>NC_137677.1:27148597-27168597 GCF_963989245.1 Nansenia antarctica | reverse complement strand
GGGGGGAGCGGTATAATCATCTTTGGTGACCCTATACAGCGCACGCCACCCTTTTTATGGTCCACGATCATGCACAAAGTCCACTATTAACGGTATCTTACGAGCAACCCCAGTCTTGGATTCGACCTGCCGATTTCTTGAGCTGTGGCCCGATCCCCGGAGGGGCCGGGACTCACGGTCTTTAAAGTCAGAGGCGGCTCCGGTCGTTCCACGCCATGCCACTGCTCACCGTGACGACACCCCGGGTGCGCACTCGTGACGCGGGCAGCACGTTAAGCCGGTAGGGGGGACTCTGACTTAGAGGCGTTCAGTCATAATCCCACCGATCCGTCTCCCCGGCAGCCGCACCCGAACATACGGGAGCGCGGTGTCGCTTCCTGGCCTGGCCCAGCAGAGGCAGCAGCGCGGGGGCGAGTCGGCCTGGGCCGAAACTCCCACCGGGGCCGTCCTGGTCTGTATTTAAGGGGACGAAGGCAACACCAGGCTGCCTGCGACACCCCAACTGCGGATAGATGCACCGGGGTGCAACTCCGATTGATTGTTCTGGGTGAGAATAAGACTCAGACAGGCAGGACTGTCTCTCGGGTAGTACTGTCTCTCAGACAGGCAGGACTGTCTCTCGGGTAGTACTGTCTCTCAGACAGGCAGGACTGTCTCTCGGGTAGTACTGTCTCTCAGACAGGCAGGACTGTCTCTCGGGTAGTACTGTCTCTCAGACAGGCAGGACTGTCTCTCGGGTAGTACTGTCTCTCAGACAGGCAGGACTGTCTCTCGGGTAGTACTGTCTCTCAGACAGGCAGGACTGTCTCTCGGGTAGTACTGTCTCTCAGACAGGCAGGACTGTCTCTCGGGTAGTACTGTCTCTCAGACAGGCAGGACTGTCTCTCGGGTAGTACTGTCTCTCGGACAGGCAGGACTGTCTCTCGGGTAGTACTGTCTCTCAGACAGGCAGGACTGTCTCTCGGGTGGTACTGTCTCTCGGACAGGCAGGACTGTCTCTCGGGTAGTACTGTCTCTCAGACAGGCAGGACTGTCTCTCAGGTAGTACTGTCTCTCAGACAGGCAGGACTGTCTCTCGGGTAGTACTGTCTCTCAGACAGGCAGGACTGTCTCTCAGACAGGCAGGACTGTCTCTCGGGTAGTACTGTCTCTCAGACAGGCAGGACTGTCTCTCGGGTAGTACTATCTCTCAGACAGGCAGGACTGTCTCTCGGGTAGTACTGTCTCTCAGACAGGCAGGACTGTCTCTCGGGTAGTACTGTCTCTCAGACAGGCAGGACTGTCTCTCGGGTAGTACTGTCTCTCAGACAGGCAGGACTGTCTCTCGGGTAGTACTGTCTCTCAGACAGGCAGGACTGTCTCTCGGGTAGTACTGTCTCTCAGACAGGCAGGACTGTCTCTCAGGTAGTACTGTCTCTCAGACAGGCAGGACTGTCTCTCGGGTAGTACTGTCTCTCAGACAGGCAGGACTGTCTCTCAGACAGGCAGGACTGTCTCTCGGGTAGTACTGTCTCTCAGACAGGCAGGACTGTCTCTCGGGTAGTACTATCTCTCAGACAGGCAGGACTGTCTCTCGGGTAGTACTGTCTCTCAGACAGGCAGGACTGTCTCTCGGGTAGTACTGTCTCTCAGACAGGCAGGACTGTCTCTCGGGTAGTACTGTCTCTCAGACAGGCAGGACTGTCTCTCGGGTAGTACTGTCTCTCAGACAGGCAGGACTGTCTCTCGGGTAGTACTGTCTCTCAGACAGGCAGGACTGTCTCTCGGGTAGTACTGTCTCTCAGACAGGCAGGACTGTCTCTCGGGCACTGACACACACTCTCACCCCCCCCCCACACTGACACACACTCTCACCCCCCCACACACACTGACACACACTCTCACCCCCCCCCACACTGACACACACTCTCACCCCCCCCTACACTGACACACACTCTCACCCCCCCCCCACACTGACACACACTCTCACCCCCCCCCACACTGACACATACTCTCACCCCTTGAGTGATCTTCTGTCTTTTCTTCTGTCTCTTCGTCTGTCTCTCCTTCTGTCTCTTCTTCTGTCTCATCTTCTCTCTCTTCTTCTGTCTCTTCTTCTGTCTCATCTTCTGTCTCTTCTTCTGTCTCACCTTCTGACTCTTCTTCTGTCTCTTCTTCTGTCTGTCTCTTCTTCTGACTCTTCTTCTATCACTTCTTCTCTCTCTTCTTCTGCCTCTTCTGTCTCTTCTTCTGTTTGTTCTTCTGTCTCTTCTGTCTGTCTCCTCTTCTGTCTCTTCTTCTGTCTCTTCTTCTATCACTTCTTCTCTCTCTTCTTCTGCCTCTTCTTCTGTCTCTTCTGTCTGTCTCTTCTTCTGTCTCTTCTTCCCCCTTTCTTTTCTTCGAACGCAACGCAAACACTGACACGCAAGAATAGGCGCGCGTTCCAGGGCCCACAGGACAATGAGAGCCGCGCCCGGCCGCTTGCGGCCGTGCCCGCGGCGAACATTGACCGTTGGCCCGCGGCACACTCAGCGCCGCCGAGTTGCGTACATGGAAGGTTAGAATATATCTAATCGGCCACAGTTGCGTCAGGCCATAGAGCTTCCTTTATTTATTTATTTATTTATTTATTTTTTTCCTCTTTCTTCGAACGCAACGCAATCACTGACACGCAAGAATAGGCGCGCGTTCCAGGGCCCACAGGACAATGAGAGCCGCGCCCGGCCGCTTGCGGCCGTGCCCGCGGCGAACATTGACCGTTGGCCCGCGGCACACTCAGCGCCGCCGAGTTGCGTACATGGAAGGTTAGAATATATCTAATCGGCCACCGTTGCGTCAGGCCATAGAGCCTTTTTTATTTTTTTTCATTTATTTATTTATTCCTTTCTTTTGTTTTATTTTGTTTTATTTTAATTTATTTATTTATTTTGAACGAACCCACCTACAACCACAAGGATAGCTACATCCCCCACACTGGATCCAATTGTGCCATTATCTTTGTGTATATCAATATCACATATATGAATATCATATTCACTCTTTGTCACACCCACACCTCCACTCACACACACACACACCCACACCCACACATACACACACCCTCACACACACCTCGACAACACACATTATGTACAGGATCAAATGTTGTGCCATGACTAAATAACGCTTGACAATTTATTTTATTACAGAGATAGGACCACAGTATTAGAAAAGACAACAACATCCTGCGGCTCATTGCTGGTGACAGTTTATGTGGTGAATGACGTGTGTATAATCACACTGATGCTGTACATGCTGGGAGAGGAGCTTGAATGAGTCCTTGTGGTTGCGTTTGACAGCAGTTGCATTAAGCCGAGTCAATCATCTCCTCGACGTGTCCTAATGAGCACTTTGTTTACTCACTGTGTTCGACAGTGATATATAGCTGGACGATCTTGAGACAGAGGCCATGAGAAATTAATGGGAAGTCGGATCTGTTTTCCTCCAAACTAGCCAAATTATGTTCTTTTTGTTGTTTCCCCTTTTTGATAGGTGTACTCCAGCAGCAGCTTTATTCTTATGTGTCTTGGTGACCTTGTCAACATCTGTTTGCTTCCTGGTCATTTCCTCCATGAATGTCTGCAGCGCCGAACAAAACGCGTGTTTTAAGTTTGTACTGTATATCCTGTGACAATAGCACACGTGCACACATAACTCATGCTGCTAGAACCACTGAACCACTCAACCCAGAACTAAATCATCAAAGTATGCAGCGAACTTGGTAAACCATATGGATATGTACTGTTCTAAGTAATACTTAAAACTACCCTTTAGAACTTCCACACCATCATAGAGGCAACCTCAGACAGTTGTTGATTGTGCATAGAGCAGAATCTATGAATGTATGTACAGTGCATGGGGGGGGGCAGTATACAGTATAACAATGTGTATAAGTAATTTAATAATGAGTACATTATACATAATAATAATAACAATAATAATAATAATAATAATAATAATACATGTGATATGTACAGACAATAGGAAGATATGTACAGGTAAGATATGTTATATACAGAGGGCAAGGATGTCCAGATGATGTACTGTAAGCGGCCTTCGTGATCGAGCGTGACCGGCATGTACAGGAGAACCAGGGAGAGAGAAACACGGAGGGCATCGGAGACCAAGTTCTTCCCCAGTTTTTATTAGGTGTGTTCCTCCCCTTCTCCTCTTACCGGGTTATAAAAGTCACCCAGCACGTCCAGTGAGTACAAGAGCACTCTCCTACTCACCAGTTGTGCAAAGGCGGTCCTTCTGCTGCTTCTCACGCCCAGTGTTCTTAGCACCTTGTTGTTCTGGGTTGGCCATTTGCCTCTGGCTCCTACCGGGAAGCCGAAGACGTGTACTTTTCCTTGCGGGCCCATTGTTCTTTTAAGGTGGGGTATCAGTGGTGAGTATTTTGCCACTTTCTTTCCTCCCGCTACCCGCAAGTTTTCTACCGACGTTTCAAAGCAGATTGTGACGTCGATCACCACGGTGTGATCCGTCTTCCGGCAGACCAGATCTGGAACCCGTACCGTCCCGTCGTCATCCGTAATATGACTTTCTGTGTCTACGGTCCAGCCGTACCTTTCCGCTTCATCTTGTAGGAGTTTGAACACTTTGTTATGTCTCCTCATCCGGGACTTCTTCACGCTCGGACAGGTTCCGAGAATGTGCGGCAGGGTCTCCGGGCCGGCGTGGCATCTGTGGCATAGGGACACCTGAGACCTTCTGCCCCTGCCGAGCGCCTCTCCGGTTGGGTACATGTTAGCTCTGAGTTGTAGACCCGCGATGAATTGGGCCTGGTTTAGGTGCGCTCCAGCCGGGCCCACTAACCAGCTATTGCTGATCTTATCCCCTCTGAATACCTCAATGCCCAGGCCTTGAGTAGGTAGTGTTGCCCACCGTTGATATTCGCCTCTGCGCCAGTCACAGGGGGTTGGCCATCTCTGTTGCGGTGCATCGGGGTGGTCCGTTCTCCCAGACATTGTACCTACGTGTCCTCCTGTGATTACCCCACGAGGCCTTCTCAGGGTTGGTACCTTCAGCGGGTCGCCTCCCGCTTTTTCCCATAGTTTAGTCAGGTCGATCTGACTGAAGACCTCTAGAGCGGTCTCGCTGATCACTTTGTCTTCCGCCCTGCTGAGTTTGACCCAACGTTTCAGTTGCATAGCAGGCACGATTTTGCTAAGCTTTTGTATGCTCAGTCCGCCGTCACAGTTCCTCGAGTATAGGATCCCATTGCACACTGACTGGTGTAAGTGGAGGTAGTCCTTTGCCCATTTTCTGATTGCTCCGTCGATTTCTTTCAGAATTCCCGATCCCACGTTGCAGTTGTCCAGTGTGTATAATAACCTGGGTATAGCGTACCGAGTAAGTAGTGTCAATTTTTGACTCGGTTTGAGCACTGCCATGTTGATTTTTCCAGCCCATTCTTCTAGTTTCTCCACTGGGTCAAAGGGGCTCGCTATGAGGCAAGGACCCACCTTGAGACCGAGGTATTTCTCGGTCTCGTCAGGTCCTATTAGGTTAAGTTCCTCGCCTCCCACTTTCCATTTCCTGCAGTCATTTACTGTGAATGATCTTGATTTCATAGCTGTGATCGACTTGATCAGGAACCCATGGCTTTTCCTTGGGTTTACCCTCAGTCCTGTCAGTTCACAGTATCCGTCAAGGATCTGCAAGTTGGACTCCATGCCATCCCACGAGTCGCTCAGTAGCACTAAGTCGTCTGCAAACGCCAACGCTGTGACTTTGTTGTCGCCCCCGAATCGGAAGCCGGATCCCCAGTCTTCCAGACTCTGTAGCAATGGGTCAATTGCTATGTTAAACAGAAGTGGAGACATGGGGTCCCCTTGTTTAACACCGACCTTCATTTCTATGGCCCGAGATGTTTTACCGTTGACCTCTAAAACCGTCTTACAGTCCTCGTACGAGTTCTTGATCAACTTGAGCATGTGTGTATCTAGGCCCCTCTGCTGTAGGGCGTCCAGCAAGTGTTCGTGTAGCACGGAGTCAAACGCTTTAGCAAAGTCGATGAACACTACCGCCAGCGTCTTTCGATCGCTTCTGCTCTTTCTGATGGCGGCCTGTAGTAGCATCAGGTTTTCGGAGCATCCCTGTGTAGCGGTGAAACCCCTCTGTCGGGGGTTAATGGGACATGCTCGCGCTAACCTTTTGGTCAGTATTCGTGAAAAGAGTCTGAGTACCATGGACCCAATGGTGATGGGTCTCCACCCCCCCGCCGATTCCAGTTCGGCTGGGGTCGATGACTTCGGTAGAAGTATGGTTCTACATTCCTTAAAGGCCTCCGGAATGAGCCCCGCCACCAGCCAACGATTGAACATCTGTGCCAATCGCGCCCCACTTGGGTCCCATTCTATCACCGCCCTCTTGGTGATTTTATCTGGGCCCGCGGCTGAGCTGGTCTTCACGGCCTTGCATGCTGCGGACACTTCAGCGGCCGTGATGAGTTTTTCAAATTCCGAGTTATCGGCGCCTCCCAGTGAGCGGTATTGGCCTAGTCCCTTGTATATCTTCTCCCCCTCCCACCTGTCCCTGTAGACTTTGGTGAGCTCTCTCATGGGGATTTCGCATTTGCTGTTTTTACCGCCGTCAAGGATCAGGGATGCCAAGCCCGCCTCATCTTTCTTGAATAGCTCTTGATGCCGTCCGTATCTGTCTGGGTCTTCTATGTCGTTGATCGTGGGTTCAATCTCGTCGGGGTTTTGATGTTCACTGCGGTCCTCAATTTCCCTAATTTGCTTCCTATCTTCAAGGGCCTTAGCCCGGATCATTTTTCCTCCACGATCGGTCGGCTGTAGCCTGTGTCGTACCAATTCTCTCTCTATGGGTCCCGCTTCACCACCCCCCTTTTCCAACTCTTTTAGTAGTCTTCTCCGAACTCCGTTCTGTGGGGGTGGTTTTTCTGCGGGTGCCATCAGGTCCAGCCATTTCCTTTTTGGATTAGTGATCCTTGACCCCCTCTTTGCCCTTGCGTCGAGGTCTCGGCATTTCCATCTAACTTGTCCTATTGACTTACCGAGCTCTGCCGCTATGTCTTTTTTACTGTTGCGTAGTGCTCTCAGTCTGCGGAGTTCGTCGATCTCATATGCGCTCCAACTTCGGCCTTCAGTTTTGCCACTCTCTGGATCTAGGGCCTGGGCCTTCTCCCTATTCCATTCTACTACGTGTCTACGTCTCCTATGCTGTGAGACTCCGACTTTCGTTGCGAATGTGTTACCACATGTTTCACATGGGAACGCTTGACTTGTCCTCTCGATCTTATGCCCCTTAGCCCCCTTGCACTTAGGAACATGGCATGTGATCGTACTGTATTTGTCGCCGGACTTCCTGCATCCTCGACACACAAATTTCAATAGTACTCCATTGTGCGAGGCCTTGTAATGTTTCACCATCCTGCCTATGGTGTAGGGCCCCGCTCTGCACATCTCACACCAGAATTGGCTTCCCGGCAGCCAGAGAGTGAAGGGTCCCGCAGGGGCTCTTCCTCTCCCGATACCGACCGTGGCAACCTCTTCGTTTGTCGGTTGGACGTCAGCGGTTTTCCTGACGTCTGCTCTGGGTGTCTTAGAGGCTATTCCTCTTAGCCCCCCCTCTCTGTGTGTGGACCCCCATATCCCCCTCCGATCACGGTGGAGGAGTAGTCCATGTGTGGGAGTCCTCGCGCTCTTCTCCCCTCCCTGAGGTGGGGCAGAAGGCTTGGACTTGTTCTTGGCTTGAAGCTGCTCCCTCGAAGATCTTCGGCGAGTCGCCACCTTTACTCCGACAACTTTAGCTTGCGTCCTGGCACACCAGTTGCCGGGGTGGCCAGTTCCGGGGAATTCGATACCGCACTCAGGCTCTCCGGTCAGCCGGGTGGGGGTCGCCTTTGGGACAGGGCGACCAGACTGCTGGGGGATGCTTACGTCCGACATCCTCCAACCTGCGATGCAGAGAGAGAGAGAGAGGGGTCACACTAAGACACAGAGAGAGGGGGTGGGGGTCACCCCAAGACACATAGAGAGGGAGAGGGGGGTCACTTCTTCTGTCTCTTCTTCTGCTGCCTCTTCTTCTGTCTCTTCCTCTGACTCTTCTTCTGTCTCTTCTCCTGCCCCTTCCTCTTTTTTTTTTTTTTTTTTTTTTTTTTTTTTTCTCTTTCTTCGAACACACACGCAATCACTGACACGCAAGAATAGGCGCGCGTTCCAGGGCCCACAGGACAATGAGAGCCGCGCCCGGCCGCTTGCGGCCGTGCCCGCGGCGAACATTGACCGTTGGCCCGCGGCACACTCAGCGCCGCCGAGTTGCGTACATGGAAGGTTAGAATATATCTAATCGGCCACAGTTGCGTCAGGCCATAGAGCATTTTTATTTTATTTTATTTTCCCTTCTTCGAACACAAACGCAATCACTGACACGCAAGAATAGGCGCGCGTTCCAGAGCCCACAGGACAATGAGAGCCTTACGAACATGACCGTTGGCCCGCGGCACACTCAGCGCCGCCGAGTTTCATGCAGAGATGGGTAACATATATCTAATCGGACACAGTTGCGTCCGGCCATAGAGCACACTTAACATCAGGCTAAACAGACTGAGGGAGGCGCAGGCAAACAGACAGACTGAAGGAGAGACTGGTAAACAGGCTGAAGGAGGGACAGGCAAACAGACTGGATGATAGACAGGTAAACAGACTGAAGGGGTGACAGGTAAACAGGCTGAAGGAGCGACAGGTAGACAGACTGGCTGAAGGAGAGACAGGTAAACAGGCTGAAGGAGAGACGGGTAAACAGACTAGAGAAGACTCCAGTAAACATACTGACTGAAGGAGAGACAGGT
The DNA here is from genome assembly GCF_963989245.1 of Nansenia antarctica. Taxonomy (NCBI): domain Eukaryota; kingdom Metazoa; phylum Chordata; class Actinopteri; order Argentiniformes; family Microstomatidae; genus Nansenia; species Nansenia antarctica. Next base: position 27,159,758 of record NC_137677.1, on the reverse strand, counting down.
AAACATGCTGAAGGAGAGACAGGTACACAGACTGATGGAGACACATGTAGACAGACAGGCTGGAGGAGAGACAGGTAAACAGACGGACTGGAGGAGAGACGGGTAAACAGACAGGCTGGAGGAGAGACAGGTAAACAGATGGACTGGAGGAGAGACGGTTAAACAGACGGACTGGAGGGAATACGGGTAAACAGATGGACTGGAGGAGAGACTGGTAAACAGTTGGATTGGAGGAGAGACGGGTAAACAGACAGGCTGGAGGAGATACAGTAAACAGACAGACTGGAGGAGAGACCGGTATACAGACAGACTGACGGAGAGACTGGTAGACAGATAGACTGAAGGATATACAGGTGCACAGACAGGCTGATGGAGAGACAGGTAAACAGACGGACTGAAGGAGAGACAGGTACACAGACATCCTGAAGGAGACATGTACACAGACTGAAGGAGAGACAGGTAACTAACTAGCTGGCAACATAGAACAACACGCTAATTATCGAGCAATAGACGACAGAGACAGACAACGGAGACAGACAACCGAGAGACAGACAGCAGCGACAGACATCAGAGGCGGACAGCAGAGATTCTGTGTCTGTCCGTATATGCCCGCGTCCGCATGCGTCCGCCCGTCCGCGCCCGCCCCCAGAGAACACAGAACCGAGAACACAGAACCGAGAACAGAGAACACAGCACACAGAACAGAGAACAGAGAACAGAGAACAGAGAACACAGAACAGAGAACACAGAACAGAGAACAGAGATCACAGAACAGAGAACAGAGAACACAGAACACAGAACCGAGAACAGAGAACACAGAACAGAGAACACAGAACACAGAACAGAGAACAGAGAACACAGAACACAGAACGCAGAACAGAGAACACAGAATAGAGAACACAGAACAGAGAACACAGAACACAGACACAGAACACAGACACAGAACACAGAACACAGGACACAGAACAGAGAACAGAGAACACTGAACAGAGAACAGAGAACAGAGAACAGAGAACACAGAACAGAGACCCGATAACCGAGAACAGAGAACACAGAACAGAGAACACAGAACAGAGAACTGAGAACACAGAACACAGAACACAGAACAGAGAACACAGAACAGAGAACAGAGAACACAGAACAGAGACCCGATAACAGAGACCCGGGAACAGAGAACAGAGAACAGAGAACACAGAACAGAGAACAGAGAACGGAGAACACAGAACAGAGAACGGAGAACACCGCAGTAGAACACAGAACACAGCGGTATACCACAGCAGTAGAACACAGAACACAGCAGTAGAACACAGAACACAGCAGTAGAACACCGACCACAGCAGTCGAACACAGAACACAGCAGTAGACCACAGACAGGCTGAAGGAGAGACAGGTAAACAGGCTGAAGGAGAGACAGGTAAACATTTTTTTTTTTTTTTTTTTTTTTTATTTATTTATTTATTTTATTTTATTTTTTCCTTACTTTGAACACACACGCAATCACTGACACGCCGAGTTGCGTATATGGAAGGTTAGAATATATCTAATCGGCCACAGTTGCGTCAGGCCATAGGGATTTTTTTTTTTTTTTTTTTTTTTTTTTTTTTTTCTCAAACACAAGCGCGACCACTGACACGCAAGATTTTTTTTTTTTTTTTTTTTTTTTTTTTCTTACTTCGAACACAAACGCAAACGCAGGTTTTTTTTTTTTTTTTTTTTTTTTTTTTTTTCTCTTTCTTTCTTTCTTTCTTTCTTTTTTTTTTTTTTTTTTATTTTTTTTTATTTTATTTTTTTTTTTTTTTTTTTATTTTTTTTTTTTTTTTTTTTTTTTTTTTTTCCTTTCTTCCACGATGAACAAATACTATCCACGATGTATAGGGGCGCGTTCCAGGGACCGTTGAACGGTTCGGACGCGCCCCGAGGAGCGAAGCGACGAGTGGCCCGCGGACGTACCGAGATATGGTCCCGCGGCACACTCAGCCCCGCCGACTTTTCGGACCTCGGAGTTAGAATAGAAACCTACCGGGTTCCTGAAAGATACATACAACTTATACACAATCTTGAAACCCACGGGAGGGGAGGCGGCATGCGGTCCATCGAACCACACTTAATGCCCAGATGAGGTACTCCATTGTACTCAATGTTGATCCACTGCTTTGGTTTGTTCACCACCGCTGGCGCTGCTGCGGTCACTGAACTGCCTTTTTTTTTTTTTTTTTTTTTTTTTTTTTTTTTTTTTCTTTTTTCCCTTACTTCGAACACACACGCAATCACTGACACGCAAGAATAGGCGCGCGTTCCAGGGCCCACAGGACAATGAGAGCCGCGGCCGTGCCCACGGCGAACATTGACCGTTGGCCCGCGGCACACTCAGCGCCGCCGAGTTGCGTACATGGAAGGTTAGAATATATCTAATCGGCCACCGTTGCGTCAGGCCACAGAGTTTTTTTTTTTTTTTTTTTTTTTTTTTTTTTTTTTCCCCCGAACATTCACCTCAGGTTACTAGATGCATAAGGGATTCTTCAAGAGATCTACACAGCAGTACAACACGCGACACAGCTCTGCATACCACGACACAGCAGTACACACGGGACACAGCAGTATGAATGAAAGGACTTTATTGTCATTGCTACAGTATAGGTACCAAACAACTATATGTATATACACATGCTGACCTAAACGCCCAGAGAACACGGAACACAGAACCGGGAACACAGAACACAGAACAGAGAACAGAGAACAGAGAACAGAGAACAGAGAACACAGAACACAGAACACAGAACAGAAAACACAGAGCAGGGAACAGAGAACACAGAACAGAGAACAGAGAACAGAGAACACAGAACAGAGAACAGAGAACAGAGAACACAGAACACAGACCCAGAGAACAGAGAACAGAGAACAGAGAACACAGAACAGAGAACAGAGAACAGAGAACAGAGAACAGAGAACACGGAACAGAGAACGCAGAACACTGAACAGAGAACAGAGAACAGAGAACACAGAACACAGAACAGAGAACACAGAACACAGAACAGAGAACAGAGAACACAGAACAGAGAACACAGAACAGAGAACACAGAACACAGAACACAGAACACAGAACAGAGAACAGAGAACAGAGAACAGAGAACACAGAACAGAGAACCCAGAACCCAGAACAGAGAACACAGAACAGAGAACACAGCACACAGAACACAGAACACAGAACACAGAACAGAGAACAGAGAACAGAGGACAGAGAACAGAGAACAGAGAACACAGAACATGGAACACAGAACACAGAACAGAGAATAGAGAACACAGAACACAGAACACAGAACACAGAACGGAGAGCAGAGAACAGAGAACAGAGAACAGAGAACACAGAACACAGAGAGGGGGGCACACTAGGACACAGAGAGAGGGGGGTCACACTAAGACACAGAGAGAGAGAGGGGGTCACACTAAGACACAGAGAGAGAGGGGGGTTCACATTAAGACACAGAGAGAGAGAGGGGGGTCACACTAAGACACAGAGAGAGAGAGGGGGGTCACACTACGACATAGAGAGAGAAGGGGGGCACACTAAGACACAGTGAGAGAGAGGGGGGTCACACTAAGACACAGAGAGAGAGAGGGGGGGGTCACACTAAGACACAGAGAGAGAGAGGGGGTCACACTAAGACACAAGAGAGAGGGGGGGTTACACTAAGACACAGAGAGAGAGGGGGTCACACTAAGACACAGGGAGAGAGGGGGGGGGCACACTAAAACACAGAGAGAGAGGGGGGTCACGCTAAGACACAGAGAGAGAGAGGGGGGTCACACTACGACACAGAGAGAGAGGGGGGGGCACACTAAGATACAGAGAGAGAGGGGGGTCACGCTAAGACACATAGAGAGAGAGGGGGGGTCACAATAAGACACAGAGAGAGGGGGGTCACACTAAGACACAGAGAGAGGGGGGTCACACTAAGGCACAGAGAGAGGGGGGTCACACTAAGACACAGAGAGAGAGAGGGGGCACACTAAGACACAGAGAGAGGGGGGTCACACTAAGACACACAGAGAGAGAGAGGGGGCACACTAAGACACAGAGAGAGAGAGGGGGCACACTAAGACACACAGAGAGAGGGGGGGGCACACTAAGACACACAGAGAGAGGGGGGGCACACTAAGACACAGAGAGAGAGAGGATACATTAGTAGAACCTGTCTTTTCGACATTCCCCTCAGATTAGCTAGACACACACATTCACCTCAGGTTACTAGATGCATACGGGATTCTTCAAGAGATCTACACAGCAGTACAACACACGACACAGCTCTGCATACCACGACACAGCAGTACACACGGGACACAGCAGTATGAGTGAAAGGACTTTATTGTCATTGCTACAGTATAGGTACCAAACAACTAAATGTATACACACATGATGAGCTAACACACATTCACCTCAGGTTAGCTAGACACACATTCACCTCAGGTTAGCTAGACACACATTCACCTCAGGTTAGCTAGACACACACATTCACCTCAGGTTAGCTAGACACACCCCTTCACCTCAGGTTAGCTAGACACACATTCACCTCAGGTTAGCTAGACACACATTCACCTCAGGTTAGCTAGACACACACATTCACCTCAGGTTAGCTAGACACACATTCACCTCAGGTTAGCTAGACACACATTCACCTCAGGTTAGCTAGACACACATTCACCTCAGGTTAGCTAGACACACACATTCACCTCAGGTTAGCTAGACACACATTCACCTCAGGTTAGCTAGACACACACATTCACCTCAGGTTAGCTAGAAACACACATTCACCTCAGGTTAGCTAGACACACACATTCACCTCAGGTTAGCTAGACACACATTCACCTCAGGTTAGCTAGACACACACGTTCACCTCAGGTTGGCTAGACACACATTCACCTCAGATTAGCTAGACACACATTCACCTCAGGTTAGCTAGACACACACATTCACCTCAGGTTAGCTAGACACACGTTCACCTCAGGTTAGCTAGACACACACATTCACCTCAGGTTAGCTAGACACACATTCACCTCAGGTTAGCTAGACACACACGTTCACCTCAGGTTGGCTAGACACACATTCACCTCAGATTAGCTAGACACACATTCACCTCAGGTTAGCTAGACACACACATTCACCTCAGGTTAGCTAGACACACATTCACCTCAGGTTAGCTAGACACACATTCGCCTCAGGTTAGCTAGACACACACATTCACCTCAGGTTAGCTAGACACACATTCACCTCAGGTTAGCTAGACACACATTCACCTCAGGTTAGCTAGACACACATTCACCTCAGGTTAGCTAGACACACATTCACCTCAGGTTAGCTAGACACACATTCACCTCAGGTTAGCTAGACACACATTCACCTCAGGTTAGCTAGACACACATTCCCCTCAGATTAGCTAGACACACACATTCACCTCAGGTTAGCTAGACACACATTCACCTCAGATTAGCTAGACACACACATTCACCTCAGGTTAGCTAGACACACATTCACCTCAGGTTAGCTAGACACACACATTCACCTCAGGTTAGCTAGACACACACATTCACCTCAGGTTAGCTAGACACACATTCACCTCAGGTTAGCTAGACACACATTCACCTCAGGTTAGCTAGACACACACATTCACCTCAGGTTAGCTAGACACACATTCACCTCAGGTTAGCTAGACACACACATTCACCTCAGGTTAGCTAGACACACATTCACCTCAGGTTAGCTAGACACACATTCACCTCAGGTTAGCTAGACACACACATTCACCTCAGGTTAGCTAGACACACATTCACCTCAGGTTAGCTAGACACACATTCACCTCAGGTTAGCTAGACACACACATTCACCTCGGGTTAGCTAGACACACATTCACCTCAGGTTGGCTAGACACACATTCACCTCAGGTTAGCTAGACACACACATTCACCTCAGGTTGGCTAGACACACATTCACCTCAGGTTAGCTAGACACACATTCACCTCAGGTTAGCTAGACACACATTCACCTCAGGTTAGCTAGACACACACATTCACCTCAGGTTAGCTAGACACACATTCACCTCAGGTTAGCTAGACACACATTCACCTCAGATTAGCTAGACACACACATTCACCTCAGGTTAGCTAGACACACATTTACCTCAGGTTAGCTAGACACACACATTCACCTCAGGTTAGCTAGACACACATTCACCTCAGGTTAGCTAGACACACATTCCCCTCAGATTAGCTAGACACACACATTCACCTCAGGTTAGCTAGACACACATTCCCCTCAGATTAGCTAGACACACACATTCACCTCAGGTTAGCAAGACACACATTCACCTCAGATTAGCTAGACACACACATTCACCTCAGGTTAGCTAGACTCACATTCACCTCAGGTTAGCTAGACACACACATTCACCTCAGGTTAGCTAGACACACATTCACCTCAGGTTAGCTAGACACACACATTCACCTCAGGTTAGCTAGACACACATTCACCTCAGGTTAGCTAGACACACATTCCCCTCAGATTAGCTAGATGCATAAGGGATTCTTCAAGGGATCTACACAGCATTACAACACACGACACAGCAGTACAATACACGACACAGCTCTAATAACACGACACAGCAGTACACACGGGACACAGCAGTATGAATGAAAGGACTTTATTGTCATTGCTACAGTATAGGTACCAAACAACGACATGTCTATACCCATGATGAGCTAAAGACATTAGCTAGCTACCAACCTAAGACACCGCGGCACTACACACACTAGCATCAGGTTATTATCAGGCCATGGAAGACATCATAAGCATTGATTATATTTACCTCTTTCCTCTATCCTTGGTCTGCTCTCGTCACCTCTCTTCAATGTCATCTAATAATTTATCTCTTTCCTCTATCCTTGGTCTGCTCTGGTCACCTCCCTTCAATGTCATCTAATATATATAGCCTACCTTCTCCCAGAATGCAGCGTGATCTAGAGATGTTATGTCTGGGTGGACGGTGTTGTTATTGCCTGGCCGTCAGCGGGGTCACGCATCGGTCACTCCGGTCCAATCAGATTCCACTTCCGCCATGCAACATGATTTGTCCTATGAGTGAACCCCGTTCACGGTGACGTCGGTCCAATCAGATTCCACTTCCGCCATGCAACATGGTTTGTCCTATGAGTGAACCCCGTTCGCGGTGACGTCGGTCCAATCAGATTCCACTTCCGCCATGCAACCTGATTGTCCTATGAGTGAACCCCGTTCGCGGTGACGTCACTGTCTGACCGCCAGCGGGGTCACACATTGGTCACTCCGGTCCAATCAGGTTCCACTTCCGCCATGCAACATGGTTTATCCTATCAGTGAACCCCGTTCACACTAAACCAGTTTACTATATTAACCATGACGTATTATTAGATGTATGTTCACAGTATGTAACACTACACTGTATATCTCTATATTATAGCATTCATTAGATGATAGATACCACCATATATGCTAGATGATAATAATAGCTTATGACTAGCACTGTCTCTCAGACATTATACACGACAAATTAGCCATTACACTCGACCATGTGGACATTGAGCACGATATTGTGGACCTTATACACAATATCATGAACATTATAAACGATGTTAACGTCATTTATATCTTCCAGAGGCTGTTTATCGTTGCAATGTTGCACCCGCGAGTAGCATTATGCTACTTTCGGTAGCGCTTCATATGCGAGAGAATAGCCATTATACTCGACAATGTGGACATTAATACAACAATGTGGACATTAAGCACTATATTATGGACCTTATACACGATGTTATGAACGTTTATACACGACATTAAAGTCATTTATTACTTTTCAGAGACTGTTCAAAGTTGCATTGTTTGTAGACTGCAAGTCATCCCCACTACTTCCGTTTATCACCAAGCTATCTTTGCCATGGCCTCATACAAGATAAATAATCGTTACACTCGACAATGTGGACATTAAGCACTATATTATCAACGTTATACACGCTATTATGAACTTTATACGCGATATTAAAGTCATTTATTACTTTTTAGAGGCTGTTCAAACTTTTTCATTTTCCTCAGCGACGGCATGTTTTTAACCTCCGCTAGCCCCGTGCTAGCTAGCGGACTTTTCACTCGATAATACAAGAATTCCTTAACCTTTCAGAAAAAGTTTTAACGTGAATTATGTCCTTCCTGAGTTTATACATCCTATTATGAACGTCGTTCCTGATATTAAAGTCATTTATTACCTTTTGGAGGCTGTTCAATGTTGCATTGTTTGTAGCATACTGGCTACTTTCGTTTTCACCAAGCTATCTTTGTCATGGCCTCATACACGATAAATAGTCGTTACACTCGACAAAGTGGACATTAAGCACTATATTATCAACGTTATACACGCTATTATGAACTTTATACGCGATATTAAAGTCATTTATTACTTTTTAGAGGCTGTTCAAAGTTTTTCATTTTCCTCAGCGACGGCATGTTTTTAACCTCCGCTAGCCCCGTGCTAGCTAGCGGACTTTTCACTCGATAATACAAGAATTCCTTAACCTTTCAGAAAAAGTTTTAACGTGAATTATGTCCTTCCTGGGTTTATACATCCTATTATGAACGTTGTTCCTGATATTAAAGTCATTTATTACCTTTTGGAGGCTGTTCAATGTTGCATTGTTTGTAGCATACTGGCTACTTTCGTTTTCACCAAGCTATCTTTGTCATGGCCTCATACACGATAAATAGTCGTTACACTCGACAAAGTGGACATTAAGCACTATATTATCAACGTTATACACGCTATTATGAACTTTATACGCGATATTCAAGTCATTTATTACTTTTTAGAGGCTGTTCAAAATGTTCCATTTTCCTCAGCAATGCCATGTTTTTAACCTCCGCTAGCCGCGCGCTAACTAGCGGACTTTTCACTCGATAATACAAGAATTCCTTAACCTTTCAGAAAAAGTTTTAACGTGAATTATGTCCTTCCTGGGTTTATACATCCTATTATGAACGTTGTTCATGATATTAATGTCATTTATTACATTTTAGAGGCTATTCAATGTTGCATTGTTTGTAGCATACTGGCTACTTTCGTTTTCACCAAGCTATCTTTTTCCATGGCCTCATACAAGATAAATAGTCGTTACACTCGACAATGTGGACATTAAGCACTATATTATCAACGTTATACACGCTATTATGAACTTTATACGCGATATTAAAGTCATTTATTACTTTTTAGAGGCTGTTCAAAATGTTCCATTTTCCTCAGCAATGCCATGTTTTTAACCTCCGCTAGCCGCGCGCTAACTAGCGGACTTTTCACTCGATAATACAAGAATTCCTTAACCTTTCAGAAAAAGTTTTAACGTGAATTATGTCCTTCCTGGGTTTATACATCCTATTATGAACGTTGTTCATGATATTAATGTCATTTATTACATTTTAGAGGCTATTCAATGTTGCATTGTTTGTAGCATACTGGCTACTTTCGTTTTCACCAAGCTATCTTTTTCCATGGCCTCATACAAGATAAATAGTCGTTACACTCGACAATGTGGACATTAAGCACTATATTATCAACGTTATACACGCTATTATGAACTTTATACGCGATATTAAAGTCATTTATTACTTTTTAGAGGCTGTTCAAAATGTTCCATTTTCCTCAGCAATGCCATGTTTTTAACCTCCGTTAGCCGCGCGCTAACTAGCGGACTTTTCACTCGATAATACAAGAATTCCTTAACCTTTCAGAAAAAGTTTTAACGTGAATTATGTCCTTCCTGGGTTTATACATCCTATTATGAACGTTGTTCATGATATTAATGTCATTTATTACATTTTAGAGGCTATTCAATGTTGCATTGTTTGTAGCATACTGGCTACTTTCGTTTTCACCAAGCTATCTTTTTCCATGGCCTCATACAAGATAAATAGTCGTTACACTCGACAATGTGGACATTAAGCACTATATTATCAACGTTATACACGCTATTATGAACTTTATACGCGATATTAAAGTCATTTATTACTTTTTAGAGGCTGTTCAAAATGTTCCATTTTCCTCAGCAATGCCATGTTTTTAACCTCCGCTAGCCGCGCGCTAACTAGCGGACTTTTCACTCGATAATACAAGAATTCCTTAACCTTTCAGAAAAAGTTTTAACGTGAATTATGTCCTTCCTGGGTTTATACATCCTATTATGAACGTTGTTCATGATATTAATGTCATTTATTACATTTTAGAGGCTATTCAATGTTGCATTGTTTGTAGCATACTGGCTACTTTCGTTTTCACCAAGCTATCTTTTTCCATGGCCTCATACAAGATAAATAGTCGTTACACTCGACAATGTGGACATTAAGCACTATATTATCAACGTTATACACGCTATTATGAACTTTATACGCGATATTAAAGTCATTTATTACTTTTTAGAGGCTGTTCAAAATGTTCCATTTTCCTCAGCAATGCCATGTTTTTAACCTCCGCTAGCCGCGCGCTAACTAGCGGACTTTTCACTCGATAATACAAGAATTCCTTAACCTTTCAGAAAAAGTTTTAACGTGAATTATGTCCTTCCTGGGTTTATACATCCTATTGTGAACGTTGTTCATGATATTAATGTCATTTATTACATTTTAGAGGCTATTCAATGTTGCATTGTTTGTAGCATACTGGCTACTTTCGTTTTCACCAAGCTATCTTTTTCCATGGCCTCATACAAGATAAATAGTCGTTACACTCGACAATGTGGACATTAAGCACTATATTATCAACGTTATACACGCTATTATGAACTTTATACGCGATATTAAAGTCATTTATTACTTTTTAGAGGCTGTTCAAAATGTTCCATTTTCCTCAGCAATGCCATGTTTTTAACCTCCGCTAGCCGCGCGCTAACTAGCGGACTTTTCACTCGATAATACAAGAATTCCTTAACCTTTCAGAAAAAGTTTTAACGTGAATTATGTCCTTCCTGGGTTTATACATCCTATTGTGAACGTTGTTCATGATATTAATGTCATTTATTACATTTTAGAGGCTATTCAATGTTGCATTGTTTGTAGCATACTGGCTACTTTCGTTTTCACCAAGCTATCTTTTTCCAT
>NC_137677.1:27049346-27143397 GCF_963989245.1 Nansenia antarctica | reverse complement strand
GGGGGGAGAGAGAGGGAGGGAGAGAGAGAGAGATAGAGGGGGGGGAGAGAGAGGGAGGGAGAGAGAGAGAGAGGGGGGGGGAGAGAGGGAGGGAGAGAGAGGGAGGGGGAGAGAGGGAGATAGAGGGGGGGGAGAGAGGGAGGGAGAGAGAGGGAGGGGGAGAGAGGGAGGGAGAGAGAGGGAGGGGGAGAGAGAGAGAGAGAGGGAGGGGGAGAGAGAGGGAGGGAGAGAGGGAGATAGAGGGGGGGGGAGAGAGGGAGGGAGATAGTGCAAAACAAAGGGTATAGTGCATCTTCTCAGGCATCAAACACAATTTTTAAATGTAGTAGAGTGCAAACTGCTGAGTACAACATTTTAAAAATGATGTACTGTGATAAAATTGATGCCTGAGAAGATGCACTATACCCAGGGGTGCACATAACTTTTTGGGGCCAGTGCTCAGAGGAGCACCTAGGGATGCTGCTTGGTGCTCCCCGAGCTCGCGAGTCACGACCCGTCCCACAGGATGGATAAAAAAGGGATACATGGATAACTTATATTAGCAAAACAACATTTATTAATAAATAAAGATGAACGAACAAATGATTGTGTGCAAAACAAAAGAAACAAATGCAAAATCAAATGACTGCTCTTTAAGCATGAAAGTCTGTCAGACTCCTTTAAACACAATGAAATCAACTGACATCTCTTTAAGCACTGCTCTGTCCTGTAAACACTGAAATCAACTTTTCAACAAAAAGTTACAGCCTAAGCATTTATTTATGCTACAAGCTTAATCATCATCATCACTGCTCTCTTGACTGCTGTAAATTATCACTGTCCTCAATTTCAACCATGGTAGAGGATGTTGTAGGCTATCACTTTAAATAGCTAATTATTTTGATTGTGCAACAAAGTCTTTTTTTTTCTTCTTCTATTAGAATTCCCAACCATATTCCCTGGGTCAGGGGTCTAGGTGCGATAATGAAGCTGTAAAACAAACGTCTGAACGTTTGAAAGCTTCAGAGAAAAGAAACGTGAAGTCCCTTGGTGTTGTTTTTCCTTTTAGCGACGAGTCGTTCGGGACTGAATGTTCACGTGTCGGCGTGATAACCGTGCGATACGCGATACGCGGAATGAAAGTACGAGTTACGATACTTTCCGAATGTTTTCGTGAGGGGAGTCGCCGTGGTCGTCGTCGGTCGACTGTTGTGATGGATTACTCGTCGGGCCTTCGGCTGAGGGGACGGCAAATAGTTACTTAGTGGGGCTTGCAGTGATGCAGCAGTCAGCAGTCAGCAGTTGGATTTTGAGGAAGTAAATTCCTCTCCCAGCGCTTCCAGCTGTTGGTGCGCAAGAGCGCGTTCATGCCGCTGATCTGCCGCGCAGCATGCATTTTGGCGACGCATGCGCACTGGCGCACCAGTTATGTGCACCCCTGTCTATACCCTTTGTTTTGCACTGTTACATTACATTACATGCAAGTGATGCCAGAAATAAATATGCTGCTTCATTAAAAGATCTATTTTTGAGTGAACAATCATTTTAATTGTCTTTATTTTTAGTTAGCACATGCCTACAACAACAACTAACAACTTCAAGCTAAATTTAGAAGCTGATTTAGAAGATGATAGCTAAATAAGAGCGATTGAGTAATTGTGCGATAAGCTGTAATTTATGATCTGATTAGTCGACTAATCGTTTAAATAATCGGTGACTAGTCGACTATGAAAATAATCGTTTGTGGCAGCCCTACTCCAAAGTACAACTTCCAAATCTAATTCCAAAGGACAGCTTGATAAGAGCATTAATGTCATCCATATAACCAGTAAATAAACACTAATCTGACCTTTTTTCCTAATAATTTCAGAAATTCTTATCAGAAATTCTAACTTTAAACTCAGAATATAAGCTTCCCCCCTTTCGGGAGGAAAAACTGAATCAGTTGATGGCCCCTAATACTCATCCTAATACTCATCCAAATACTCATCCTAATACTCATCCTAATACTCATCCAAATACTCATCCTAATACTCATCCTAATACTCATCCTAATACTCATCCTAATACTCATCCAAATACTCATCCTAATACTCATCCGTAGTTTTCTGGTGTAAAAACAGTTTTTCTTGCAGTGTAACTGGTTCTGGTTGACAACTGCCGCGGTTAATAGTTTGAACATCGGCTGTCAAAGTGCCGACAGCAGCAGTAGCTATTTGTCAAGTAACACAGTACATGATCTCAAACCTGCTGCAGTAAACAGAGTCATGTTGTAGGTCTGGGTCTAACAGAACCATGTTGTAGGTCTGGGTCTAACAGAACCATGTTGTAGGTCTGGGTCTAACAGAATCATGTTGTAGGTCTGGGTCTAACAGAGTCATGTTGTAGGTCTGGGTCTAACAGAGTCATGTTGTAGGTCTGGGTCTAACAGAGTCATGTTGCAGGTCTGGGTCTAACAGAGTCATGTTGTAGGTCTGGGTCTAACAGAACCATGTTGTAGGTCTGGGTCTAACAGAGTCATGTTGTAGGTCTGGGTCTAACAGAGTCATGTTGCAGGTCTGGGTCTAACAGAGTCATGTTGTAGGTCTGGGTCTAACAGAGTCATGTTGCAGGTCTGGGTCTAACAGAGTCATGTTGCAGGTCTGGGTCTAACAGAGTCATGTTGCAGGTCTGGGTCTAACAGAGTCATGTTGCAGGTCTGGGTCTAACAGAGTCATGTTGTAGGTCTGGGTCTAACAGAGTCATGTTGCAGGTCTGGGTCTAACAGAGTCATGTTGCAGGTCTGGGTCTAACAGAATCATGTTGTAGGTCTGGGTCTAACAGAGTCATGTTGTAGGTCTGGGTCTAACAGAGTCATGTTGTAGGTCTGGGTCTAACAGAGTCATGTTGCAGGTCTGGGTCTAACAGAGTCATGTTGCAGGTCTGGGTCTAACAGAGTCATGTTGCAGGTCTGGGTCTAACAGAATCATGTTGTAGGTCTGGGTCTAACAGAGTCATGTTGCAGGTCTGGGTCTAACAGAGTCATGTTGCAGGTCTGGGTCTAACAGAATCATGTTGTAGGTCTGGGTCTAACAGAGTCATGTTGTAGGTCTGGGTCTAACAGAATCATGTTGTAGGTCTGGGTCTAACAGAGTCATGTTGTAGGTCTGGGTCTAACAGAGTCATGTTGCAGGTCTGGGTCTAACAGAATCATGTTGTAGGTCTGGGTCTAACAGAATCATGTTGTAGGTCTGGGTCTAACAGAATCATGTTGCAGGTCTGGGTCTAACAGAGTTGCAGGTCTGGGTCTAACAGAGTCATGTTGCAGGTCTGGGTCTAACAGAATCATGTTGCAGGTCTGGGTCTAACAGAATCATGTTGTAGGTCTGGGTCTAACAGAATCATGTTGTAGGTCTGGGTCTAACAGAATCATGTTGCAGGTCTGGGTCTAACAGAATCATGTTGTAGGTCTGGGTCTAACAGAGTCATGTTGTAGGTCTGGGTCTAACAGAATCATGTTGTAGGTCTGGGTCTAACAGAATCATGTTGTAGGTCTGGGTCTAACAGAGTCATGTTGTAGGTCTGGGTCTAACAGAGTCATGTTGTAGGTCTGGGTCTAACAGAATCATGTTGTAGGTCTGGGTCTAACAGAGTCATGTTGTAGGTCTGGGTCTAACAGAACCATGTTGTAGGTCTGGGTCTAACAGAGTCATGTTGTAGGTCTGGGTCTAACAGAGTCATGTTGCAGGTCTGGGTCTAACAGAATCATGTTGTAGGTCTGGGTCTAACAGAACCATGTTGCAGGTCTGGGTCTAACAGAGTCATGTTGCAGGTCTGGGTCTAACAGAGTCATGTTGCAGGTCTGGGTCTAACAGAATCATGTTGCAGGTCTGGGTCTAACAGAGTCATGTTGTAGGTCTGGGTCTAACAGAACCATGTTGTAGGTCTGGGTCTAACAGAGTCATGTTGTAGGTCTGGGTCTAACAGAGTCATGTTGTAGGTCTGGGTCTAACAGAGTCATGTTGTAGGTCTGGGTCTAACAGAGTCATGTTGCAGGTCTGGGTCTAACAGAGTCATGTTGTAGGTCTGGGTCTAACAGAATCATGTTGCAGGTCTGGGTCTAACAGAGTCATGTTGTAGGTCTGGGTCTAACAGAATCATGTTGTAGGTCTGGGTCTAACAGAGTCATGTTGTAGGTCTGGGTCTAACAGAGTCATGTTGTAGGTCTGGGTCTAACAGAGTCATGTTGTAGGTCTGGGTCTAACAGAGTCATGTTGCAGGTCTGGGTCTAACAGAGTCATGTTGTAGGTCTGGGTCTAACAGAGTCATGTTGCAGGTCTGGGTCTAACAGAACCATGTTGTAGGTCTGGGTCTAACAGAATCATGTTGCAGGTCTGGGTCTAACAGAGTCATGTTGTAGGTCTGGGTCTAACAGAGTCATGTTGTAGGTCTGGGTCTAACAGAGTCATGTTGCAGGTCTGGGTCTAACAGAGTCATGTTGTAGGTCTGGGTCTAACAGAGTCATGTTGCAGGTCTGGGTCTAACAGAGTCATGTTGTAGGTCTGGGTCTAACAGAGTCATGTTGTAGGTCTGGGTCTAACAGAGTCATGTTGCAGGTCTGGGTCTAACAGAATCATGTTGTAGGTCTGGGTCTAACAGAATCATGTTGCAGGTCTGGGTCTAACAGAATCATGTTGTAGGTCTGGGTCTAACAGAATCATGTTGCAGGTCTGGGTCTAACAGAATCATGTTGTAGGTCTGGGTCTAACAGAGTCATGTTGCAGGTCTGGGTCTAACAGAACCATGTTGTAGGTCTGGGTCTAACAGAGTCATGTTGTAGGTCTGGGTCTAACAGAACCATGTTGTAGGTCTGGGTCTAACAGAGTCATGTTGCAGGTCTGGGTCTAGGACTGAGGCTCGGTGCCTGTGGTTGGCAGCTGACTCAGAGATGCCATACCGAAGCTAGACTATAATGAACTGTTTTAAATTCTGTGGATAACATTGTTCATCCTGCTAAAACAGGCGGGCAAGTCCAGATTATTTGCAGTTACAATGACATCGCAGGCAAATGATCACGGAACTGTCTATGGAAAAACATCCATGTGACAACGCGCCGTCATACAGTAACATATTGCATTCATGCGCGCATAACTCTAACTAACATTGTCTCTAACTTGACATATGAATAAATATATATATATTATAATTATATTTAATAAATCAACAGAGTTACATTGTAAATGTTTTACATACCCGCAACAATCCAATCACATGGAGAGCGAGCGCTGACTCTGCTGACCTACTCAAGGAGTCGAGTGAATGGAATCATGGGAAAGTGAGTCTACACTGGTTTATAGTCAAACTTTGTCGCCATCTAGTGGTCAGATTAAAACATTTTTGCCATTTAGCAGACGCCTTATTCCAAAGCGATTTACAATCAATACATTTGAATGCTAAGCATGTGAATCATCAGTCCACCATTCGTGGCAGGAAGAGTAATCCAGCTCAGGCCCGGGGCCATTGATAGAAGGAGAAACCTTCTTCTACCACCTTCTTCTAGAACTTTTTTTTTTTTTTTTACTGGAGAAACAGAGAAGCAGTACAAGGGGGGCAATAGAAGTAATAGAGGACACAGTAGAGGGGAAAGCGGGTGTCTTTAGGAGACGTAGTGGTGAGGGTCAGAAGATGTCTCAGGAGGAGCAGTTGAGATGTAACCTGAAGAGGTGGGTCTTCAGTCTACGACGGAAGATGGGTAGTGACTCTGCCGTTCTGACAGCCGTGGGGAGCTCATTCCACCAGCGGGGAGCCAGTGTTGTGAAGAGACGTGATCGGGCAGCCCGACTGCTGTGTAGAGGAGGTGGGGCCAGTCGGCCAGCCGAGGTGGAGGAGCGGAGTAAGCGGGCAGGGGTTTCCCTTTAGCTGGCTGTCTCTTTAGCTGCCTGGTATGCAAGCACCAGGGTCTTGAATCTGATGCGAGCTGCTATCGGGAGCCAGTGCAGGGTGCGAAGGAGAGGGGTGACATGCGAGTATTTGGGGAGGTTGAATACCAGCCGGGCAGCAGCATTCTGGATGAGCTGCAGAGGTCTAATGGCTGAAGCGGGGAGCCCAGCCAGGAGTACATTACAGTAGTCCAGGCGGGAGATGACCAGTGCCTGGGTCAAGAGTTGCGCTGCCTCTCTGGTAAGGAATGGTCGTATCCTTCTGATGTTGTAGAGGAAGAATCTGCAGGAGCGAGCCGTTGCTGCAATGTTCTCCGCACAGGATAGTCGGTTATCCAGGATCACTGCAAGGTTCTTGGCTGTCAGGGAGAGGGTTAAAGTAGAGTTCTCCACTGTGATGGAGAAGTCTTGGAGAGGGCAGGCTTTCCCGGGGATGAAGAGGAGCTCGGTCTTGTTAAGATTGAGCTTGAGATGGTGGTCAGCCATCCAAGTTGAAATGTCAGCGAGACATGCTGAGATACGGGTTGCCACGTGTACATCAGACGGGGGGAAGGACAGGAAGAGTTGAGTGTCGTCTGCGTAGCTGTGGTAGGAGAGCCCATGTGAAGAGATTACCGAGCCAAGAGACTTGGAGTAGAGGGAGAAAAGTAGGGGCCCTAGGACAGAACCCTGGGGTACCCCAGTGGAGAGGGTTCGTGGAGAAGATAGCGATTCTCTCCAGGTCACCTGGTAGGAGCGGCCCGCCAGGTAGGAAGAAAACCAGGAGTGTGCGGTGCCAGAGATGCCCAGGTCTGAGAGGATGGAGAGAAGGATCTGGTGATTGACTGTGTCGAAGGCGGCAGACAGGTCAAGGAGAATGAGAACAGAGGAGAGGGAGGAAGCTTGGGCAGAGTGGAGGGCTTCCGTGACAGCAAGGAGCGCAGTCTCAGTGGAATGCCCAGCCTTGAAGCCGGATTGGTGGGGGTCTAAGTGATCCATCTTCCGGAGATAGTCAGTCAGTTGTTTAGATGCCGCGCGTTCAAGGGTTTTGGAAGGGAAGGAGAGAAGGGATGCAGGTCTGTAATTGTGGACAGATGATGGGTCAAGGGTAGGTTTCTTGAGGAGAGGCTTGACTCTGGCTATTTTGAAGGCCACAGGGACAGATCCTGTGGATAGGGAGGAGTTGATTAGGGTGGTAAGGTAAGGAAGGATGTCGGCGGAAATGGATTGGAGAAGGGGGGAGGGGATGGGATCAAGAGGGCATGTGGTTGCCCGCTTTGATGTGATAAGTGTGAGAGAGGGGGGAGAGGGGGGAAGAGGGGGGGAAAAGATGACAATCCAGAGACCGAGTGTCGAGGAGAGAGTTTGGAAGGAGTGTTAGCATTGTTAGTGGGAGGAGGGAGAGGTGGGGGGGAAAAGGTGCTGCTGATGTCGTCCACCTTTTTTTCAAAGTAGGTGACAAAGTCATCGGCGGACAGGGAGGCAGGAGGAGGGGGAGGAGGTGGATTAAGGAGTGAAGAGAAAGTGGAGAACAGTTTTCTAGGATTAGAGGCAGAAGAATGTATTTTGGAATGATAGTAGGATGCTTTAGCAGCTGATGCCGAGGAGGCGTAGTTGGCAAGGAGAGAGTGATAGAGGTTAAGGTCATCAGAAAGGCCAGTTTTTCTTCATTTCCTCTCAGCTGCTCTGAGCTCTAGTCTACAAGCATGTAGCGTTTCAGAGAGCCAGGGAGCTCGAGGAGAGGATCGAGCTGGCTTCAAGGTTAGTGGACAGAGGGTGTCGAAGGATGAGGTGAGAGCGGACAGGAGGGTTGAGGATGCCGCATCAGTGGATAGAAGGGAGAAGGATTCGACAGAGGGAAGGGAGGATAGGACAGAAGAAGAGAGGGTGATGGGGGACAGGGTAAGTAGTTTACGACGAGAGGGTATTAAGTGGTTAGAGGCTGAGAGGGAAGAGGAAGTTTTGAGGGGAAGGGAGAAGGATATAAAGTGGTGATCAGAAACTGGAAGAGGGGTAACGGTAAGGTTGGAAGTGTGGGAAGATCTGGTGAAGACAAGGTCGAGCTGATTGCCTGCCTTATGAGTCGGAGGAGAGGGGGACAGGGTAAGGCCGAAGGAGAGGAGAAGGTCAAGTACTCCAGATGAGAGAAGCTTCTCAGATTGGAAATTGAAGTCACCTAGTAGTACGAGCGGAGTGCCATCATCAGGGAAAGAGCTGAGAAGGCCATCCATCTCGCCTAGGAAGTCACCGAGCTGGCCTGGGGGGCGATAGATGACAACAATGTGGAGTTTGACCGGGGAGGAGACAAAAGCAGCATGAAATTCAAAGGAGGATATAGACAAGTGTGCCAGGGGAAGGACAGTATGTGACCACTTGGGCGAGATGAGGAGTCCTGTGCCTCCCCCTCGACCAGAGGGTCTAGTAGAATGAGAAAAGGAGTAGGCGGCAGAGAGAGCTGCCGGTGTAGCTGTGTTTTCTGGTGTGATCCAGGTCTCAGTGAGAGCAAGGAAATCGAGGGCCATAAGAGATGCATAAGCTGAGATAGCGTCAGCTTTCCGGACCGCCGACGGGCAATTCCAGAGACCGCCTGCGGCGATAAAGTCATGGTCAGTAGAAAAAGGTGGGTAGATGAGATTGGAAGGGTTGCGAACAGATTAAATGCTATATATGGAGAGGAGATTGATTGAGACTGCGGGAGCTTTACTAATGAATGAAAGTTGATTATCATTATTTAAAAAGAATAGTAATAAATATTGCAATATTGTGTTATCATAGTTATGAGCTTCACAGTGATAAAGTCTGTTTATTTGTCGTGAACTTTATTTGTCGGTAACGTCAGCGTGCCCCTGCAACTGCTCACATGTGATTATACGGAATGGCTGAATATGTTAATTCTTGTTATTTTGATTACATTATATAATTGTATTTGGTATAATGACAGATAAACTTGAAACTTGAATGATCTCACAGGAGCGCGTAGCCTACCTGCACGGAGCGTTCATGTGCCGCAACCTGTTATAGTTAGTTTCACCTAAAAGAGCTGAAAGAAAATACATGAAAGAAAGGAGAGAAAGAGTAGCCTACAGAATGATAAATCATTCAGAATGTTATTGGTTTTAATATTTCACAATCTGCCAGAATAAGCACGCTCCCTCGCACACCCAGCCCATCATTGTTGATGCCGCTAATGTGTGTAATGAAAAGTGTGACAATGTTGAAAGACATGATGTCATAATCAAAATATAAAACCTGGTAGGATAAAATAAGATTCTGTTGTGATTGTGTTGACATTGTTGTGATGTCAAAAGAGATCTTGGTTATGTAATGTGTAAAGTGGAGAGGAGATTGATCGGGACTGCGGGAGTTTTCATTACTAACGAATGATGGTTGATTATTATTATACAAAAATAATAGTAATAAATATTGCAATATTGTGTTATCATAATTATGAGCTTCACAGAGATGCACAAACCTGTCGTGTTTATTTGTCGTGAACTTCACGCTGGCCGTAACATCAGCCCGGCAACTGCTGTAAGCTTGTAAGCATTGTAAGCGTGTAATAGACGCTCTTGCGTGTTTCCATTCATGATGATGTGTTTCTGTAAATTCATATATATATATATATATCCTATTGCAATATTTGAAGATTGACAGCGCTGTAGGCTAAATAGTGTCATTCAATGCACAACACACGTCGTTTCACACGATTTTGATTGACTTTCTGCGGCAGCGAAATACATGATCAATATCTTATTATCAATGATCAATATACTGGTGGCCTAACATGGTCCAGTGGTCTAGCACCGTGGTCGTGCACACATATGTCGGCCCTTCTTCTCCTTACTTTCCTGTCTGTCTTCACTATATCAGTCCAATAACATGAAAACTATGAGTGGGACTGCCCCACTCAGAAAAAAACATTATACTATAACATTATATACAAAAAATAATAATAATACAATATTATAAATATCTGTTCGTTATATAATATTCGTTGATGAGTACAGGCATAATCAAACGTAGGTTACTCCAATTACTTTGCTGCAGTAGCTATGCATGCACCACACAACTTGATAGGTACATACTGTGCAGTGTATCATTCATAACTGTACATAGGCTACACATATCATAATATCTTATCACTATTGCATGGAACTTGGGTAAACCCGCTGTGAAAAAAAAACCTCAGCTCCAACAAATCTGAAGGGATTGGGAGACAACTGTACAGTTTATCATTTTCATAACTGTCTGTACATATACATATCTTATGTATCACTATTGCTATATCAGTGTTTCCTCTACATGCATTTCATCGTGGCGCACCGCCACGATGGAATTTCCTCCGCCACCATGCAGATTTCTCAACCCAAAAAAAAAAAAAAGATTTAGGCCGCTTTTCAGACCTTTTCAGACCTTCACGTTCGTAAATTCGCTCTGAGAGCCCCGGAGCGCACACTGGGTTCAACGTCATAAAGGGACCAAGTCATTTGATTGGACAAGAGGCATTCCGTGAGTGCTGATCAGATTTCCAGAGCGTATTTACGAACGCGCCCTGGCTGTCACCCGAACACCGCGAGCTAGCGTAGTGTAGTGTAGTATAGGATGCGTAGTGTAGTGTAGTGTAGGATGGAGAGAGAGAGGAGAAGCCTCTCTATGTGTTACCTATGTCCAGTGTACTAGAACCACTCTAACAGGAGTGTTTGTCCGTGAATAACACCGGCTATGCCCGGGGTAGAAACACAAGACTATAGCTGGATAAGGTCTACAGGTCTACACGGTCATTTTAAGCCGTCGACCAGCCCTCTACGACCACGGGAAGTCATGAAAGTGAAGATACTTCTGTTAAACTAAGCTAAGCTAAACATCGCTAATCGCTAACTCCCTCCTGGGCTTAAAGTGACAAGTAATAACGTTGTGAAAAAAAACGTCAGATCAGTGTTTTTGTTTTTATTGACAACGGAATTACATGCTGGAAAAACATGCAGACACAGGCAATAAGAGACACACGGGAGAAGTACAGGAAAACATTTTATTTTTTTGGGCCATCCTCGAGTTTTGAGCGCGCGTGCGCGTTTCATGCGCGTGCACGCGAAAAAATCGCGGGCGCGCGCTGCGCGCGCGCGGTCAGCACTACCCGCCACCATTGTAAAAATTCCTGGAGGAAACACTGTATATATAGCCTATATATAAACACATTATGTTACAAATATCAGTCTTATCCACTGTATCTAATTCAGCACTGAAGCCTGAAGGTTGAGCACAGTGTGTGCCCCCTTGCTACCTCTGCTGATATAAAAGAGAATTGCAGCCTTGGAGAAAAAGATGGCGGCCGAATCCCAAGGCAAATACACAGAAACACACAGAAATACTGCAAAATCGCTTTATACTAACTCGATTTTGAAAATGTAAAGATTCTGGGTGGTAGAACGCACATATCTAGGAAAAGTCATGAAAGGAGGGTCCTGACATTTGATCGAGTGCAATGGTAGAATTGTGTTTGCTTTCCTAGTGTTAACACACCTCAGGATTCTGTTATAGGAAAATGTTAAGAGCCATCTGATAATCAGGCGTTTTCTGTCGTTTTCAGACATCCGAAATATCAAAATATCCTTATGTGTGTACCCCGCATTACATTGTGTGTTCCAATATTCACTTAACTACTAGTTCTTACCCAGGATGGCTTCGATGCAGACGGATCCGTTCATGTGCGTGTTCTTCCTTCTTCTTCTTCAATCAAAGTGGACTGATCACGTGGAATTGAATAATTATACCCGGGTAAGACAGGAAGTTCTATCCATATCCGATTTAAATATGTGTTAGACCTTTATTAGGCTATATATGACGAAGTAGAACTGTTTTTCACATGATGAAACAACATGTTTGGTTAGGAATAGTTTAGTAGGCTTGTTACGTCCGTAGTGTGGGGTCCTGTGTGTTTGTTTGTTTCTTGTGTTCTCTCCCAGGTGATTGTCCTTCCTCCTGCTTGCGGCCATGGTGACGGCCTGATTGGGCACACCTGTGCTCAATCATCAATCAAGGGTGGAGGGAGGAGAAAAGCCTGGGAGAGACACAGTGATGGTGCCAGTGGGCCAGACTACAACTTGATGCTTGTTTTGTGTTGGTTTAGTTAGTACAACTGTAGTTTTGTATTGTGTAGCTTTGTATGTTGTGTTTGTTAATCTTATGTTTGTGTCACTTTTGTCTTATTTGTATTTGATGTCTGGTAGTTGTCTACCCCTTGGCCAGTTAGATAGTTTATTCTTTATTATTAATATTATAGATTAATTAGCTCTTTGTTTTATAGAGTAGTTCTAAGTTCGAGAGTTTCACGGAAACCAGTTTTTGTTATATTCTACAATAAATCTTTTATTTATTATTCGTTTATTTTATATTACCGTTTCTCCTCTCATTCTTGTCCCCCCGGTTTATTTAATTGTTACCCCCCCCTAATCCATAGACCATCTAGGGGGTCGTAACAAGGCTATAAACGTATTTGCCAATTAGGCAAATTCTAATTGTGTTTTTTTGTATTCCTATACATCCCTAGATTATGTTTTGATATGACTTGCTGACTGCAGTTTATTAGTGGTTACTAATGAAATTAAATAATAATATAAATGTAATATGATTGAGAATTTCATCACATTTATCAAGAGACCATTAGCCGGTGTTGAGAAAACAGCACAGTGCAATATAAAGCTATAGGCCTGGATTACACTACAACGGGCGCATCAAATGCTGAGGAATGTGTTAATGAGCTGCACCTGCCTACTAGGCTACGTTCTATATTTGAGCCACACCTCCACACACACACAATTTGGGCAGAGCATAACTGTTTGACAGAAAGCTTGATATTGATGTCGGACTTCTCATTTAGGCTGTGTGCCTCCCTCCTCTCTCTCTCCAATCTTGCAGTTGCCAGTGAAGTCTTGAAGTAGCATAATGCGCGCGAGTGAGTAATGATGACAATAGCCTACATTAGGACCAATGCACCGGATTAAGTGTGTGGGAATATAGCCTACTATATAGCCTATGTAACCCGGCCAACTGGGGGCCTAAAATTACAAGGTGTGACAACGCCACCTTAGGACTTTCACCTAAAGAATCTAGTCATATGAACCAGGTAAGCCTGACGGGCTGATTATCATGAACAGGGATTCCCTTCTTGCAGGTACAGGCCACAGAATAGTCAGAGACCCGGTTTTAGAAAAGTATACAAAAGATCACTTTATTACAAATACATCGTTTAAAACACCCACAGTATAAATGGAGCTAGCCAGGTAGCATGACCCAACCCCTGGGAGCGACTGCCACTTAGTATCTAGGGGAACTGGAGATAAAGGTATTACAACCCAGTATAGGGCACACAATAGTGGAGCACACAATAATAGCCTACTGTACTAGTAGCAATAGACAATAGCACACATTAGAAGATTCACTGGCAATGCCACACACAGCACTCTATATGAAACCACTAAATAAGTACATGCAAGAGGAAGTCACACACAATCACTCACTCCAGTGCTATATTGCAGGATATCTGCAATGCATGGATGTATATCAAACACACATTAGCCTACTAAACCATGTGCACACTGCCAACTGGGAAACCAAGGGAGACGCTGCATACCTGTAGTCAGAATGTAGCCGTGTGGAATCAGTAGGAGAGGCCACAGCTGGTAACAGAGGAGGAGGGGAGCAAGACACAGGCACTTGTCACAGGTAGGTTATTTATAGAGAATATGCCAAGTGGGCGTGATTTACCAATTAACCCCACTGGTTACACCTACATTAGGACCAATGCACATGAAAACGTGTGAGAATAGTATACCTACACAACTCTACACACTTACGGATCTGATCTCTGGCCAAAGACGCGTTTTAACACTGTCGCCCAAAATAATCTCTGGCCACATTGTTATGATTAATAACTGTCCGCACCGTGGGTAACAGTCATCACTTTATTATCTCCTCACATCGCCATCTTCCACACCAACAACACGTGTCAACCGGGGGTAACTCCACACACTTCCGGTGTCTCTTAAAGGTGCAGTCCCACATACATAACATTTACCCCCCCCCACAGGAACCAGAAGAACACAATGAATAACACAACATTATAATTATCAAACTTATTTTTTCTTTTTTTTTAAACTTAATGAACTGGGTAGACTGCCAGTCACCCACTGAACAGGCTATGCCCTAAACCCTCCCCTTGGGTTCACCAGTCCACGGCATAGTCCCTCAGGTGTGCTGGTCTGACCCGGGCACGGGCCGGACGAGCCTCTGGGCGAACCCCGGCCTCCACCAGTTCAGGTGGGAACTCAGCTGGACCCTGCGGTTGTTCTGGGTCTATGATGGGAGGCGATGCCACCTTCCGAAGCCGGCTTGCGTGCCACCGTGATCCGTCGTCCAGGCGAAACGAGGCTGGGCCCAGCTGAGCGGTGACCTTCATCGGCGCAGACCAGAACGAGAGCAGCTTGTGGTCCCGGTTAGGGCGGCGAATCCTGACCCAGTCCCCCTCTGTGAAGGGAGGTATTCTCACCCTCCGTCTCCTATCGAACCGCTGCTTCATCCGCCACTGTGCGTCTGCGACCCTGGCGCTCTGGCAGGGTGCTGCTGCTGGCGTGGCGACCGCTGGGGCCCGCAGCCGATTGAGAGGAAGCTGCAGCTCACGGCCCATCATCAGGAGTGCTGGGGAGCTGCCGGTAGTTGAGTGCGGCGTTGCTCTGTAGTGAAGCAGGGTGCGGAGCAGCGCGGCTGAGAACGGCAGGCCATCTGCCAGGTGTGCTCTGACCCCATTCTTCAGAGTCTGGTTAAAACGCTCGACCCCCCCATTTGCCTCCGGGTGGTAGAACGCCGTTCGTATGTGGTTGATCCCCCTTTCCTCCACGAAGACGGCAAACTCCGCTGAGACAAACTGCGGGCCATTATCCGTTGTGATGGCGTTTGGATTGCCCCACCGAGCAAACAGAGAGGAGAGGAAGTCAGTGACCACCCGAGCTGTTACGGACCCCGTGGCGACCACCTCTGGCCACTTTGAGTGGAGGTCGTAGGCCACTAGGAGGAAACGTTGGTGGTGTGGGACGCCATGAAGTTCGCCACATATGTCCAGCTGGATGTGCTCCCAAGGCGTGGGTGGCCACTGCAAGGGCTGTAGGGGTGGTGAGGGTGGCGGGCCCGTCTTCCCACTGACCAGGCAGGCCGTGCACTCCTTCACCATCATCTCGATATCACGGTCTATGCCCGGCCACCACACCAAATCCCTGCAGCGCTGCTTCACCTTTACAATGCCCAGGTGGCCCTCGTGCGCCATGGCGAGGACGCGCGCCCTGAGGTCGCTGGGGATGAACGTGCGGAGCCCCCGGGCCACACAGACACCGTTCCAGCAGGTCAGTTCATTCCTGACCCGATGAAAAGGCGCCAGCTCCTCCGGCACTTTCGTGGGCCAACCCTCCCGGATGTAAGTGCGGAGATGGGAGAGCGTGGGGTCCTCTGTCGACGCGCGCTGAAGGTCCTCCAGGGAAACCGTGGCCTGGAGTGGGGCGTGCAGCATGAGCACGAGCTCTGACTCCATCTCGTCTGGGCCCTTGTTGGGCAACGGGCCGGGGTTGGGGCCGCCGAGTGCTGGGACGGGGGTGGCTCGGGAGAGCAGGTCAGCCACTACATTTTCCCTGCCGGGGGTAAACAGTGTGGTGAAATCATACGGTTGAAGCCTCTCCGACCAGCGGTAGATCCTCAGCGGCTTGTGGCCCGAACCTGAAGTAGCGAGCAGGGCCGTGAGAGCCTGGTGGTCAGTTCGCAATGTAAAGTGTCGCCCGTACACATACATATGCCACCGCTCGCACGCCCAGACGCAGGCTAGCGCCTCCCGCTCCCCCACCGAGTACTTTTGTTCAGCTGTGTTGAGGGACCGAGAGGCGAATGCCACCGGGCGTTCCGTGCCCCCCTGGATCTGGGACAGCACCGCCCCGATCGCCGTGTTGGATGCATCACACGTCACGAGTGTGGGGCTCGCCAGGTCAAAGAATGCCAGCACCGGCGGCGAGGTCAGTTGCTTCTTCAGTTGGTGAATAGCAGCAGAGCAGGCCGGGGTCCACTCCCAGACCGCGTCCTGTTTCAATAGTTCACGCAGTGGGGAGGTGGTCATGGAGTATCGGGGAAGGAAACGCAGGTAGTAGGCCGTCATCCCAAGAAACGAAGCCAGCTGAGCTGGGCAGGACGGCTCTGGCAGGCGCAGCACAGCCTCAACGTTAGAGTGTAGCGGGCTGAGTCCGTCGGCGGTCAGGCGGAACCCCACGAACTCGATGACCGGAGTGGCGAAGGTGCACTTTTCCCCATTTAGCGTGAGGTTGTGGCTGGCGAGGACGTCCAACACCCTCGCCAGGCGCTCGTCATGGACGTCCGGTGTCGCACCATGGACCACTATGTCGTCCAGGAAGATGACCACGCCCGGGATGCCGGCGAAGATGGTGGTCATGATCTTCTGGAAACAGCTGGGGGCTGAGCTGAGACCGAAGGGCATGCGGGTGTAGCGGAACACCCCGCCATGCGTCACGAAAGCTGTCAGGTTGCGGCTGTCGGGGTGCAGCGGAACCTGTAGGTAGCCTTGGCGAAGGTCGAGTTTCGAGAACACAGAGGAACCGTAGAAATGTGCAGCCAGCTCCTCCACCGTGGGCAGCGGGTACCTGTCCGGGATCACTGCCTTGTTGACTGACCTGAGATCGATGCACGGACGCAGGCCCCCTGACTTTTCTTTACCACCACCAGGTTCGAAATCCAGGGGGAGGCATCGACACGCTCGATGATGCCCGCATCCGAGAGTTTCTGGAGCTCGGCGGTGACGTCGTCGCGTAGGGCGAGGGGCAGGCGGCGTATGGGCTGTATCACCGGATGCACCTCGGGCTTGAGGAGGGGCTGGTGGTTGAAGGCGGTGAGGCAGCCCAAACCGCTGAATAGAGCAGGCCAGCGTTGTTCCCACGGCGAGCCGACAGACAAGATGGCGGATCCAACATTGTCCATGAGGGTGAAACCCAGCTCGCAAAACAAATCAAAACCCATGAGGTTAGAACCCTGGTGAGACACCTGAAAGGTGAATGAGGGGAGGGCCTTAGTCCCGTAACGCACAGTGAAGGCGATTGTGCCCACCATGTCTATTTTGCAGCGCCCATAGCCATATAGGTCCTCGGCGTTGGCAGTGAGCGTTCGGAGTGGAAAGAGCCGCCGTACCGTGGCAGCGTTCATGAGCGACCTGGAGGCCCCCGTATCCACCAGCAGTGGGAGGCGAACCCCATCCAGCTCAACAGTGCACCACTTAGCCGGTCGGGGGGTGGCAGTCACTGAATGGATGGTCGTCTGTGTGGGCCGTCCCGGTGTACCTTGTGGCCGTGGACTGTCTGTTGTGGGGGTAGAGCGGCAGACCCGGGCAAAATGGTTCTGCCTGCCACAGCGCTGACACTGCTGCCCCTTGGCAGGGCAGTTTGGGGCTTGGCTTTGGTGTGATGATGAGCCACAATTACCACAGGCCCGGCGTGTTGTCGTACCCTGGCGTGCAGCAAAGTTCACATCGAGGCCGTCCTCTGGGAAACCGGACTCGGAAGGCTCCGTGGGCGGTGCCACCATTTGAGTTAGTAGCATGGGTCTGGGGGGAAACGAGCTGGAGGTGGGCGCTAGCTGTGACTTCAAGGCTGCTGCTGACTCGAGCTGGAATGCTAAATCCACAGCTTTAACTAAAGTTAGGTCGTCTGGCATCATTAACAACTTGTCTCTGAGCTTTGAGTTATTAGTGTGTTCAGCCAGCTGATCCCGTATCAGTTCGTCTTCCAGCACCCCGAATTTACAGAGGCTGGCTAGTCCCCTCAGATCAGCCACGTAATGGTGGATAGACTCACCCGTCTGCTGCCGACGTTGGCGAAACATTATCCGCCGGAGCATTACATTCTGTGGAGCAGCAAAATGTCCATTGAGCAGTGTCACACAGTCCGCGTATCTCGGAGCGGGTCCGAGAGTCCGAAAAATCTGCTGTCCCTCGCTGCCCAGTGAGTGAATTAGCAGGGCTTTTCTTCGTTGGTCACTAGCACCGGCCAACCCGGCGGCTATTATGAACGTTTCGAAGGACTCACACCAGCGAATCCACGGGACCGGTGGATCGCCCGGCAGGGCGAGGAACGGGGGAAGAGGTGAGAGTAGAGAATCCATAATCCTCGTCGCCAATGTTATGATTAATAACTGTCCGCACCGTGGGTAACAGTCATCACTTTATTATCTCCTCACATCGCCATCTTCCACACCAACAACACGTGTCAACCGGGGGTAACTCCACACACTTCCGGTGTCTCTTAAAGGTGCAGTCCCACATACATAACACACATGAATCGCGTATTACAGGATCATTCAAGTAGCCTACACTGGTAGACAAAGGAAATTATTCAAGTAGCCTTGTAAAGAACCCCAAGAAATTATTTTATTATTATTATTTTATGTTGATTAACCTGCCATATATTTGTAAACTGCTCTGTTATGTGATTCATATGTTGTTTGAATAGGATATCGGTGACTTTTATTTTGAAGAGCTTTAGGCAAGTATATCATGTTCTTATATCACTATTTGCACTTTTGGTTAGATGCTAAACATTTTGTTGTATAGTACTCTGGTTTTAGATCCAGGGAAGTAGATAATGCTAACGTTGACATGCAAATTGTCGCCAGCTCTTACAACAGGGTATATACAGGAATCTTGAGGTTAATTTCAATACCTTTCTAAGACTTTTTAAGGACCTTGTCAATATTTTTCCAGACCTCACCGCCACTTCGAGCTGTAACCGTTTACATCAGTGACACCTTTAACTTAACAGTTTTAGTTTGCAATAGACTAGACCAGTAGCAAACAACAGAATTTCCGGTTCATCTTTGTTTTTTAATAAAACTAATAAATTCACGAACTTTTACTAAAGGTTTTTAGGACTCAAACTTTGGACAGAGTCTAATTCTGAAAAATCCACCTCCACCAGAATGCACACAAGGCAATCACAACACTGTCAGTCCCCCATGCACACATGGAACGCTACAGGAACTCACCCACAACGTTCCTCTGCACACTAATTAAAGGGATAGTTCAGTACACATTATAGATGGTTTCATAACATGCATGTAACCTGTATGTAACCCGTATGTAACCTGTATGTAACCTGTATGTCCATAGATCAGGAGAAACTGTAATAATACATGGTCCAGAGTTGTTTATACAGCCACTACTAACTTCAGGTAAATGTAACGATGGCATGTTTAATATTTGTGGCCAAATCAAAGCTATGGATGATGACATGATTGGGTCGGAGATTTAACAATTATATTTATCACTCACACACACACACACACACACACACACACACACATACACGTACACACACATACACATACACACATACACATACACACACACACACACACACACACACACACACACACACACACACACACAGACGAAGAGGAGGAGGAGGATTTATAACCCCACAAAACGCTCCCCTGCCTTATTGATCAGTTATCTTATTGATCAGTTATCTTATTGATCTTATTGATCAATTGATTAAGTGCCAATATTTTGGATACGACTTATTGCATTGACTATTTTGACCTTATTTGTTGTTTTGTTGAAGGCAAAAGTACTGTGATCCAAATGTGTTTTGTTTAACTATGCAGTTATCATTTTATACAAAATCATTGTTCAGACCAAATACTATTTTGCTTTATTTATCAGTTTTGCTGGTAACAAAGACCATATTTGTTATGTTATACAAATAATTGTTAAGCATTTCATGAATGCTATTTTGCTTTATTAATCAATGCTGGTAACAAAGACGGTATTTGCTATTTTGATGGAGACAAAAATAGGTTACTGTGATGCAAATGCAATTGTGCAGTTATCATTTTATACAAAAACAGGAAGGTTCATCCAGCATGACCTGTATTGTCATTAAGTGTGTTTTGCTGGTATGGCCTGAAAGTGTTACTATTCATTAATTTGGAAGATATTTATTTATTTAAATAAAAAATAAATACAGTACATTTTACATGACCTCCTTCATGAATAAACATTGGAGAAAGCAAATTTGATGCATTTTATTTGTGTATTTTGCATGAAATCTCATGAATACCTATTTTTCTGGGATTTTGGCACTTTGGGCATGGAGGGGTTAATATCTGGACAGTGAGAGTAGAGAAACTCGCACTCTGCAATAACTTTAAGGAAAAACTCCTTAGACAGAGATTTAGAAAAAAATTATCTTTATTTTGTCATACTCTTTACAAAAAGTGCAAAGTGCTCAGGTGCAAAAAGTGCAAGATGCGGGACAAATGTTTCGGTCATACGACCATCATCAGTGTCACCGGGCAACAGACAGACATGATATTATGATAGGGCCACAGGCCTACACAGGTGTTGATGATCAGGGTCATCAGGATTACACAACCAATCAATCAATCATGAATGAAAAAACATTGACATAGAAAAATAACAAAATAATCATAATAAAGAGGCAAGTTAACTTGGACACTATATACAGTATATGTAAATACATAACTACAAGTTGACCAAGGGGTAACATAGTAAATCTGTCATAGTTCATACAAACAACAAATATAGCACATTTAGTAGGTAACATAGCAGACAAGATACATTTGAATGGGAGACGGTGGAGTCCTATCGGAAACACTGGAGGGAGAGGTCCTCATTCATGCCTCCTGGGTTAACAGACTGGAAATAGAAAATCCATCTGCATTCAGTTTGGAGGAGTCTGGTGTCAAGATCTCCACCTCTACGTGATCTGTTTACTTGTTGGATGACCATGTATGTCAAGTCTGCTGTCGAGTGACTGGCTTCCATGAAATGTCTGGCAACTGGAGATTTAATGTCCTTGCGTCTAATGGCACTCATATGCTCTATTATACGTGTGCGGACTGGTCTAGATGTTTTTCCTACATATTGGAGATTACATTTACACAAGATCATGTAGATGACATTTGGAGAGCTGCAGTTGACAAATTGTTTGATAGTGTATTGTTTGTTAGTGACTGCACTCTTAAACGTGTTGGTTTTCTTAGAGTGATAACAAGCTACACAGTGACGACAAGGATAGAAGCCGGTCACTCCATCAAGACGCCCTGTGTGGTGCTGTGGTGGTATGTAACAGTCTGCTTTCACCATATAGTCCCTGATGCTTCGAGATCTATAATGTGAGAACATCATTGATAAGAGGGTTATAGTCGGTGATACAGGTACATTAATATTTCTTAGTGGTCTGTGCCCCTGGGTTGGGATTCTGGTTTGGTTAGGGCAGAGTCAAGCCACTTTCTGGGATAACCCCTATCGACAAAGTTATTGTACATCTGATGGATTACTACAGATACGTTTCAGTCTAAGAAATTGAGAATATGGTAGACCCTTCTTGAGGGGAGGCGGATGTGCACTAGTAGCATGTAACAGGCTATTCTTGTCTGTGGATTTGGTATAAAGGGTGGTGGACAATTTACCTTCAAGTAAACATACTTGATTGCAGGGTTAATATCTGAAAATGCTCATGGGATATCACCAGGCACCCTCCTGTATTTTGAAGAGGTACCCACAAGCAACAAGAAACAGCAACTTTACCCGACAAAACAAGGTTCAACCCCATGGCTCCTGGCCTAATTAGATCTGTTTCTGATAATCATTCATTCTTTTGGGCCTCAATGTATGCCAAAATGTTTATCCATAGACTCAAGAATCAAGGTTCATTTAAATGTAATTTTAATGTTGGCAGAAAAACACAAGCAAGATTAAACAAGGTAAAACTCTATAAAATACTATTTCAACCATTAACATATTCGATAGGTATAATGCATTCTCTCTTAAACGCTTGCATGCACATAGGCGAGCGCACGCGCGCGCGCGCACACACACACACACACACACACACACACACACACACACACACACACACACATTTAAAAGCACTGCCCACTAGCTCTCCTCATATTCATTTCACTATTGGCCTATGAGAACAACTCAGAGTAAAATTCATTTTCACCTAAACATGAAAATAGGCTGAAACATCCCTTTAAAGACCATAATATCTGTGAGCACTAAACATTCTGATACTCCAAAACTTCGAAAGAAGTCTAAATATGCACAGTTTGGGAACATAGCACAAAACTATATTGGTCTGCACTACAGTGACAAGGCTCTAATTTTTACAGATGGGTGAAAAGACCCAGAGACAGGCCGAACAGGAGCTGCAGTATATCTCCCTCAGTATAAGACAGGAATTAAAAAAAGAACCACCGATCATTTATGAGTATACACAGTGGAGCTGCTAGCAATTTTGACAGCATTGGAACGGTTGGTAGATAAACAGGGTAAATAATGCATTAATTGCTTCAGACAGCCGGGCAGCATTGTCTAGCATTGTCTAGTATTAGATCTTTGAAATCTTGCAGACAGGATATTATTTTCAGGATTCATCAGTTAATGTATGGAATATATAGCACAGATATGTTGGCTCTGTTTGGGTTCCTGCTCATGTAGGGGTAGAAGGAAATGAAGATGCAGATATATTAGCTAAGCAGTCACTTAAATCACAACAATAGAAATGGATATTCCACTGTGCAAAGCTGAGGTAAAATCAATCATTAAAACACACATGCAGGAATTATGGCAAGAAGACTGGAACAGAAATGAAACAGGAAGACATTTGTATAGCATTCAGAAGAAAGT
The DNA here is from genome assembly GCF_963989245.1 of Nansenia antarctica. Lineage (NCBI taxonomy): Eukaryota > Metazoa > Chordata > Actinopteri > Argentiniformes > Microstomatidae > Nansenia > Nansenia antarctica. The sequence continues at coordinate 27,120,771 of NC_137677.1, read as the reverse complement.
TGGAATAGGAAGTAGGATGGGCAGGAACCGGAAAGAAGAGACAGTCATTTCCTGTCTCAGGATAGGTCACACTGGATTGAATGACACACTTCATAGAAAAGGAAAACACCCAACTGGCATTTGTGCCACTGTAATAACCAGGAATCTGCTCAGCATATGTTGCTGAAATGTGAGAAATATGAGGAACAGAGAAAGCTACTGAAATCAGCAATTCAGAAAGTTTTACTGTAGGGAGTTTACTTGGAAACACATTTAAAGTATACAACCAGATAATAAAGTATTTGAAAGAAACTGGATTAATAGATCAAATGTAACACCGCCCATCCCCAATTTTGCTTATTATTTCCATTTTCTATAATTCTTTCCCCTGTCAATCTGACGTTCCACACAGTCCGGTAGGTGGCGGTAATGCGCCTTAAGTTAGTTGCCAACTGCCAATCCCCCCCAAAAAACGAAGAAGAAGACGCGGAAACAGGATTGATTGATTGATTGAAAACTTTATTAGAAGATTTGCAGAAGTAGGTACATGAAAGTACATATTACATACAAGGTCAACTAACAGGATAAAAACCCAAGAAAGCCACTGGCTTATTTCAATTGGGGTCCTTGATTGTGTGTGGACCACCAGATCGCTTTTAGACTGTTATGATATCAGAATGGCAGAGATACAGCAGTTGAAAGTGTTTATCTCCGAGCGATTAACAGCGGCAGCTTTTGAGATATTCGGGGCGGTGGAAAGAACGATGTCAGAGTACCAAGGAGAAGTCTCCCGTTGCAAGGAGGAGAACCACCGTCTACGGACGTTGCTAAGCGTCCGTTTTCAACCGGAGATAAAGCTCCATAGAACAGGTTAGTTTTTATTACAGTACTACACTCAAGGCTGCAACTAGCTGCTACTCCGTTTTAATGTGAAGACCAAGTGATCTTGATGACTGAGGCATATGGGATGCTAGCCGGGCTGAGCACCAAAATGCGTTTTTCTAAATGCCTCTGCGTCCTCAACCCGTTTGAACATGGAAACACCATGGATATGCTAGCTAGCTAGCTCTCAATGTCAAGCTATGGAGAGTGCTAAGCAGCTAGCGAACTACGTTTTACTTTACAACTGTAAGGAGGCGTTTCAATAGCTATTATTATATCATGTGTGGAACCTTGTATTGTTATATAAAGTGAGCAACCTTGTAATGTAGCTGTAGCTAGACACGCTGACTTTAATGTAGCTGTAGCTAGATCGTAGATGGTAAGGCCCAATCCCAACACACCCCTTGCCCCTACAGTTTTGCCCTACCCCTCCATTTTGCACATTCACAAGTAGGGGTAGAGTGTCCCGATTCTTGTCGGGATGGAGGGGTAGGGTGAAGTGTTAGGGCTACATGGCCCTCCAAACAGAGTTGTTTCAGAGGCACACTCCAAATCTAGTGTTATGAGAAATCTCCCAGAATGCCTTGCGAATCATCGGTAAGATAGTGGCGAACGCACAAGCAACAAAAGAAAACCACAAAGGTCATTATGTTCTTCTTTAATACATTTGTAAAAGTGATGATAATCATCATATTATCTTAGTTTAATGTCCTTTCAATGTATTATAGACCTCTTCTTTATCACAAGCATAACAAAAAATCGCTAGTATGCTGATGTAGAATTGCGAGCGTTCATGTTTTTCTATGATACTACTGATGACGTATCAGGGACTTGAAGGGTTATCCCATTTAATAGGGGAAGCTTTCAATCACTATCCCTTGCAACTGTTCTGAGGGGCAAGCCGAAAAGAGAGTGGCTCTCCAGAATAAGGCTGCCACAAACGACTATTTTCATAGTCGACTAGTCACCGACTATTTAAACGATTAGTCGACTAATCGGATCATAAATTACAAAAAAATAAATAAAAAAAATACTAACACCAGGAGAGCCACCCCTCCTAAATGTCGTTGTTTGGTACCTGTACTGTAGCAATGACAATAAAGTCCATTCATTCATTCATACAGCTTATCGCACAATTACTCAATCGCTCTTATTTAGCTATCATCTTCTAAATCAGCTTCTAAATTTAGCTTGTAGTTGTTAGTTGTTGTTGTAGGCATGTGCTAACTAAAAATAAAGACAATTAAAATGATTGTTCACTCAAAAATATACATTTTAATGAACTTTTCAGATTTATTTCTGGAGTAGAGAGTGCAAACTGCTGAGTAAAATGAGGTAGGCTAGGCACTAGGCAACCAAAACAATACAAAAACAAAAATAAATACTTGTACAGCAGGGGTCGGTAATTAGGTTTGGCCTCGGGCCAAAAAAATGTTTAGCCACTAGATGGCGGGCCCGAACATAATTTAAGTAATTGATTGTTAAAAAATGTGACAGGTTCTAATGCTTTGACTTTTCTTTCGAGAAATGTACACATCGCTAGTCAACTAACACAGCTTGTTTTGTGAGCCTGCTAACAATGTAAAGTAGTGTTATAATTAACTAGGTAGCAGTCCAATCCATTTCGTTGCAGTATTAGGCTTGACTAGTGAGTTTGTGTTGTGATTCTCAACAACGTTGAAACGTAGTTTCACCCTTTTCCATAGTTTTGAATAATAAATGTGTGGACTGACGATGTTTCGCAGCCTAACTTATTCTAATAATTATTTAACATACTTTTATTCTGAATGATTCCCCCCTCCTCCAGACAAGGTCACATTATTTATTATTGGATTGGTTGTTTGCGTGTCGGGTGAAGTTAGCTAAACATTTAACCTGCTAACTAGCAAGAGAAACATAATGTCACTCTCCAAAGGTCTAAAGAGGAAAGTTGACGGTGAAAACAGGGCATTTAAACAGGAATGGACAGCGAACTATACGTTCAATCAAGGACCCCAATTGAAATAAGCCAGTGGCTTTCTTGGGTTTTTATCCTGTTAGTTGACCTTGTATGTAATATGTACTTTCATGTACCTACTTCTGCAAATCTTCTAATAAAGTTTTCAATCAATCAATCAATCAATTCATCCTTTTCATCAATGCAAAGCCGTTGTGAGACTCACATCTTCCGTGCTCACAATGTTCCCTTTCTATACATGCGAGTCGTCCTTTTCCTCAATGAATGTGATAAAGACGCACGAAGGAATCGATAGATGCATAAAAAATAAAAAAACTGCCTGCGGATTAAAGTGACGTCAATATCACCAGATATCAAGCAAATAGTGACCGATAAGAGATGCCACTTTTCACATTAAGTGTACCAAGCCTGTCGTTATTGTATTTAATAACCTAATTGTATTTTGTATATTTTTGAATGAATGGCTTATGGCTCATTGTACTTATTATCCCTAATAGCGCGTTTGCTCTGTCGTTTCAGGAGCATAGGCCTACCACCACTTTTGCGCCGATTTAGTTGTCAATGTTTTTCAGAAAATTAAACAGAATTTGCTTTGTTACTGTTCATATGTGTGTTGCAGTCACATACGTAAACATTACGTTTGAATGATTTAATGAGCTGATGTTATTTTTTTTTTCAAACCACACACCGCATGTCGGCTATTTCAGCACCACGCCGTGTCCACCTGCTTATGATTCACTATGAGGGGTTCTGAGGGGTTCAGCGTCAGTGCGCTTCGGTGCACCCCGCTGCCTGATTGTCTGTCCCTGTGTCATTCACTCTCAACATGAATAAAAGTACAATAAGCATTATTCAGGTGGTGGTAGATTCTCTATTCGGACATTATAGGCGCGGTGTGGGACTGTCGGATTCTCAAAATAATCTGCTGGGCCAAATATTATTGGTGACGGGCCAGCAATGGCCCACGGGCCGCCTATTGCCGACCCCTGTTGTACAGAGTACAAAAGTTTTGCTTTGCTTCACTCATCTCTGGCATCAAACATACATTTTAAATAGAATACATTAAAAAAATAAAATGAGGTAGGCACTAAGGCAACTAAAAAAGAGCAATTATCCACAAAAAGAAATGTTTGGTCTCAATCAAATAACATAACAAAGAAAAGTGCAGGAGACTGAGCAAAGAAATTGTTTCTCTCCTGTGTGGACTATTGATTCGTAGCGAGGAAAGTCAGCATTTCCACATGTTCTGGAGAGAGGCTTGCTCTCTTTTGAGAGCAGATGTTCCCTGCTGCAGAGAAGATCCTCTCGGATTGGGTGGAGGTCGCAGGGATGCACAGAAAATATTTTGCCAGCTTAGACAGTGTGGGGAAACGCCCCTCATTTTGGCTCCACCATTTGAGAGGGTCATCCTTTTTTGATACTGGGGCCTCTGCGAAGTACAGCTGAACTTCATTTCTCACCATGTTGATCTTTTCGTCCTCCTGTGACTGTGGGGCTTCTCCCTCGTCCTCAGTCTGACTGTCTGTGTCAGACTGAAGGAGGCTGTCCAGAGCTGACTTTCCCCCTCTGCCTGTGCCTGGAACATTGGTCTTATTCTGCTGATGTGTCCCAGGCTCCTTTGCTTCTTTGAGAGCAAGCACTTCAACAGTCTCCTGCATCCTGATGCCATCTGCATGAGACACAAACTTCAGCTTTCTGAATCTGGGGTCCAAGGCAGCTGAAATGGCAATTGGGTTCTCTTTGTCTACTGAGACTGTGCTCAGACCTCCCCATCTATCTGTTATCCCTTTTCCTGCACTGATCAAGAATGCTTTTCCTGCGCTCGTCTGAAAATGGCTTTGGTGGACGGACCGCTTCAGCCCTTTGACCACCTGTGGAAGAACTGAAACAGTTGCATACTGCTGTCCACTAAGGTAAACGGTAGCAGTCTCAAAAGGCTCCAACCCTTGCTTCAGCTCTTCAAGCAGCGCCCATTGCTCTGGCTTCAAGTCGAAGTAGTGCTTGCCCCTTGGAGTTACCTCAGGATCTGAGAGAGTGGCAGTGACAGGCCAGCGCTGTTCCAGGAGTCTCTCTACCATGTGGAACGTACTGTTCCATCTTGTACTGATGTCCTGTATCAGTGAATTTTTGGTTACGTGCATCTGCTCCTGTTTCATCTTCAGATGTGTACTGGCTAGCTCGCTTCTCTTGAAGTGCTCCACTAACTGTCTTGCAGCACCTAGCGCTCTGCTGATGGTGGACTCTTTGAGGGCAGTGTTAACTATGAGCTGGAGTGTGTGCCCAGCACAGCGGATAGAGGCCCATCCATGTTTTTCTTCCAGCATTCGCATCGCTGCCACCATGTTGGACTCACTGTCATGAACTACTGCTTTTATTTTGGCAGGCGAGATGTCAAACTTTTCTGCCACCTCCTCCATCCATGTCATTATGTTTTCACCTGTATGCCTCTCCTGAAGAGGCATGGTGGCAAGGTTGAAGCTCTTCATTTGCCAATCCTCACTGAGGAAATGGCAGGACACACCAAGGTACGCCTCTGTTGCACGACTAGTCCACACATCAGCAGTCAGGGTGAGGGAGCCTTTGACAGTTTTGAGGGTCTCCTTTACCTTAAAGAAGACATCAGGGGTGATTTTAGTTAGCATTTTGAAATGAAAAGACCCATACAATGTACAGTAAGCATTAAACAGATCAGTTAGATTTTATTAACAATCTTGTGGCCAGTTTATGCATCAAGATTTAGATTTATTTATTTATTCATTTTGTTGTTATATCAAATACAATTATACAGTAGGTTAAACATTCAACATATCAGTTTAAGATTTTTATTTACATTACATTGCTGCCATTTATGCTTTAATGTATGCTTTAACCAAGTTTAATTATTGATCACTCAGACAGCAATCTCTTAATATTATTTCTTCTTGAAATGTGTTAAATCATAAATACAAATGGCTATTTGTGTGTGTGTGTGTGTGTGTGTGTGGGGGGGGGGGGGGGGGGGGAGAGAGAGAGAGAGAGACACATACCTTCTGAAAGGTTGTATCATATTTATTTTCCATCAATTTGGTGAAATGTGATCGGCCCGGGAGGTATTTGTCGTGGTATTCAGGGTTGAACTGCTTAATCATGTCTTTAAATCCTTCGTCAGCAACCATGGACAAGGGTCTCATATCCTTAACCAGCATGTTCAGGATTGATCCGGTCAGAACGGTGGCTTGCTGGGGTGTGCACGTTGGCATCTTGACAAGATAACTATCCATAGTAGAAGTAGAAGAACGCGCCTTCTTAGCACTGTAACGTTAAGACAACATTTTTAGCTATTTGATAAGTATCGCTTTGATGACAACTTTACAGCACATAACGTAAAATAATGTAAGAAGGCTTTTAACGTAATGATATCGTTAGCCATTAGCCAATAACAAGCTAACTAGCTTACCTAGACGAGCCATCGTTTTCCTCGTCAAGATCCACAACGTGCTTCCTATTGAGATGCTCGCGCATCATAGACGTGCTGCCATGATAAGCGAGTTCAGCTTTGCAAATGTTACATTTTACTTTCTTTGTTTCAACGTTGTGGTTGAAATGTTCCCATACTTTAGAGGTACGAGGACGGGACGCCATTTCTCCGTTTGTTTTTCCGGAGACGTCACGTGTGCCCCGGATGACCGACACTGCGCATGTACATCAAAGACACTGGCAGACGCTAGCTTCAGGGAAGCTTCAGGGAAGAAAAACTAATGAGCTTTATTCAGCTCCCAAAAAACATGCGACTACGGCGACTACCAAATATGTCGGCGACGATTTTGGTAGTCGACGTCGTCGCGACTAGTCGACTAATCGTGGCAGCCTTACTCCAGAACAAGGGGTAGGGGTGAAAAAGGGAAACAGGATTTAGCCTTGGTTACGAATCCTGGGCGCATTCAAAAACATTTGATTGGTGTTAGCACGAGAGTTCACCATATTGCTTAGACCAGTCTATTCCTTTTAAATCCATCCAGTGTAGAGTGCACCATTCAGAGAGAGGGGTAGAGAATCAAGCCGCAGCCCCGTCAATGTGGAAGACGCTTTAGCACAACAATTCATAGTAGTACCTAACCTCTGTTAGGTTTTTGGTAATCCGTATGTTTGTGAAATTAACTCTCCACTATATGTGCCTCTTCCTTTGTTTACTACACAGATCCACCTTACAGCCCAGCTACCATGTCTGAACACAAGTCTACAGAGTCCCTGGGTTCTGGCTGTGGTTCTCCAGCCCAGACAAGCACAGAGCGGGGTCCAGAGATGGTGGCAGTGAAGCTGGAGGACTGCAGTCAAACACTGGAACTCAATGTGGTAGTGAAAGAGGGGGAGGAGGAAGTGATGGTGACAGAAGAGGAAGGAGGAGAAGAAGTGGTGGAGAAACACATGATGGTGAAAGAGGAGGAAAGAGTAGAGGATGTGGAGGAGATGGATGGTAAGTTAATGTTATGAAGTTGTCTAATGTTAGGATGAGTGGAAAGTGATATTTCTCTCCATTTCCCTCCTTTCCTTTACATTTCATATGGTCTGGTTTTTATTGAGAAATATTGGTGTGAATCACTGTTGATAAATGTGTGTGAACGAGTGCGCACATTTTGGTTCTGTTACCGGACCAACCAACCAAAAACCACAAACCTGAACAAACTATCATATAGACCACCGCCAGGTCACAACACTCAAGGGAGCTCAGATGGAGCTGGCCAGGCAGTGATAGTGTTAGGGTCAGAATGACCCAGACAGTGATGGGGTCAGGGTTAGATGGAGCTGGCCCAGGCAGTTATAGGGTTAGGATCAGACTGAACCAGGCAGTGATAGCGTTAGGGTCAGACTGACCCAGGCAGTAATAGGGTTAGGGTCAGATGGAGCTGACCCAGGCAGTGATAGGGTTAGGGTCAGATGGAGCTGACCCAGGCAGTGATAGGGTTAGGGTCAGACTGACCCAGGCAGTGATAGGGTTAGGGTCAGACTGACCCAGGCAGTGATAGGGTTAGGGTCAGATGGAGCTGACCCAGGCAGTGATGGAGTTATGGTCAGACTGACCCAGGCAGTGATAGGGTTAGGGTCAGACTGACCCAGGCAGTGATAGGGTTAGGGTCAGACTGACCCAGGCAGTGATAGGGTTAGGGTCAGATGGAGCTGGCCCAGGCACTGATCGTAAGGTGTATTTACCCGTTTGGTAAGCTAACCCCATACTTTTATTTTTCATTCTTCTTAGAAAACCAGACCACCTTTTCTGTTCTTCTGTTCAGTCAATGTGGAAGACGCTTTACTACAGCATCTCATAGTAGTGCATATCTTCTGTTAGGTTTCTGGTCATTTGTATGTTTGTGAAATTAACTCTCCACTATGTGCCTCTTCCTTTGTTTACTCTACACAGATCCACCTTACAGCCCAGCTACCATGTCTGAACACAAGTCCACAGAGTCCCTGGGTTCTGGCTGTGGTTCTCCAGCCCAGACAAGCACACAGCGGGTTCCAGAAATGGTGGCAGTAAAGCTGGAGGACTGCAGTCAAACACTGGAACTTAATGTGGTAGTGAAAGAGGGGGAGGAGGAAGTGATGGTGACAGAAGAGGAAGGAGGAGAAGAAGTGGTGGAGAAAGACATGATGGTGAAAGAGGAGGAAAGAGTAGAGGATATGGAGGAGATAGATGGCGAGTTGGATGGTAAGTTAATGTTATGATGTTGTCTAATGTTAGGATGAGTGGAAAGTGATATTTAGATAGTTCTCTCCATTTCCCTCCTTTCCTTTACATTTCATATGGTCTGGTTTTTATTGAGAAATATTGGTGTGAATCACTGTTGATAAATGTGTGTGAACGAGTGCGCACATTTTGGTTCTGTTACCGGACCAACCAACCAAAAACCACAAACCTGAACAAACGATCATATAGACCACCGCCAGGTCACGCCACTCAAGGGAGCTCAGATGGAGCTGGCCAGGCAGTGATAGTGTTAGGGTCAGAATGACCCAGACAGTGATGGGGTCAGGGTTAGATGGAGCTGGCCCAGGCAGTTATAGGGTTAGGATCAGACTGAACCAGGGAGTGATAGCGTTAGGGTCAGACTGACCCAGGCAGTAATAGGGTTAGGGTCAGATGGAGCTGACCCAGGCAGTGATGGGGTTAGGGTCAGATGGAGCTGACCCAGGCAGTGATAGGGTTATGGTCAGACTGACCCAGGCAGTGATAGGGTTAGGGTCAGACTGACCCAGGCAGTGATAGGGTTAGGGTCAGACTGACCCAGGCAGTGATAGGGTTAGTTTCAGATGGAGCTGGCCCAGGCACTGATCGTAAGGTGTATGTACCCGTTTGGTAAGCTAACCCCATACTTTTATTTTTCATTCTTCTTAGAAAACCAGACCACCTTTTCTGTTCTTCTGTTCAGTCAATGTGGAAGACACTTTACTACAGCATCTCATAGTAGTGCATATCTTCTGTTAGGTTTCTGGTCATTTGTATGTTTGTGAAATTAACTCTCCACTATGTGCCTCTTCCTTTGTTTACTACACAGATCCACCTCACAGCCCAGCTACCATGTCTGAACACAAGTCCACGGACTCCCTGGGTTCGGACTGTGGTTCTCCAGCCCAGACAAGCACACAGCGGGGTCCAGAGATGGTGGCAGTGAACCTGGAGGACTGCAGTCAAACACTGGAACAGAATGTGGTAGTGGAAGAGGAGGAGGGAGAAGTGATGGTGAAAGAAGAGGAGGAAGGAGGAGAAGTGGTGCAGAAAGATGTGATAGGAGAGGAAATAGAGGACACACATTTGGGTGGTAAGTTCATGTGATGAATTTGCTAATGTTAAAATGGTATTCATTGGACAACTCCTAGTCAGTGCTCTATGGTGTTAATTGTGTACTACTGTAACAGTCAATACTTAATTTGACAGTGCCTCTTTAGTCTCTTCTATTGTGGCATTGACAAGTCTCTCTTGAACTCTGTGTTCAGTCATTATATTCTACAGACCCCAGAGATGTTGTCACTTCTGCCCCGATACTGTTTTTTGCCACCGATACCGATCACAGATAATCTATGAGAAATATCGGCCGATATACTGCCGATACCTATCAAATAATAGCCTAATACTAATAGGATAATAAAAAAAAGAAAATTAGTGTGGATGAGACAATTGACATTTAGAGCATCCGATAAAGCGAGGCCTAGGCCTAAATGTTTTAAAAGTCTTTTAAAAAATCTCCACAAACCTTTTGCTAGGCTGGCCGAGTTGTGTCTGTACACTTTCTCTGCCTTTTTCTTCTCCTTCTCTGCGGTCAGCTTTTCAAACTCGCCATGCTCTGCTACGTGATGCACAGTAAGGCCCGATCCCAATTCACCCCTATGACTGTTTCACCCCTCCTGCTCCGTTTCATGTTTTCATCGGGGGCTAGGGGGGAGGGGGAGGGCTATCCACGGCTCAGTTTGGAGATTTTTTGGGACCACGTTAGATTTCGGAGCCATAACCCTACCTCCCAGGATGCATTGCGAATCATCTACAGAAATCTGATTCCGCTCTAGGCAATGCGGAAGACAACCACACATGTCATTACTTTTTACTCTGTGATTACTTGGTAATAAAGATTTGAAAAATTATGAAAATTATCTCATTATCTTAGTTTAATGTCATTCAATGCATTGTAGACCTTTTTTTATAACAAGCATAACCAAAAATATATAACTAAAAATAACCAATGCTGATGTGCTGTGCCTATGCTTAACATAGAAATACACCGTTCCAAAGTCCAGCGCGCTTCAGCCAAGTTTAAGATCTGAGGGTTTTGGTGCTCAGCAGTAGAGGACAATAATAGCTAAACTATAACCTGGGCACTTCCATTAGACTACCAAAAGCAAGACAATGGAGCACTCATATCTGTGCGTTTGTCACCCTGTTCCTCTGCAACAAACGCAGAGATTGTATGAGCGCCCCGGCGTCCCTGTCCAATAGAAGCGCCAGGCACAGCCTCCCCATAGAAATACACCATGTCATCGGAGCGCGATTCACATTTCTCAGATGTACAATCCTGTTTAAAAAAATTAAATAATAATAATCTTACATGTGTCGTTTGACAGCGGGTGATGGATTTGATGTAAAGTTAATCTATCAAACATTAGGCTGATTTGTGAATGATAGTCACGCGTTGGGACTAGAGATGCTCCGATCAGGGTTTTTGGTGCCGATCACCGATCACTGATCACTGGAATCAGTGATCTGCCGATCCGATATCACCGATCACAGCGTCGAAAATGGCAATTGAAGCATTCTATTTATTGTGTAGCATTATTTATGTTTTTAATTATTCTTAACACCATTGACATTGTATATTAAGTATTTAAATGAAATTAGGAGATGAGAAAGTATCATGAATTGACGACCATCTGTTTTATTGAATTCACAACCACCTGTAGCTTACTAAAACAAATAAAATGTGAAAATAAAATTCATAATAAATAAAATGTACACTGTCACATCAAATGTGCAACATTCCACTCGAATGAGAGGAACTAGGGGCTCTTAGAGAACTTGGAGCTTATACTGTAGCTTTCCTGAGGAACAATAAACATACCCAAACTAAACTGCAACATAAACAGGCTATAGCCAAATATAAAATACTGTTTCAAGTCAGTCAGTTTCAAGTCATATTTAGGAGGAGATAAGACAGCAAGTCGGCAATAATCAATAAAACAAAAAAACAAAACATTGCACCTAAGGAGATTTCAGACTCAAACCTTACTTCTGATTAAGCAGCATCACTGGCAGATTAGCCTTGAGAAATACAAGCATCTCAGCGTTTTTGGCACTCAGCCTGTTCCTCTTATCATCTAAAATATGTCCTGCTATGCTGAAAAGTCACTCACTATCTACACTTGTGCAAGGTGCACAGAGGAAGACCTAAAACTCACGTGCTAATAGTTGTTGCTATGGGCCAAGTGACTTCCTGCTCGCGGGGTCACATGACGTCGCTGAACACTACCTACACTACGCTCGTGAAGTCGCGCTGGAACTCTGACCAGCACTCGTGGAACGCCTCTCGTCCAATCAAAGCACTCGGTCCCTTTATGACGTCGAGCCCAGTGTGCGCTTCGGCGCTCTCTGAGCGAATCGACGAACGCAGCAAATGCCGTATGATATTCGTGGTATTGAAAGACCTTGCGTGCGTTCCTCCCCGAGGTATTTCTTTTGAGCAGACATTACAAACGGCATATTTGTTGTCTCTTTCCGACACAGTGTAATATTTCCAGACTGGCGACGCCATTTTGTAAACTGATCGGTCGTGTTTGATCGGACATTTTGAGAACTCCGATCAAAACCGAGCATCACTAGTTAAGACCTATTTCATGTCGCATTTCTCCTTTTTGATGGCATATGACGCTATAGCTATGGCACTTATTAAACCAAAACACGCAATCTAATCCAAGCAGTTGTTATTATGTAATATTATTGATGGGTTATATCATGTTCTGACTAACAGCGGCTGTTTCTCCAGCGTTCCTGTCACATCGAATTTCGGAACGCCATGAAAATAAATCTGCCCTCCGTGTCTAATGTTATCTATCTAACGTTACATGTTTTAAGGCTGATCTGTGCATGATACTGGTGCATTTTGACATACTTCATGTTGCATTCCCCCCTTTGATGGCAGATGATGCCTGAAATTTACCTTAACTTCAGCCGTGAAGTTCTTGCATGATTTTCCTATCTCAGTGCAGACTGGCAGGGTAGGAGCACAGGATGATAGCCTACAGATCACCTATTCTGCCATGGTCTGATAATGAAGCATTGTTCTTTTTTGTTTGATGACTCTGATCCGTTAATAGTGTAAAACCGAGCGTCAATGCTTTTCTATGACACTACTGATGACGTATCAGGGTCTTGAAGGGTTGTCCCATTTCATAGGGAAAGATTTCAACCACTATGGCTTGTGGCTCTGTTCAGAGGCCTTGGCTCCAAAGCAAGTGGCACTCCAACACAGATAACATTTGCGTATCTGCAACTTCTGCACATGCTTCTGGTTAGGGGTGTAACGGATCACGGATAATCCGTGATCCGTACGGATCGCCCCCCACGGTTCGGCACGCATGTGTACCGCGGATCAATTGCAAAATGTAACCAAGTAATAATATTACTTAATATTAGTTAATATCCCTTGTAAATCACAATGTAGAGTTGCCATGAAAAGATAGACGCGACAGTTGCGTGCTTTCTTTTACTCTAAAGCGCAATGATAGGTTGATAATGGGGGAAAAAAATCCAGAACAACAAGGCTGCGTTCGTAAATTCGCTCTGGAATCTGATCAGCATTCATGGAACGCCTCTTGTCCAATCAAATTACTTGGTCCCTTTATGACGTCGGACCCAGTGTGCTCTCCGGCGCTCTCAGAGAAAATTTACGAACGCAGCCCAAGTGTTTCATGGCGAGTGCTGCTAATGTTGGCGACAGAGAAGAACTCGAAATGCCTCCCTCGTCATTTAAATCCCATGTATGGGAACACTTTGGCTTCTCTGTCAATTATAACAATGACGGACAGTGTCATTGGAAGTGTGGTTGATAAAAAAGTTACGGTGTTTAAGCGTTGTGCAACGAGAAAGTCGTACGAGCATGGCCACATATTTGACGGGAGTGTTGACGGGAGGCATGAAAAAGGCAGCTTGATAACTTCTGATAATGTAGCCAATTTTTTCATACCATGTTTAAAATAAGGTTTCACTTTATTATATAGTTAAAAGTAGCAGAAAACATGTTTATTTGTCTGCTTTAAAGAGCCCAGTGATTCACTGCTGCAACCAGGTGCCTCCTCCCTCTCTCCTACTGCATCATTTAAGTTGAATGAATGAATGAATGAATGAATGAATGGTCTTTATTGTCATTAATATAGTACAGGTACCATACAACGAAATTTGTGAGGGGGGGCTCCCCTGGTGCTAGGAAAAAAATACTAAAAACAAGAAGGGAAAAGAGCTGGTTTACATAAATAAAGGCTATATACACTATCCACTATACTATACTATACAAATAAAACACTGTGCTGTACTCTATGCTATGCTATAAATATCCTAACATTTCCTATCTCTGAACCTTATGTGCACGAGGGTTGTCATATTGCACATAGTATTATTGCACATTCACACATTGAATGTGTGTTTCTGTTTAATATGTAGCCTAATGTTTGAGTGTAGAATATGTTATGTATATATATATACACACACATATATATATATATATATATACCAGTTTTGACATCTTGAATGTTGTTGGGTTTTACACAGTAAAAGTGGTGTTTTTACAGAATGATCCGATCCGTGACTCAAAAACCGTGACACGATCCGATCCGTGACTTAGGTGATCCGTTACACCCCTACTTCTGGTGCATACTGGGAACTGGAGTCCTAAGGTTATAAACACATATCACCAGACACACTGCTGACATATTTTAGTTTAACAAGCATGAGAGAGTGGCTCGTTTAGGTTAATGAGCATGTGACAATGAATTGGCTCAAGTTGTTTGCGTCATTGATAGGGCTGTCCCTAACGACTATTTTTCTAACGATTAATCTAGCGATTATTTTTCGATTAGTCGGTTACTCTAACGACTAATTTAACAATTAGTCTAACAATATATTTTTTTACTGTTCGATTAATGTATCACTTAATTTTCCTTAAAATAATGGCTGTATTGTCTCTCTCTGTTTAACAGTGTCTATATAAAGCACTCTGGGTAATAGCTGCTGCTCTTATAAAACAAAGCAGCGTATGACATGCACATTACTCAGACGGCCACCCCTTTAAATGATCAGCTGATGTATGGGGGCTGTCTGTGGGCCCGCAATTAAACACCGACACCTTTAATTCGGCGAACTGCTACTACTACTACTGTAACTGCCTCTGTCAAACAGCCCCAGACACAGGGCAGACTCACTGCTATGTTTAGCCAACTTGCATGCCAACATGGCCATCAGGGTTTTTCCTGGCTCAAAATGAGGCGGAGGTGGTACCAGTGGTGTTTGACATCGGGGGGGACCTATGAAGCAGGGCTGTCTGGGGGTCCTTTAACATCAAACACTTAATTTCTTGCTTTCTGGTGAATTAATATGCACCAATTTGTGCCTTTTCTGCATCAATTTATGGTGGAATTATTTATGTAAAGGAAAACACAATATTCAGGCACCAGATGACCATTCAAAATATAATGTAATATAATGCAATATAAGGCTCTCAGGCATTCTGTACTTTCAAATATGTATTCTCCTTGAGCAGTCAACATACTATCAGCTATTTTGCTAGCAGAAACGAAAGCTAACTTATTTGCGAAACAGCGCCCCCGCCACTACTTCGGCGCAGTGCAGCAATTGCAGTTAGAAATGACAGAAATCCACCGAGTGCAACGCTTGTAGAAAATACGACCGTCAGTTTGTCGAGAGCTGGAGGCGGCTAGAAATATGACGAAGGCGGCCGCCTCATAATTCTCTATGCAGGAAAAACCCTGGCCATTTAGAAGTCTGTCCATCACCACAACACATAGCTAGCTAGTAGCTACATGGCTAGCTAACATTACTCTCGCTGCTATGTTATGATTAGCTAAATTGATGCTAACGTAGCATGCGAGCTACGAGCTAGATAACGTAGGTGCGAGCACCACAATGACAATAGGCTACCGTAGCTAGCCAGCTACATAGCTAACGTTACTAACACCAGAAGACAAGACATACAAACTGTATAGAAGATTGATACATTGAAAAAGGCATGAATATTTTCTGTTTTTCTCCCTCCCCTCCACCCACCCCTCCCTCTCAAACATGTCTGCATGCATATATACATATAGATTTGCCCATCTACACACACACAAATATAAACAAGTTTACGACTAGCAGATCTTCTAGTAGGCACCCACTTCTTTACATATTTCATGGGGTTCCAACACTCAAGAGGAGGTCCAACTAGTTAAATAAAGATAAGAGCTGAGGTGTTTTCAATGTTCAGTTGTGTGCGCAAAGGTGTGACAACATTATTCATTTCTGAAAAACCTCTTTCCCAATCTGCACTACTCACAGGAATGGCAGGGTTTGACGCTTACCTTTTCCCCAGGTAGCACTGTGCTACCATGTCAAAAAATTTAGTAGCACACCAAGAATTTCAGTAGCACAATGAAAATTGCGCAATTTTCGTATGACGACAACAAATTATCATAATCATAACATATCAGAATTATCATAACCGGCGTTTGGCCTTAATAAAAATGGAGACTCACACAATGTAAAGGGGAAGTAAGAATATTCATTTATTAATAAATGATTCATGAATAAATAAATAATTAAGCCCAGGCGAGATAGTGTGCGGAATTGATCTTCACAGCAAGGTCTTCTCTCATGGCATCCGCTATCTGCCCGATCATGTCAGCGCATCGTTTGTCATTACTATAGGTTGGATAGGTTAATTCAACGCCATTATTCTTGTGAAGGGCGAATAGTTTGTGGAATTTAACAAATGGGATCTCTTCTTTTGCCACGTAGTAAGCGATGTTAAACTTTAACTTGAGCTGTCTTTTAATTTCCTCACTGGAGCTAGCCTTCTGGCGTCCAACAGCTTTCTCAAGGGGCTTGTTCTGAGCTGACATGATTCCTTCCCTGCATTTCACATGTTTGCGAGACAGACCATGTTTTTTCACTGTGTCGCGTTTCAGCTGTGCGTCTCCTGACACAAACGCGGTCTTTCCAGCTAACTTCATGTGGGCGACACACCACTTGCAATACATCTTCCCTTCCTTCAGCAACAGCCACGGGAAAGATGTTTGCCACTCGGCACTGTACCTGTAGACCTTTGTCACTTTTGTCAGACCAGACTTCGCGTTGGCAGTGGCACCGCCATTATCACCGCGTGGATAATGACCTTCCCCCTCCCCTGACACACTTTCTGACCGGGCGCTCTCCTCCTCGCTTTCCCCGTCTCTGTTTTCTTCGTCACTCTCGTCTCCAGCTGTAATGTTGACTCCACTACCCCCCTCTACCTCCTCTCTGTCTGGAACGGTGCTAACATTAGCCTTGCTAAAGTATGCCGTAATCGGATTCATTTTAACAGCGGTCTTTTTCTGACAGGATTTTCAAATGTAAATGCGCGCTTGTTGTGCTTGCGGGTCACGTGTCTGTTTTTTTTTCTTCTGTTTTCAAAGGATTGCATTGTTTTAGATGCGCTGTGATCTTATTAACGAACATAAGATTGACTGCGCATGACAGTAGTTCAGCTCTTTTTTTTTTTTTCGCACTGGTGCGATTGAATGTATTTCGAAGTCGCACAGAAATATATTCACTCGCAAATGCGACCAAAACAGTCGCACTGTCGAACCCTGAATGGTATCAATTGCATATCTGAGTTTAAGAAGGGCTTTATGCATGGTGATCTGTGTATGGTCTATTATGTTTGGCAATATAATATGCTATATTGAAGACATTCTTAGTGGAGGCTAGACACTCCTCTTGTGTTTTCAGAAAGTTTGACTCCAAAGTGTTTTCACCCTGTTTTTTGTTTTGTTTGTTTTTCTACTATTTCTTCTGCTAGCTTGTGGCTCTGTGAGACACTGTGTTCTTGTATCTTCTTTCTCAAAGATTTCATTTGTTTCTCCCTGGTTCTGCCATATTGGCCAATGGAGTCCACCTGGAGTCCTTATCAAACTCTACCTAGCTATGACAGATTCAGTTAATCCATTAATCAGATACCCAAAGCTAAATATATAAGCTGCAATAAATTATTTTAGAAACACTCCAGAGATGTGGTGTTACTTCTGGCACTGCTGAGTCTATGGAAGCAGCACTTGTTCTCATGTTGTTTCTAATCCTGTATATGTTCCTATTCTTACAGGAGAGAGCTCCAACCCAGACTCAGACATGGAGCCCAGCTCCACCGCATCAGGAAGCCATAAACAACACAGACGGAGGAGGAGGAGCTCAAGACAGAAGAATCACCACTGTTTAGATTGCAGTGAGAGTTTCATTTGTCCAACTCACCTTAAATCACAACCACAGACTCAAGGAGGACAGAAGACTCACTCTTGTCTTCAGTGTGGAAAGAGGTTTGGTCTCATGGGCAACCTAAAGAGACACCAGAGAATACACGCAGGAGAGAAGCCATTCTGCTGCTCCCAGTGTGGGAAGAGTTTCAGTCAGGCAGGTGACCTAAAGAAACACCAGAGAACACACACAGGAGAGAAGCCATTCTGCTGCTCCCAGTGTGGGCAGAGTTTCAGTCAGGCAGGACACCTAAAGGAACACCAGAGAATACACACAGGAGAGAAGCCATTCTGCTGCTCCCAGTGTGGGAAGGGTTTCAGTGACGCAGGAAACCTAAAGAGTCATCAGAGAATACACACAGGAGAGAAGCCATTCTGCTGCTCCCAGTGTGGGAAGAGTTTCAGTCAGGCAGGATCCCTAAAGAGGCATCAGAGAACACATACACTAGTTAACACGACTGCTCCCAGTGTGGGAGGTGTTTAAAGGAGGCAGGAGCCCTAAAGAAGAAGGGGGGGGGGGGGTCTGCTGGCAGTAACATCATATACTGTATGGATATTTACTTGTTGATCAGACTAAGATGTTGTACATCATATCATATTAAGATATAGATCCTATCACTTCTCAGTTTTCTATTAGATTAGCTTATTTTCTGGACATACGCCTGGACGTACTCCAACACTATTACTCCCCCACATTTGGTAGATTGGCCTCTAGCCTGTGTGGACATATTGACATTGTTTAATGATGCTGATGATTTTTATGTTTTGTTTTTTAAATGTGTTTTTATTTGTTTTCATATTCTGAAAGTTTAAATGTTGTAGAGCCCCCTCAATATAACAATCAACAGTTTTAGGATCCTTAAATACTTATAATTTGTCAGCAAACTAAGCTTGTTTTCATGACGTGATTCACAACACTCGTCTGCTCTAACACGTTCTGAGCTTTGTACTCGGGTGAGTGTTGTCATGGTGATACATGTCTTGTTCATGTTTAGGGACTGTGTGATAATCCAGTTTTGTGTAGTTATGTGTTTTTGCATGTTCTGAAACCAACGTGTTTGTTTGTTTTGGTTCAGGGAGATTTTCTCTGCTAGTTGAATTGAGGTGTACCAACATTCACAAACAATAAATCTTCAACTATTTTCAACTGGTTTCAGTGTATGACATCATCATTTGAGAGCTGACAATCTACACTTTCATAATCTGTAAAAAAAAAAACAAAAAAAAAACATCCTTGTTCTCTCCCTTCATTCCACCCCTTGCCCTTTAGCTCTTGATTTCACCCTCTCTTCTCTCCTCTCTTTTTGCTCCACACCTTTCGTTCCAAATCACCCTGTCATAAGGGCCCTATAACCATGTCATAACATGACACAGCAGGTGACATATTAGACATGACAACTGGTGGCTGCCATCCATGAAACAAACCAAGATGTGGTCGGGTCATTAAACAATGTATTATCTAATTAATTTAATTGAGTCGTCACTTACAAGCGAGTTCGTTTAATCTCAACGAGACGTCCTTGATATCACTTCTTAAGATAATATGATCCAATCAAATATTAGGCACCACTACTGAACTGTTCATTAAGATAATATTTATTCAAGCACATCAGCAAGCAATAATAGTTCATTTCCATGGAAAAGTGGTCCCATCTAGTTTCACCTCTGCAGGCCCGTCTCAGCTAGCCGTCAACAAGTTAACTGCAGAAGCTCCACCAAACAAGAGTCCCGTTTAGCCTTGGTACATAGTCTTTATACATTTGATTTAACATTTGGGGCTGGGTGGTGCCTCCCCCCCCCCCCCTATCTAGTAGTTTTCCAATTGTCCGTACGAAATCCGTTGCAGCTGCGAGCAAGTGTTTTAATTAGGTATGTGGCCTTCACTCCTCTCTGTGTGTTATCTCCTTCTGGCCTCCCGTTGTCATGGTGATATCCGTACTTGTGTGAGCACAGAGCGAGTCAGTGTCCTTATCAGAATGTCTTGTGAAAACACAACTATTGAAGTTACACAGTAATATTAGGATTCGATTTACAAGTTAAAATATAGTATAGAAGAATAGACTTATCATTAATCATTAGTTATGAAAGTATAAAATCAGTACAGAAAAATAGAATATCATAACAGCAGGTGTAAAATGGTTGTTAGCACATAGGTAAAAATAAGTAATTTACAGGCAGTTTGAATCATAAAACGTTCTTTTAGTCAGGAGCTTGTCTTCTTCTTGTCGCTCAAAAACAGAACCTCTCTTTTGGCTTTGCGTGACCTTCCTATTGTTCTCAACTGACCTCAGTCACATATTATTTAAATGAGCACATAGTACATGATTTATCACTTCTAGTTATTTTAATACAAATTCCCAACAGTATATAAAACAGTAAACAAAGTAAACACTCGGTATATAAAACAGCAAAGTAAACACTCGGTATATAAAACAGTAAACACTCGGTATATAAAACAGTAAACACTCGGTATATAAAACAGTAAACACTCGGTATATAAAACAGCAAAGTAAACACTCGGTATATAAAACAGTAAAGTAAACACTCGGTATATAAAACAGTAAAGTAAACACTCGGTATATAAAACAGTAAACACTCGGTATATAAAACAGTAAACACTCGGTATATAAAACAGCAAAGTAAACACTCGGTATATAAAACAGTAAACACTCGGTATATAAAACAGCAAAGTAAACACTCGGTATATAAAATAGTAAACACTCGGTATATAAAACAGTAAACACTCGGTATATAAAACAGTAAACACTCGGTATATAAAACAGTAAACACTCGGTATATAAAACAGTAAACACTCGGTATATAAAACAGTAAACTCTCGGTATATAAAACAGTAAAGTAAACACTCGGTATATAAAACAGTAAACACTCGGTATATAAAACAGTAAACACTCGGTATATAAAACAGTGATTCTTTTGCACTCGTCTCTTCGTCCGAGAGAGTCCTCCTCCCCGCTGTCAGCACGCTCCCTCGCCCCGGGAGGAAATGAGCTGCGTCATACTGATGTGAATGTCACGGTCGTGTGTGATGTGTCCGGTAGAGATACTGCTGCTCAGGCAGAATTAGGACACCAGAACAGTAGGGTAACAGACACCTGTCCTGGCCGCCTCAAATAAAAGATTACAAATAGCACAAAGCTCGAGAATTAAAGAAAGAAAGCAGTGCGACGGGAGAAACACGCCCACCGCCACGCACGTGTCAGCTGATCTCTCCTCTGGTTCTGTCTCTGTCTGACTGGTTCTGTCTCTGTCTGACTGGTTCTGTCTCTGACTGACTGGTTCTGTCTCTGTCTGACTGGTTCTGTCTCTGACTGACTGGCTCTGTCTCTGACTGACTGGTTCTGTCTCTGTCTGACTGGTTCTGTCTGTCTGACTGACTGGTTCTGTCTCTGTCTGACTGGTTCTGTCTGTCTGACTGACTGGTTCTGTCTCTGTCTGACTGGTTCTGTCTCTGTCTGACTGGTTCTGTCTCTGTCTGACTGGTTCTGTCTGTCTGACTGACTGGTTCTGACTCTGACTGACTGGTTCTGTCTCTGACTGACTGGTTCTGACTGACTGACTGGTTCTGTCTCTGACTGACTGGTTCTGTCTGTCTGACTGACTGGTTCTGTCTCTGTCTGACTGGTTCTGTCTCTGACTGGTTCTGTCTCTGACTGACTGGTTCTGTCTCTGACTGACTGGTTCTGTCTCTGTCTGACTGGTTCTGTCTCTGACTGACTGGTTCTGTCTCTGTCTGACTGGTTCTGTCTCTGACTGACTGGTTCTGTCTCTGACTGACTGGTTCTGTCTCTGTCTGACTGGTTCTGTCTCTGACTGACTGGTTCTGTCTCTGACTGACTGGTTCTGTCTCTGTCTGATTGGTTCTGTCTCTGTCTGACTGGTTCTGTCTCTGACTGACTGGTCCTGTCTGTCTGTCTGACTGGTTCTGTCTCTGACTGACTGGTCCTGTCTGTCTGTTTGACTGGTTCTGTCTCTGACTGACTGGTTCTGTCTCTGACTGACTGGTCCTGTCTGTCTGTCTGACTGGTTCTGTCTCTGACTGACTGGTTCTGTCTGACTGACTGACTGGTTCTGTCTCTGACTGACTGGTTCTGTCTCTGACTGACTGGTCCTGTCTGTCTGACTGGTTCTGTCTCTGACTGACTGGTTCTGTCTGTCTGTCTGACTGGTTCTGTCTCTGACTGACTGGTTCTGTCTGACTGACTGGTTCTGTCTCTGTCTGACTGGTTCTGTCTGACTGACTGGTTCTGTCTCTGATTGACTGGTTCTGTCTCTGACTGACTGGTTCTGTCTGTCTGACTGACTGGTTCTGTCTCTGACTGACTGGTTCTGTCTGACTGACTGGTTCTGTCTCTGACTGACTGATTCTGTCTGTCTGACTGACTGGTTCTGTCTCTGACTGACTGGTTCTGTCTCTGACTGACTGGTTCTGTCTGTCTGACTGACTGGTTCTGTCTGACTGACTGGTCCTGTCTCTGACCGACTGGTTCTGTCTGACTGACTGACTGGTTCTGTCTGACTGACTGACTGGTCCTGTCTGTCTGACTGGTTCTGTCTCTGTCTGACTGGTTCTGTCTCTGTCTGACTGGTTCTGTCTCTGACTGACTGGTTCTGTCTCTGTCTGGTGGCCGTGCAGCTGCCTGAACAGAACCCCCCCCCCCCCCCCCCCCCCCCCCGATTATGAAACCTGGTCTCTAAACGTGACGTGAACATGAACATGTCGGCTGCAAAGACAAAAAAAGGAGCTAGTGAGAATAATCAATGTTTTCTTGTTTTTAGAGAGTAACTCACTGTAGAACAGTATGACTGTGTGGGTCCAGGCTGTAGAACAGTATGACTGTGTGGGTCCAGGGTGTAGAACAGTATGACTCTGTGGGTCCAGGGTGTAGAACAGTATGACTGTGTGGGTCCAGGGTGTAGAACAGTATGACTGTGTGGGTCCAGGGTGTAGAACAGTATGACTGTATGGGTCCAGGGTGTGTGCCTGTGTGTGCCCTGTACCACTGCGTGTCTCTCCTGAGTCATTTGAAAGGAGACGTTTTATATTTGCGCTTCTTGGCGTTTCATTTGAACAACGTTATTGTTTTGTAGAGGATGATGATGATGTGCAGGAACAGGGGAGTGTTCCATCACCGTCACTTATTTTGAGAACTCTTGTGAGACATATCAGAATAAACCAGGGTTCTCCTTTAGCGGTATTGATGGACACCCCCCTGGCGCCTGGGAGACCAGGGACGCTCCCTCCTGTCTCTGTCTGCAGGCTGGAACACCACAATGGCTGCGTTCGTAAATACGCCCTGAAAGCGCTGCAGGGCACGCTGGGTTCGACGTCATGAAGGGGCCGCGTAATTTGATTGGACAAAGAGGCATTCCATGAGTGCTGATCGGATTCTCCAGAGCGAATTTACGAACGCAGCCTGTGTATGTATGTATACCCTCGGTCATATAGAGAGTGTATACGCCTACAGTATATATGTGTCCACATGTCATATAGAGAGAGTATACTCCTACAGTATATATGTGTTCACATGTCATATAGAGAGAGTATACTCCTACAGTATATATGTGTCCACATGTCATATAGAGAGTGTATACTCCTACAGTATATATGTGTTCACATGTCATATAGAGAGAGTATACTCCTACAGTATATATGTGTTCACATGTCATAGAGAGAGTATACTCCTACAGTATATATGTGTTCATGTCATATAGAGAGAGTATACTCCTACAGTATATATGTGTTCATGTCATATAGAGAGAGTATACTCCTACAGTATATATGTGTTCACAAACACCACACACCCCCCCCTTTCCCTGTGTGCCTACCCCCTAAGTGAAAAGTGATTGCTGCGTGATCGCTGTACCCCGTGAATTTGTGTTGTATATCCCCTATTTCCTTTTCTATCCCCTGTGACACTAAACATAAATCTATTCTACTCTGCTTCAAAACCCCACTAACTACCTGTCTTCTCGAAAACTCCCTCTTACTTGTGTTCCTAACTCTCCACACATCTATTAAATTCCCCTGCTCTATCATTTCTAATAACCCCCTCCTAGCTGAATCTGTCTTAAAACTATCTACTCTATAAACATCCATCTTAGTGCAAAATACATTAAAGTCACCCACCAAAATACAATTCCCTGTGCAGTGCAAACCCAGTTCTACAAAAAAATCCCTCTTTTCAACCTCTCTATTTGGTGCATACACATTAATTAATCTAAACATAACATTATTTACATTAAATTCTATCCCTATTACTCTACCCTTCCTGTCATTCAAAACCTCTCTTACATTCTCTACCCTATTCTCTTTAATTAATATTGCTACCCCACATGATTTGTTTGTCCCATTATTTGTAAACAGCATACCCCTCCATTTCCCCTTGATTTCTGTCATTTTGGTGTCTGTCCACTTTGTCTCCTGCAGTACCAGAACATCAGATGTGAAAGTCACCAGCACCTCCTCCAGCTTCTCCATATTGTTGAGCCCATTGATGTTTATGGAGGAAAGCGTGACCATTGAAAACAAGTGTAGGAGGATAAATATGTTTACTGCCATTTTAATTTTATTTCTTGTTTCCCTCCGCTTTCTGCTGCTTTGACTTGCGCTTTAGTTTCCCCTCTAACAGCGCCCTCTTCCTCCCTCCCACTATCGTCAACAGCTCAGACTCGTCTTGCTCCCCGCACCCATCGTCACTGACATTTAGTAACATCTTTTCAGATGTTTTCGGGGGGGGGGCTTACGGATACGGCCCCTCGCCATTCTGACTCGTTGTTCATGGGGGTTCCCTCCTTTGATTTGTTGCCTGCCTCTTGTGCTTCTTTCGGGCGCACGACTCTCGGGGGCAAAGGCTGTTGGGAACCTCTCCCCCCGGTCGTCTGTGCGCTCCTTTGCAACTCCGATGCCTGGGTTACCCCCATAAAGCTGTCGAGGCTCGACCCCATGCCCCCCATCCCACTCTCTCCTGTCAGTCCCGACCACCTCTTACTCTGAGTCTCTGACACAGTCTGAGCTGTCAACGATACTCCCTCCTCCATCCCCTCTTCCTCCTCTCCCTCGCTCTTCTCTTCCTCTTCTCCCTCTCCCTCTCCCTTCTCTTCCTCTTCCCCCTCTCCCCCCCTCCCTTCTTCCTCCCTCTGTCTAAAAACAGTGGATGGACTCGTCACTACTTCCTCTTCCTCCCTACACTTACATTGGGATTCCAGGTCCCCACACCCCCTGCACTTGTTTTCAAAAGTCGCGCATTCCCTCGCATAATGCCCGCTGAGCCCACACCTTCTGCACCTGAACTCGGGACATTCCCGTAGGATGTGCCCTGGCTGCAGACACATCCTACACACCTTCACCTGTCTGTCATGAATCACCCGAAAGAAATAAGACCCATTGTCCGTCTCGAACTTGGTCGAGTACGGCAGTGATTTAACAACATCATTAAACCTTAACAAAACGTGTACCTTCGCAAATGCTGGTCCCCGGCCACATCCTCCTCTTTATCGGGGAGACCGCTTCCACCCCCCAGTCCGATAATTTGCGTAAAATGTCCCCGTCTTTTGTGTAGACCGGCAGTCCGATAAAGGAAACCACCATCTCGTCCCCGCACAGCTCCCTCGCCATGACCCTCGTCTCCTTGATCTTGAAGCCGTCAAGCAGCCTCTCTTTCCCCTTCGGGTGGCTCATCGTGACTTCGTATTTGTTTAATCCGATGTAGCGACAGCCCACGACGAGCCCGCACAGCTCCTTCTTCGCCCGGAGAAGCGCCATCATCGTCACCTTCTCCTCGCCGACCAGCTCCACCGCCACCGTCAACTCCTTGCTGTAGGCCGGCTCCTCTGTCTCCTCTCTCTCCTCTCTCTCCTCTCTCTCCTCTCTCTCCTCTCTCCCTCTCTCTCCTCTCTCTCCGCTCTCTCCTCTCTCTCCTCTCTCCCTCTCTCCTCTCTCTCCTCTCTCCTCTCTCTTCTCTCTCCTCTCTCTCCTCTCTCTCCTCTCGCTCCTCTCTCTCCTCTCTCTCCTCTCTCCCTCTCTCTCCTCTCTCTCCTCTCGCTCCTCTCTCTCCTCTCTCTCCTCTCGCTCCTCTTGCTCCTCTCTCTCCTCTCGCTCCTCTCTCTCCTCTCGCTCCTCTCTCTCCTCTCGCTCCTCTCTCTCCTCTCGCTCCTCTCTCTCCTCTCTCTCCTCTCTCTCCTTTCTCTCCTCTCGCTCCTCTCTCTCCTCTCTCCCTCTCTCTCCTCTCTCTCCTCTCTCTCCTCTCGCTCCTCTCTCTCCTCTCGCTCCTCTCTCTCCTCTCTCTCCTCTCTCTCCTCTCGCTCCTCTCTCCTCTCTCCCTCTCTCTCCTCCCTCTCCTCTCGCTCCTCTCTCCTCTCTCTCCTCTCTCTCCTCTCTCCTCTCTCCTCTCTCTCCTCCCTCTCCTTTCGCTCCTCTCTCTCCTCTCGCTCCTCTCTCTCCTCTCTCTCCTCTCTCTCCTCTCTCCTCTCTCTCCTCTCTCTCCTCTCTCCTCTCTCTCCTCTCTCTCCTCTCTCTCCGCATTCGCCCTCGCTTCCGCCGCCTGCTTCTTCCTCGCTATTCTCTCTCTCTCCTCTCTCTCTTCATCTCTCCCTCTCTGTCTCTCCATCTCCTCTCTCTCTCCTTCTTTCGCCATGCCGGTGTCCGTGTTCTTAGTCGTGTCGTCTGTCGTTCCGAGTTCTTTTACCATGTTTGAGCCGTCCGTGTACAAACAAAACAAAAAACAAAAATATCCCCCCTAACAGCAAGCTGCTGGGGGAATACACTCTGACACACTGACTCTCCTTTCACTCACACAAAACTACGCAAATATTCAAACACCAAACTCTCATGCAAACAATAATTTTCAAAACGCTCTCGCTGCTATCCCGCTCTTTTTACGACAGGTCGTGTTCAGGGTGGTATGGCCGTAAACGAAGTTTATTGTGGTCGATGGTGTATATAAAGGTGGCGGTGTATGTAAAGTTACGGCAAGGAGACATCCACCACTTTGCAATATTTAATGAATGTCATCTTGTACACGCAGTATCTTGGAAAAAACAAAACCGCAATAAACATTACTTTACTAACCTGCATCTAAAGTTTGCTTGCAAACATTTCATTCACAACTGAAAAGAGGGTGCGGCAACATCCACAACGTGAGCTACTTACTTGAGATAATATACACTAATTATCTTTTCAACACAAACAAGGCAGATCATTATTATAATAATTTAAAAAGCACAAACGGCGCAGATTCAATCTCACCCTAGGTCACGGTCTTAAACCCAAAATCGGATATAATGAAGAAGCCACATTTCCGGTGCTAAGCAGGTCTAATACATACATATACAGGCATTTAATAGACCTAGTTAATTTTTAACAGAAGTGGGGGTGCACCGTTCCTGGAGGTACTGCAATACCAGGTCGATGCGTGGAGTGGACGGAGCAAGCCCCTATTCCATCTCCCTGCTCCAAAAATCAATTTAATATATGGTCCCCGGGTAGGGGACGTATCAGATATTAAACTGATAAGAACAGATTTTTTTTCTTTCGAAAAGTTTTTATTGTAACAAGTACACGTTATATGACATTACATTACATTATACATGTTACAACAAGACATAGTAAAAAAACACAACAAGTCATAGTAAAAACACAATATACATCTCTTCACACATTTTTAACATCCATAAAAGCCATTGTTCAGTTTACAAGCAGTAAAAACATCTGTGCAACCATGAAGGGACTTTCATTAAAACACACAGTTTTAAAAGGTTACAGATAAAAACATGGCTATGATAAAAGTTATGACATTAAAAGTGCAATGTTTTGGGGCTTGTTTTAAAAAGAGTCTTTTCAGTGTCTTGTTTTAAAAAGAGAGTCTTTTCAGTGTCTTTGTTTAAAAAAACATGGCTGTTGTACAGGAGCGGGGTGAGTCCTTATCAAGACTGCCTCGCCCACCTTCATGAACAGCTCCTCGCGACCGCCGTTTCAGGCTCCCAGAGGAGACCCTCAACCATGGCAGCGGTGGCTCTCGCGCAGTCAGGGCCGGACCTCTATGGTGGGCCTCTGACCCCCTCCTCCGAATGGGCGACGTGCGACACATCCCCTCAAGGTCTCAATGGCCGCAGCTACCACCGCCTGTGGGGTGGTCTCCACGCGCTTCCCTACCAGCAGGCTGCGGGAGGTCCAGAGTGCTTCTTTAAAGCATGTCAGGGTGAGCCAGAGTCTGGCGAAGTCCGCTGATGGTATGCTCCTCCGGCTCACCCCGTAGAGCACCAGTTGGACGTTTAGGAACTGTCTTTGTGTTTAGAGTATATGCAGGGTGCAGGGTAACTGTCTTTGTGTTTAGAGTATATGCAGGGTGCAGCAGGGTAACTGTCTTTGTGTTTAGAGTATATGCAGGGTGCAGCAGGGTAACTGTCTTTGTGTTTAGAGTATATGCAGGGTGCAGGGTAACTGTCTTTGTGTTTAGAGTATATGCAGGGTGCAGGGTAACTGTCTTTGTGTTTAGAGTATATGCAGGGTGCAGGGTAATTGTCTTTGTGTTTAGAGTATATGCAGGGTGCAGCAGGGTAACTGTCTTTGTGTTTAGAGTATATGCAGGGTGCAGCAGGGTAACTGTCTTTGTGTTTAGAGTATATGCAGGGTGCAGGGTAACTGTCTTTGTGTTTAGAGTATATGCAGGGTGCAGCAGGGTAACTGTCTTTGTGTTTAGAGTATATGCAGGGTGCAACAGGGTAACTGTCTTTGTGTTTAGAGTATATGCAGGGTGCAGCAGGGTAACTGTCTTTGTATTTAGAGTATATGCAGGGTGCAGGGTAACTGTCTTTGTGTTTAGAGTATATGCAGGGTGCAGCAGGGTAACTGTCTTTGTGTTTAGAGTATATGCAGGGTGCAGCAGGGTAACTGTCTTTGTGTTTAGAGTATATGCAGGGTGCAGCAGGGTAACTGTCTTTGTGTTTAGAGTATATGCAGGGTGCAGCAGGGTAACTGTCTTTGTGTTTAGAGTATATGCAGGGTGCAGCAGGGTAACTGTCTTTGTATTTAGAGTATATGCAGGGTGCAGGGTAACTGTCTTTGTGTTTAGAGTATATGCAGGGTGCAGCAGGGTAACTGTCTTTGTGTTTAGAGTATATGCAGGGTGCAGCAGGGTAACTGTCTTTGTGTTTAGAGTATATGCAGGGTGCAGCAGGGTAACTGTCTTTGTGTTTAGAGTATATGCAGGGTGCAGCAGGGTAACTGTCTTTGTGTTTAGAGTATATGCAGGGTGCAGCAGGGTAACTGTCTTTGTGTTTAGAGTATATGCAGGGTGCAGGGTAACTGTCTTTGTGTTTAGAGTATATGCAGGGTGCAGGGTAACTGTCTTTGTGTTTAGAGTATATGCAGGGTGCAGCAGGGTAACTGTCTTTGTGTTTAGAGTATATGCAGGGTGCAGCAGGGTAACTGTCTTTGTGTTTAGAGTATATGCAGGGTGCAGGGTAATTGTCTTTGTGTTTAGAGTATATGCAGGGTGCAGCAGGGTAACTGTCTTTGTGTTTAGAGTATATGCAGGGTGCAGGGTAACTGTCTTTGTGTTTAGAGTATATGCAGGGTGCAGCAGGGTAACTGTCTTTGTGTTTAGAGTATATGCAGGGTGCAGCAGGGTAACTGTCTTTGTGTTTAGAGTATATGCAGGGTGCAGGGTAACTGTCTTTGTGTTTAGAGTATATGCAGGGTGCAGCAGGGTAACTGTCTTTGTGTTTAGAGTATATGCAGGGTGCAGCAGGGTAACTGTCTTTGTGTTTAGAGTATATGCAGGGTGCAGCAGGGTAACTGTCTTTGTGTTTAGAGTATATGCAGGGTGCAGCAGGGTAACTGTCTTTGTGTTTAGAGTATATGCAGGGTGCAGCAGGGTAACTGTCTTTGTGTTTAGAGTATATGCAGGGTGCAGCAGGGTAACTGTCTTTGTGTTTAGAGTATATGCAGGGTGCAGCAGGGTAACTGTCTTTGTGTTTAGAGTATATGCAGGGTGCAGGGTAACTGTCTTTGTGTTTAGAGTATATGCAGGGTGCAGCAGGGTAACTGTCTTTGTGTTTAGAGTATATGCAGGGTGCAGCAGGGTAACTGTCTTTGTGTTTAGAGTATATGCAGGGTGCAGCAGGGTAACTGTCTTTGTGTTTAGAGTATATGCAGGGTGCAGGGTAACTGTTTTTGTGTTTAGAGTATATGCAGGGTGCAGCAGGGTAACTGTCTTTGTATTTAGAGTATATGCAGGGTGCAGCAGGGTAACTGTCTTTGTGTTTAGAGTATATGCAGGGTGCAGGGTAACTGTCTTTGTGTTTAGAGTATATGCAGGGTGCAGCAGGGTAACTGTCTTTGTGTTTAGAGTATATGCAGGGTGCAGCAGGGTAACTGTCTTTGTGTTTAGAGTATATGCAGGGTGCAGCAGGGTAACTGTCTTTGTGTTTAGAGTATATGCAGGGTGCAGCAGGGTAACTGTCTTTGTGTTTAGAGTATATGCAGGGTGCAGCAGGGTAACTGTCTTTGTGTTTAGAGTATATGCAGGGTGCAGCAGGGTAACTGTCTTTGTGTTTAGAGTATATGCAGGGTGCAGCAGGGTAACTGTCTTTGTGTTTAGAGTATATGCAGGGTGCAGGGTAACTGTCTTTGTGTTTAGAGTATATGCAGGGTGCAGCAGGGTAACTGTCTTTGTGTTTAGAGTATATGCAGGGTGCAGCAGGGTAACTGTCTTTGTATTTAGAGTATATGCAGGGTGCAGGGTAAATGTCTTTGTGTTTAGAGTATATGCAGGGTGCAGCAGGGTAACTGTCTTTGTATTTAGAGTATATGCAGGGTGCAGCAGGGTAACTGTCTTTGTGTTTAGAGTATATGCAGGGTGCAGCAGGGTAACTGTCTTTGTGTTTAGAGTATATGCAGGGTGCAGGGTAACTGTCTTTGTGTTTAGAGTATATGCAGGGTGCAGCAGGGTAACTGTCTTTGTGTTTAGAGTATATGCAGGGTGCAGCAGGGTAACTGTCTTTGTGTTTAGACTATATGCAGGGTGCAGGGTAACTGTCTTTGTGTTTAGAGTATATGCAGGGTGCAGCAGGGTAACTGTCTTTGTGTTTAGAGTATATGCAGGGTGCAGCAGGGTAACTGTCTTTGTGTTTAGAGTATATGCAGGGTGCAGGGTAACTGTCTTTGTGTTTAGAGTATATGCAGGGTGCAGGGTAACTGTCTTTGTGTTTAGAGTATATGCAGGGTGCAGCAGGGTAACTGTCTTTGTGTTTAGAGTATATGCAGGGTGCAGCAGGGTAACTGTCTTTGTGTTTAGAGTATATGCAGGGTGCAGCAGGGTAACTGTCTTTGTGTTTAGAGTATATGCAGGGTGCAGCAGGGTAACTGTCTTTGTGTTTAGAGTATATGCAGGGTGCAGCAGGGTAACTGTCTTTGTGTTTAGAGTATATGCAGGGTGCAGCAGGGTAACTGTCTTTGTGTTTAGAGTATATGCAGGGTGCAGCAGGGTAACTGTCTTTGTGTTTAGAGTATATGCAGGGTGCAGCAGGGTAACTGTCTTTGTGTTTAGAGTATATGCAGGGTGC
Source organism: Nansenia antarctica (assembly GCF_963989245.1). Taxonomy (NCBI): domain Eukaryota; kingdom Metazoa; phylum Chordata; class Actinopteri; order Argentiniformes; family Microstomatidae; genus Nansenia; species Nansenia antarctica. The sequence goes on along the minus strand of NC_137677.1, from coordinate 27,089,354 downwards.
AGGGTAACTGTCTTTGTGTTTAGAGTATATGCAGGGTGCAGCAGGGTAACTGTCTTTGTGTTTAGAGTATATGCAGGGTGCAGGGTAACTGTCTTTGTGTTTAGAGTATATGCAGGGTGCAGCAGGGTAACTGTCTTTGTGTTTAGAGTATATGCAGGGTGCAGCAGGGTAACTGTCTTTGTGTTTAGAGTATATGCAGGGTGCAGGGTAACTGTCTTTGTGTTTAGAGTATATGCAGGGTGCAGCAGGGTAACTGTCTTTGTGTTTAGAGTATATGCAGGGTGCAGCAGGGTAACTGTCTTTGTGTTTAGAGTATATGCAGGGTGCAGGGTAACTGTTTTTGTGTTTAGAGTATATGCAGGGTGCAGCAGGGTAACTGTCTTTGTATTTAGAGTATATGCAGGGTGCAGCAGGGTAACTGTCTTTGTGTTTAGAGTATATGCAGGGTGCAGCAGGGTAACTGTCTTTGTGTTTAGAGTATATGCAGGGTGCAGCAGGGTAACTGTCTTTGTATTTAGAGTATATGCAGGGTGCAGCAGGGTAACTGTCTTTGTGTTTAGAGTATATGCAGGGTGCAGCAGGGTAACTGTCTTTGTGTTTAGAGTATATGCAGGGTGCAGCAGGGTAACTGTCTTTGTGTTTAGAGTATATGCAGGGTGCAGCAGGGTAACTGTCTTTGTGTTTAGAGTATATGCAGGGTGCAGCAGGGTAACTGTCTTTGTGTTTAGAGTATATGCAGGGTGCAGCAGGGTAACTGTCTTTGTGTTTAGAGTATATGCAGGGTGCAGCAGGGTAACTGTCTTTGTGTTTAAAGTATATGCAGGGTGCAGCAGGGTAACTGTCTTTGTGTTTAGAGTATATACAGGGTGCAGCAGGGTAACTGTCTTTGTGTTTAGAGTATATGCAGGGTGCAGGGTAACTGTCTTTGTGTTGAGAGTATATGCAGGTTGCAGGGTAACTGTCTTTGTGTTTAGAGTATATGCAGGGTGCAGGGTAACTGTCTTTGTGTTTAGAGTATATGCAGGGTGCAGCAGGGTAACTGTCTTTGTGTTTAGAGTATATGCAGGGTGCAGCAGGGTAACTGTCTTTGTGTTTAGAGTATATGCAGGGTGCAGGGTAACTGTCTTTGTGTTTAGAGTATATGCAGGGTGCATCAGGGTAACTGTCTTTGTGTTTAGAGTATATGCAGGGTGCAGCAGGGTAACTGTCTTTGTGTTTAGAGTATATGCAGGGTGCAGGGTAACTGTCTTTGTGTTTAGAGTATATGCAGGGTGCAGCAGGGTAACTGTCTTTGTGTTTAGAGTATATGCAGGGTGCAGCAGGGTAACTGTCTTTGTGTTTAGAGTATATGCAGGGTGCAGCAGGGTAACTGTCTTTGTGTTTAGAGTATATGCAGGGTGCAGGGTAACTGTCTTTGTGTTTAGAGTATATGCAGGGTGCAGCAGGGTAACTGTCTTTGTGTTTAGAGTATATGCAGGGTGCAGGGTAACTGTCTTTGTGTTTAGAGTATATGCAGGGTGCAGCAGGGTAACTGTCTTTGTGTTTAGAGTATATGCAGGGTGCAGCAGGGTAACTGTCTTTGTGTTTAGAGTATATGCAGGGTGCAGCAGGGTAACTGTCTTTGTGTTTAGAGTATATGCAGGGTGCAGGGTAACTGTCTTTGTGTTTAGAGTATATGCAGGGTGCAGCAGGGTAACTGTCTTTGTGTTTAGAGTATATGCAGGGTGCAGCAGGGTAACTGTCTTTGTGTTTAGAGTATATGCAGGGTGCAGCAGGGTAACTGTCTTTGTGTTTAGAGTATATGCAGGGTGCAGCAGGGTAATTGTCTTTGTGTTTAGAGTATATGCAGGGTGCAGCAGGGTAACTGTCTTTGTGTTTAGAGTATATGCAGAAGGCTTGTTTTCTGTTTTATATTGTTTGTTCTGTATGAAGAACACTTTACAAATCCAGCTGCCATTGCTGAGATGTGTAAGCCTACAGGTATTTCAGTATTCCATTTGCTCTGAAAATAGGTTCTAGATTCTTCGTGGCTTTGATTCCACAAGATGTTGGAAACATTCCATTGAGATTCTGGTTGTCAAGGTGTGAATGTTCTGTTCTAACACATCCCTAAAGTGTTCTGTTCACATTCAGATCCGGGGACTGGGAAGGCCACTGAAGAACACTGAACTCACTGTCATGTTCATGAAACCAGTTTGGCTTGTGACATGGTGCATTATCATGCTTTAAGGAGCCATTAGGAGATGGGTAAATTGTGGCCCATGGTCATTAACAAACAATGCTCAGACAGGCTGTGGCATTCAAGCAATGATTGTTTGGTATTAACTAGCCAAAGTGTGCCAAGAAAACATCCCCCATTGCATTCCAACATGAATGAGAAGGTGTACAGGTGTTAATAGTATTCGGTGTGTGTATACATTGCCTTCAGAAAGAATTCAGACCCCTTCACTTTTTCCACATGTTGTTGTGTTATAGCCAGGGGTGCACATAACTTTTTGGGGCCAGTGCTCAGAGGAGCACCTAGGGATGCTGCTTGGTGCTCCCCGAGCTCGCGAGTCACGACCCGTCCCACAGGATGGATAAAAAAGGGATACATGGATATATTATTAGCAAAACGACATTTATTCATAAATAAAGATGAACGACCAAATTATTGTGTGCAAAACAAAAGAAACAAATGCAAAATCAAATGACTGCTCTTTAAGAATGAAAGTCTGTCCGACTCCTTTAAACACAATGAAATCAACTGACATCTCTTTAAGCACTAACTGAATGTCTGTTCTTTAAACACACTGAAATAAACTGACATCTCTTTAAGCACTAACTGAATGTCTGTTCTTTAAACACACTGATATAAACGGACATCTCTTTAAGCACTGCTCTGTTCTGTAAACACTGAAATCAACTTTTCCACAAAAAAAAAAAAAAAAAAGAAGAGCTGTTGGTGCGCAAGAGCGCCTTCATGCGGCTGATTTGCCGCGCAGCATGCATTTTGGCGACGCATGCGCACTGGCGCACCATTTATGTGCACCCCTGGTTATAGCCTCAATTTAAAATGGATGTATGTATGCAAGTATTCAGACCTTTTGCTATGACCCTCTTAAAATGAGCTAAAATGTCATCAACAAATTACTTAGTAAGTTGAATTCAGTCCATCATAATGCAAGAACAATAGTCTGTGATTTTGGAATGCGTCTATCAATTTGAGAGTGATAACATTTCTCTATTTCTTCTCCATTTACAAAAGTGGTTGGAGGACTGCTTCGTTATTGTTTGAATCCCAGTTTGCCCCTTTTAATGTGCGGCTATACACCCTGAGATGCCTCAGGAAAGAACACAACAAGCAGGAGATACTGGTGGCCTTCTACCACGGCGCAGTGGAGAGCATCCTCACCTACGGCATCTGCAACTGGTTCCACAGCTGCACAACAGCGGAGAGAAACGCGCTACAGAGAGTCGTGAGAACAGCACAGAAGATCACCGGCGCCCCCCTCCCCTCTCTGGAGGAGCTGTACAACACACGCTGTCTCAGGAGGGCCTCCAAGATCTCCAGGGACCCGACCCACCCTGGGCACGTACACTTTGTCAGGCTGCCCTCGAACAGGAGGTACAGGACCCCGGCCGCTAAGACAAACAGACTGAAGAACTGCTTCTACCACTGGGCCGTCAAGGCCCTGAACACAGAAAAGGCCTAAGTTCTGGGCCCAGGACAGTCCGGACGGATTGTATGGCAGCTAGTGCTGAGGCACAAACATGTACATTTCAAGCCTGCAAACTGTGACACTTTAAAATAACGTGAAAAAATACTTTTGTGCAATATGACAACCCTAGTTGACTATCTGTGCAGTATAGTACAGTGGATTGTGTACATAGCCTTTATTGATGTAAACCAGCTCCCTACCTTCTTGTGATTTTATGCTTTTTCTAAAATGTATATATTTTTTTTCCCTTTCCTAACACCAGGGGAGCCACCCCTCCTAAATTTCGTTGTTTGGTACCTGTACTGTAGCAATGACAAATAAAGTCCATTCCATTCCATGTACTCAGATATGTTTCAATATGATGTGCCGATGCCATTTGTACCTGTTAATGCTAATGCTGCTAATAGAACCGTATCTCCCTATAATGTGATAACCTACTGTACTGTACTGATATGATATAATGTGATAACTTACTGTACTGTACTGATATGCTACCGCTGCACAGTGGAGAGCATCCTCACCTACTGCATCTGCGTGTGGTTCTCCAGCTGCACAGCCGCAGAGAGGAAAGCGCTACAGAGAGTCGTGAGATCGGCCCAGAAGATTATCGGCGCCCCCCTCCCCTCTCTGGAAGAGCTGTACAACACACGCTGCCTCAGGAAGGCCTCCAAGATCTCCAGGGACCCATCCCACCCTGGGAACGAACACTTTGTTCGGCTGCGCTCAGGCAGGCGGTTCAGGACCATGTTCGCACGGACAAATAGACTGAAGCTCAGCTTCTACCCTAGGGCCATTCAGGCCCTGAACACAGCAAAGACCTAGGTTCTAGGCCCTGGACAATCTAGACAATTTGATGGCAGCTACTAGATTGTAAACATAAGTGCAATATTGAAATACAACTGTGAACATTCTAAACCTGCTAACTGCGATATGCAATATGACAACCCTTGTGTACATAAGGTTCAGATATAGGAAAAAGTTAGGATATTTATAGCATAGAGTACAGCACAGTGTTTTATTGTATAGTATAGTAGTATAGTATAGTAGATAGTGTACATAGCCTTTATTTATGTAAACCAGCTCTTTTCCCTTTTTTAATTTTACCCTTGGCCCTCTTGTTTTTAGTCTTTTTTCCAAGCACCAGGGGAGCCCCCCCTCCTAAATTTCGTTGTATGGTACCTGTACTGTATTAATGACAATAAAGACCATTCATTCATTCATTCATTCATATGATCATATGTGGCACAGAAAAACAGAACCGAAACAAACCTCGATGGCAAGTGACTGTTCAGCAAACTTGTCATTTCACAGCCTCACACCCGTCAAATACTGCATATCACCATGAGTGACGTTTTTAATAATAATAATAATAATAATAATAATAACAATGTGGTGATTCACATTAAGTGAATAGGAGAGACATTCACCAAGAAAGGTTTGTACCTTTAAGAGTGGGGGTTAAAGGGGCAAGGGTTTCCGGTTCCGGGTAATGTTATGGTTGTTGTCACTGAGTGTATGTTAGCATGTAGCAGAAAGTGAGAGAAGTAAACAACCTCGACTCCAACCTACGTCTGTTGTCTCCTTGTTGCACTTCCCACATTGGTGACCCCGACGAAAGCGAACGAGCGAGATGTCTGTCAACGAGAACGCCGGTAACCCCGCCGCGTTGCCGACTTTTGGCAGCAGAACCCACGGCCGTGGTTTCATCACATAGAAGCCCAATTCCGGCTGAGAGGAATAACGCAGGATGGGACTAAATACTTCCATGTGGTGTCTGCGTTAGATGCTTCGACAACGGCACGAGCGATGATGCTGTTGGAGGATCCACCGGCTGTCGGCATGTACGATGCACTAAAGACATTTCTGCTGAAACTTTATGAGCTGTCAGAACTAGAGAAAGCAGACCGCCTGCTGTCACTCAATGGCCTCGGCGACGGCAAACCGTCGGAGTTGATGGAGAGAATGTTGTCTGTGCTGGGATCAGCTGATCCCTCGTTCCTGTTTACACACATTTTTCTGCGGCATCTCCCGGCGCCTGTGCGCACAGCACTGGCCAGTTCCCCCCTTTCCTCCACCAAGGATTATCGTTCTCTGGCTGCAGAGGCCGACAGGGTGTACCTCGCTAACCGGCAGCAGTTTATCCATGCGCTGCTGCCCCACCCTGACCACTCGACCCCACCTCCACCCCTGGAGGACTATACAGACATTGCGGCCGCGGTGACGGCCCGCCGCCAAGCCGATGACGGGCTCTGTTACTACCATGCAAGGTTTGGGTCCAAGGCCAAGCAGTGTCGCAAGCCATGCAGTTTCAGGGTACAGGGAAACGCCAGGGCCGGCGCTCATTAGCGGCTATGGGCGCCGGCCGTGACTGCAAGCTGTTGTTCGTCGCCGACTCCTTATCTGGCCGGCGGTTGCTGGTCGACTCGGGCGCTCAACGCAGCATCCTGCCAGCGCAGGCCGTGGACACCATGGCCGGCGGACACGGCCCCCAGATGGACGCCGCTAATGGCACACCCATACGAACATTTGGCATCAGGTATGTGATTTCGCCAGAAGTGTGTTTTGGCGGGCGCCGTTTCGGCTGGGACTTTGTTATGGCTGCTGTATCCACGCCACTTCTGGGCGCGGACTTCCTCTGTGCTTTTAACCTGCTGGTGGATATTAAGAACTGTCGCCTGATCGATGCCCTCTCTTTTGCTTCGTACCCCTGTACGCTGGGGGGGGCGGGAGCGCTTTGCCTGGCAAACACGCTGGCCACCGGGGATCCATATCAACGCCTGCTCGCCGGTTTCCCTGACCTCACTACACCCACGTTCTCAGCTGAGGTGGCTAAGCACGGCGTAGAGCACCATATTACCACCGTGGGCCCCCCAGTCTATGCCCGGGCCCGACACCTCGACACGGCCAAGCTTGCAATCGCCAGAGGGGAGTTTTCGACCATGGAGCGACTCGGCATCGTGCGCCGCTCAAAGAGCCCGTGGGCTTCCCCCCTACATATGGTGACTAAGGCCGACGGGGGTTGGCGCCCCTGCGGCAATTTCCGTCGCCTGAATAACGCCACAACCCCCGACCGGTACCCCGTTCCACACATACAGGACTTCTCTGCCCACCTGGCGGGGGCCGTCATTTTTTCCAAGGTGGACCTGGTGCGCGGGTACCACCAGGTGCCGGTCCATCCGCAGGATGTGCCAAAGACGGCTGTCATCACACCCTTTGGACTTTTTGAGTTTCTGCGAATGCCTTTTGGCCTCAAAGGGGCGGCGCAGACGTTTCAGCGCCTGATGGACTCTGTGCTCCGAGACATGCCATTCATGTTTGTTTACCTGGATGACATTCTGGTGGCCAGCGCGTCCATGGAGGAGCACATGACACACCTCCGGCAGTTGTTTGAGCGGCTCAGGGCCCACGGCCTCATTGTAAACCCAGCCAAGTGCCAGTTCGGGCAGTCATCCATCACCTTCCTCGGACACCATGTCGCTCCGCAGGGAGCCGCCCCTCTTCCCGCCAGAGTGGAGGCCATCACCAGTTTCCCCCGTCCACGCACGATACAGTCTCTACAAGAGTTCCTGGGCATGGTGAATTTTTACAACCGTTTTATTCCCCATGCCGCCCACCTCATGCGTCCCTTGTATGAGACCCTGCGGGGAAAAGGGCCCAAGGACGTGTTGGACTGGTCCCCGGAGATGGACAAGGCTTTCGGGGCTGCTAAGAACGCGCTGGCTAACGCTGCTATACTGGCGCACCCGTCTCCCACGGCCCCGGTCGCCCTCACGACGGACGCCTCTGACTATGCAGTGGGGGCGGTGTGCGAGCAGTGGGTGAACGGGGCTTGGCAGCCGCTGGCTTTCTTCAGCAAACAGCTCCGCGACAACGAGCGCAAGTACAGCACCTTTGACAGGGAACTGCTCGGTCTTTTCCTTGCCACCAGACACTTTAGATTCCTGTTAGAGGGCCGCCAGTTCACCGCCTTCGTGGACCACAAGCCACTGACATTCTCCATGGCCAAGACCTCGGAGCCATGGTCTGGGCGTCAGCAGCGTCAGCTCTCGGCGATCTCCGAGTTCACCACGGACATCCAGCACTTGGCGGGCAAGGACAACTTCGTCGCCGACTGCCTCTCACGGGCGGTCGTCAGGTCTGTTCACTTAGGACTCGACTATGCCGCCATGGCGGCGGACCAAGCCGCAGACTCTGACATTCAGGCCTACCGGGTCGCTCCTACTGCACTGCAGCTGGAGGACGTGGTGTTCGACGCGGCCAAAGCCACTCTCCTCTGCGACGTCTACACCGGCCAACCACGTCCTATGGTGCCGGCTGCCTGGCGGCGCAGGGTTTTCGACACCATCCACGGCCTTTCCCACCCGGGGGTGAAAGCCTCGGCTAAATTGGTGGGGATTAAGTTTGTTTGGCCTGGCCTCCGGAGGGACGTTAGAACCTGGGCTGGCTCGTGTGTGGCATGTCAGTGCGCTAAGGTGCACCGCCATACCAAAGCCCCTTTGGCACCGTTTGTGGTGCCAGAGAGGCGTTTTGACCACGTGCATGTGGACCTGGTAGGCCCCCTGCCCCCGTCTCACGGATATACCTACCTCCTCACCATGGTGGACCGGACCACCAGGTGGCCAGAAGCTGTTCCCCTGGCCTCTACTACGGCAGCGGAGGTGGCCCGGGCGTTCATTGGGTGCTGGGTGGCCCGCTTTGGCACACCAGGTGACATCACGAGCGACAGGGGCCCCCAGTTCACCTCGGAGCTCTGGACTACGGTTGCTGAGCACCTGGGGGTGAAGATCCACCGCACTACGGCGTACCACCCGCAGGGCAATGGACTTTGTGAGCGGTTCCATCGGGACATGAAGGCCGCTCTTCGGGCCAGCCTGATGGACAGTGGCTGGGTGGACCGCCTCCCGTGGGTCATGCTTGGTCTTCGCTCTGCCCCCAAAGAGGATCTCCAGGCCTCGTCCGCCGAGCTGGTGTATGGCCAGCCACTGCGGGTTCCTGGGGAGTTTCTTCCAGATGCTGCAGCTCCCTGGTCGGCCGCCTCTCATAGAACTGTGTTCCGGGGCATTGTGAATGACCTCGTCCCCATTCCGACATCACGTCACTGCCTTCCCCAGTCCTACGTCCCCAGGGACCTGCCATTGGCTAAGTGGACTACGACGGGCCCTTCCGTGTCCTGGAGGCGGGCGCTAAGCACTTTGTGGTGGACATGGGGGGCAGGTCAGAGCGGGTCGCTATAGACCGTCTCAAGCCTGCTCACTTGAACATTGACGAGCCAGTTCAGTTGGCCCTACCCCCGCGGCGGGGGCGGCCCCCTGCCCCAACCTCTGTCCCTGCTCCAACCTCTGTCCCTGTCCCAACCTCTGTCCCTGCCCCAGTCCCTTCCATGGCTCGGGCTCCAGTTCCAGTTCTCACCCTTAATCCCCCTCCTGCAAAGCGCAGCCGTTTCGGCCGCTTGATCCGCCCCCCGCCACGTTAACTGTAGTACTGTTCAGGGATTGCCTGTTCAGTTGGACTTTTAATGGTTATCTTGGTTTTTTGTACCTTCTGGGTTGGTGAATTCTGGGGGGGCCTGTGTGGTGATTCACATTAAGTGAATAGGAGAGACATTCACCAAGAAAGGTTTGTACCTTTAAGAGTGGGGGTTAAAGGGGCAAGGGTTTCCGGTTCCGGGTAATGTTATGGTTGTTGTCACTGAGTGTATGTTAGCATGTAGCAGAAAGTGAGAGAAGTAAACAACCTCGACTCCAACCTACGTCTGTTGTCTCCTTGTTGCACTTCCCACAACAACGTGTATTTGTATAGCGCTTGAAATAGCTTTTCCTGCAAACGTTGTCAGCAAAGTAAGTTCGTTTCGGCATGCTAACGTTGGGTTTTGGGGGGCGGGCTGATCGATTAGCACGTTTGGTTTCATTGGCTGTCCCGTATGGAGGACCAAGTCTGTCAAAATTAACAATAAATATATAGATACATAAATGAATGTATGAACAAATAAATTAATGAATACACACAGTATAACGAAATACATTCTATATTTATTTATTCTTTTACGCATTCATTCTTTGTTTTCCACTTTCATTCTTTGTTTTCCACATTCTTTTCCACATTCATTCTTTCTTTTCCACATTCATTCTTTCTTTTCCACATTCATTCTTTCATTCTTTCTTTTCCACATTCATTCTTTCTTTTCCACATTTATTCTTTCTTTTTCACTTTATCAGATCTGTATGCAAATATCTGGGGGCGTATATTGCATGTTGTCCACGCCCCTACGCATTTTCATTGGTTGATACCGCGCGTGACGTGTGAAAGCAGCGACGCAGTTATCATCACAGACGGGGAGAGAGTCGTTAGTCGTCTATAGCCCCGTTCTCACACAGCCTGTTTCTCCCTATAATTTCCATGGAATCCCAAACTATATCGACATCCCAAGCTATTCCCGTGTTGTCCCCTTTCACACATGTCGGCAATGGTCTATACTAGTCCATCAGCACAGTATGGGAGAACTTGGTGATAACCAGTGATGCCGGTAACGCGATACTAAGTAACGCGATACTCTAATCTGAATACTTTTCCCAGTAACGAGTATTCTAACGCGATACTATTTCCAAATCAGTAATCGGATTAAAGTTACTTATTCAAGTGGCTGTGCGTTACTATTGCGTTACTACCTCATAACTTAGGCTAAATGCAGTATTTCTTTGTAATGTTCGATAGTAAACAAACATTTCTCGCGTCTTGGGGAGTGACGTCAGTGCCCACGTTTTCAACACGAGGTTACTATGGAAGGCCATGCCCGCAAAAAACGGCTCTCGACTATCGCGAGATTGCAGCAGAATCGCTCACGTGTATCACCACGCTGATTGCACAGTGTAAACAGAAGCGTAGCCTACACAATGGAGCGAGAACAGAGATATGCGTTAAATAGCTGGAAATATAAGGATTATTTTGAGTTTGTGTCAGCAAAGGATGACAAGAACATAAATGTTGATCATTGATAAAATAAATTGATAAGACTCACCCAGTTTAGGATTAGGATTATATTAGGATCATATCTGAATGGTCAGGGTAGGTTTTAGGTTTTGTGAAACCACTCCTTGCTAGTTACTGTTAAATAAAGATTATATTTATTTTATTGTTTAAAAACAAGTATTTATGTTGGGTGAGGCAAAGAAAGACTCTTTATTTTGTTGTTTTAAGTTATTGTTTAAAGTTTAATTATGTAATTTAAGTTACTGTTAAAATAAAGTGAGTTTTGGCAAAACCAGTTTTCATTTTTATGTTGCGGGGGGGGGGGGGGTCGGGTGCCTAGGCAGCTGCCAATAGTAACTAAAAAAGTAACTAGTAATCTAACTTAGTTACTTTTAAAATCAAGTAATCAGTAAAGTAACTAGATTACTTTTTAAAGGAGTAATCAGTAATCAGTAATCAGAATACTTTTTCAAAGTAACTGTGGCAACACTGGTGATAACCACAATACCAGTTGACTCAATTAGACATATACGCTCTGGGCTATGCGCGAGGCAAGACAGCTGAGAGTGTCTCCACTGCGTTTATATCACAAAATGTACATTTGATAAGTAAAAGTAAGCTAGCTAAGTAAGTAATCTAGCTGACTATGGAAACGAAGTACTATCCAGTTAGAATTATAGAAGATCTAGTTGTGTTTTCCTGCTGGTCTCGCTGCCTGGGTTTGAACAGACTTGTGGTGACTAAAAATGGCTTTAAAAAATGCCTTTCCACCAAAGAATATATATATATATGCCATATATATGCGATATATCATACCTCCACTATGATTCATATGCCCTTTTAAAAAAACAAAAACATGCTATGATTGGAAATTAAGTGGTGTCTGCTCTTGGCTGAGAGCTTCATCACGTCACGCGCAGTATCAACCAATGAAAATGCGCAGGGGTGTGGACAACATGCAAGATACGCCCCTATATTTGCATACACATCTGATAAAGAGTAAGACAATGTTGTATTCACCTATCTATTCACATAGAATAGTTTGTCTTTGTCATTTTCAGATGTGTATGCAAATATAGGGGCGTATCTTGGGCGCACTCTACGCATTTTCATTGGTTGATAAAGCCCTCAGCCAAGAGTACCTGAAAATTTCATTACCATCTGGGTGGGCAAATTCTAGATGTGATTTTTTAATTCCTATACATCCCTAGATTATGTTTTGATATGATAGACCTTTTGGTTTGGCAGCTTATTAGTGGTTAGTGGTTAGGATAGGGTTAGGTCCCTTGGCATATTTTGCTCCCCTTCGCATGATTCGCGCGTAGCTGTGCTGTGGTTGTGATAGAGACATGAGCCCTTTCATGTTTTTTATGCACCTGAGTCTCCTAGACACGTAGAGCAGGGTTTCCGTTAGAAAAAATTGCCGCCGGACAACGTGTCCGGGAAGATTTCGATTTACCGGACAAACGTGACATATTCCGGTCATCATATTAAAATATAATAAATAATGTAAAAAAATAAATAAATAAAAAAATATATATAATATATAATATAGCTGTTTGTCGCGGTGATTACTGTTGTGTAGCGGCCTATATATGCCATTTAATGTCTATTTCTCATCCGATACGATTAGATGCGAGCTATATAATATATAATAATATAACATGATTCGCATGCGCGCTATGCCATTATGTCCAGCGCTGAACGGGCGCCTCACTGGGAACTGAACAGACAGCATCGATCAATGAACGGACTCCACATTACGTTAACTGAAGTTTGTTAAATTGTTTGGGATTAATGTGAGTTTTCTATTTTCTCTTTCCAGTTTTACCCTTTTTTTATCAATAAAACAACGTCATTTCTATAACCAGGTCTCGCTGGTTGGGAAGGCATTTCGTTTAGCTGCCTGTCAAATCATACTTAATCGGACTCGCGAGTATGACAATGAGGAGAACATAACTGTTTATTGAGAAACAATAGGCAGGCTGGGATACGATGACATTTTAATTAGGTTTTTTCTCTCTCTCTCACTCGCTGTCTCTCACACACACACACACACACATACACACACACACGCACACACACACGCACACACACGCACACACACACACACACACACACGCACACACGCACTCACCCGTGGTGGTCAGCACGGTGCTGGTGAAAAACAGGGAGATGAAATCCCAGTTGGGTTCGCTGGAGTTCCCCAGCACGGACACGCCGTAGTTACTGGTTACCTACCTCCAGCGCCCGGGCCAGCAGCTCCTCCAGCCGGGCGGAGGAAATTGTTCGCGCAACCGGTGCGACGGCGTCAGCCGCCTCCATCTCTTCAGAGCCAGACTTCTCCTCAGACTCATTGTTGCTTGGTTTCTTGAAGTAATTGCTAAGTTTACTTTGTTTTGCCATGTTTACATTAATTTAATCGCTCGCTATGGTGCACTTTGAGCTGCAACGTTTGCGTATGGTGGCCCGCTGCGCAGGGTTGCCAGATGGGCCGGGTTACCGCCGAATGGGCTACTGGGTTTAGCGGTAATAGAGTGGTTAGGCTGTATTGTCAATCCCATCTGGCAACCCTGCCGCCGCTGTTTCGCATAGGCAGCCCCTAGCCTACACATTAGGAGTCATCATCATGCCGGCGTCAAATCATATAATAATAAAATAAATACATAGCCTATATATTCGTCTTTTTTAAAATAGAAGGAATCAGAATGTGAACTTTAGCGAATTGTATTCAAATTGTGCTTAGAGGGAATTATTTTCACCGGACAATATGACCGACGAGTTTTAAATTTGTCGGACTTCAACAAATTTTACCGGACAAAGACCGGTAATTACCAGTTAACGGAAACCCTGACGTAGAGACCAACCCCGAGTCGATCAGAGATTCCTACGATGAGCTATGGTAACTTTCCGCACCTACCCCCTACCGGTGAATGCCTAGTTTTTGCGGTTTTCCGGAGGTATTGTGCGGTAGGTGCGGGAGAGTTACCATAGCTCAGCGTAGGCAGCTCTGAACGACTCAGGGTCTCTCAGGAGACCCAGGCGCAGACAGTACATCTGTCTCATGTCTCTATCACAACCACAGCCCGAGCTACGCGCGACTCACGCGAAGGGGAGCAACATATTACAAAGGGTCTTGAGGTCTCAATATCAGGTATCAGCGACCTGGCCCTCTCTGACCATTTCTGTATTTTCTTTACCATTGTAACACATAAAGCTGAAAGCAATGCTGAACGTGTTGTTAAAAAACGTTATCTTACCCCTGCAGTGGCTGAACATTTCAAAGCTTTAATGAACAGTAATCACACAACTCCCACGTTATGTGAAAACGACTTAGTAATTACCTTTAACAATAAAGTAAAAATGGCCCTAGACTCCCTGGCACCTACCAAACTAAAAAAGGTTGGAGCCAAGAGGAGAGCACCATGGCGAAACAGTGAAATAAATCTCTTAAAGAGAACATGTAGAAAAGCTGAGCGCAGATGGAGAAAGAGCAAACTACAGATTGATCAGAATATTTTTAAAGAACATCTATCTGCCTTTAACTTGGCAATGCGAAATGCTAGAAAAAATCACTTCTCAAAGATAATATCTACAAACAAGAATAGCCCCAGGGTCTTGTTCTCGACAATTGATTGCCTTGTAAACCCTGCTCCTAGGACTCTAGACGGCGCAGCCTCTGTCACCAAATGCGAGGAATTTGCAGCCCACTTCAGGGATAAGATAACAAATATTAGAATGTGTATTACTCAGGAAAGACTAGGTTTGTGTAGCACCACAGATCCGCCACCACAGAACATGACTATGAGCATGTTCACCATGATTAGTACGGAAACATTAGGTAAAATTGTGTCACAGCTTAAACCGTCTACGTGTCCTCTTGACCCTATTCCTACCACCTTTTTTAAGGACATTTTTGAATCTGTGTCTGATGACATACTAGGCATTGTAAATCACTCCCTACTTAAAGGGATATTTCCAGCGGCGCTAAAAACTGCCCTGGTTAGACCCACCCTGAAGAAAAGTAACCTAGATCCTTCTGATCCAAAAAACTGTAGACCAATATCCAATCTCACTTTTCTAAGCAAAATTTTAGAAAAGGCAGCGTATAGACAGCTTCATGAATTCTTAGTCCTAAATAATAGGTATGACCCACTTCAGTCAGGTTTCCGATCATACCACAGCACAGAAACCGCTTTGCTTAAGGTAACTAATGACCTTAGGATAAATGCAGACTCGAAAAAACTCTCGATTCTTGTACTCTTAGACTTAAGTGCAGCCTTTGATACGGTAGACCACTCCATACTTATTGAGAGACTTGAAAACTGGGTTGGCCTCTCAGGTCCGGTCTTAAAATGGTTCAGGACTTACCTGGCTGACCGAGATTACTTTGTAGCCCTTGGTGACCATAAGTCAAAAAATTATAGCACAACCTGTGGAGTTCCCCAGGGGTCCATTTTAGGACCGTTGCTTTTTAGCCTATACATGCTACCCCTCAGTTCTGTTATCAAGAAGCATAGCGTTAACTACCACAGCTATGCTGACGACACTCAGCTTTATATCTCAGTAACTCCCAATGACTACAAGATGATCGACCACCTGATAGACTGTATTGCCGATATTAATATTTGGATGACACAAAACTTTCTCCAACTCAATCAAGAAAAAACTGAGGTATTGATCATTGGCGAGAAAACTGGGAGAGAGAAATTATCTGCACACTTGAAAACACTAGCTCTTAACACTAAGTGTCAGGCCAGGAATCTTGGTGTCATAATTGACCCAGATCTAAATGTTGAAACTCATATTAATAACACTATTAAAACATCCTTCTACCATCTAAGAAACATCACTAAGGTACAATCATTTCTCTCCCAGGCAGACACTGAAAAATTAATGCATGCGTTTGTTACTAGTAGGCTAGATTACTGTAATGCTCTCCTGACAGGTCTCCCCAAAAAAATTATAAATAGACTACAAATGGTTCAAAATGCTGCTGCTCGTGTCCTTACTAGGACCAAACGGAGAGCGCACATCACACCTGTCTTGAGATCACTACACTGGCTCCCTGTCAGTCATAGAATAGACTTTAAGATCCTTTTACTAGTTTATAAATCACTTCACTGTGATGCACCCAATTACATGGTGGACATGCTCATAAGATACACACCAGCTAGACCCCTACGGTCTAGTGGCACGGAACTTTTAATAGTGCCAGAGGCTAGGACAAAGAGATTTGGAGGATCAGCTTTTAGCATATATGCTCCTAGATTGTGGAACACCCTACCTGAGGGCCTGAGGTTGTCTAAAACTCAGGACATTTTTAAGCGTGACCTCAAAACCTACTTATTCAATGTCGCCTTTTGATACTAAGGGAGACATTGGACATTATAGAACTAGGATCACTAGGCCATTACACCATACTCGTGTTTTTGAGATTTGTGTTGACAGGAAAATGGACCCGGGTGCTGATGAGGCACTGTCAGCTCCAAATAGCACCTAGAGCAGTACTGGAACCGGTACAAGGGTGTACCAGGACCACCATCAGGTTGTATTGCTGTCATCTTTATTGTCTCTATTGTGTTGTTGCATCATAACTGTGCTTAAGTTTCTCTTTTGGCAGGACCTGTGACCATACTGGATGCAGAACGATGCAAATACAACACAAAATGTATGGACAGTGTGTACGCCGATAATATGCAAGGACTTTTTCCTGGATACATGGTGTACAGGTTTTTGCCCTTGCTTGCTTGCTTTGTGCTGGTGGTCCTGGCCTCCCCTGGGGGACCGCTGGGTACTGGTAAGCAAACTGGCTAGTAGTCGCTCTATTGGTAGAGGGCTGCAAGGGAATTTTTCCTGGCTACATAGTATACAGGTTTTTTACTTTTGCCTGCTCGCGGCTCTGTCAGTATTGATTGATTGATTGACTGATTGACTGAACATTTTCATTGTGTGAAGCGCATTGAGTTGCATCTTGTAAGAAATGCGCTATACAAATAAAATTTGATTTGATTTGATTTGATATTGATTGATTATACTTTAATGTCCCCGCTTCAAGTGCAACAGAGACGATACATACAACATACAGCAGGCAAAGTAAACAACAGGACAGCAGCAAACATTGAGTGACATTGGCAGCAGTTTCCACCTGGACATGGCATCATTTGGTATATATACTGTATATTGCACATAACCCTTCAAGTGGTGTTTTCGAATATTGCACATGGCCCTTCAAGTGGTGTCTAAGATAAAGTGCAGGTGCTGGTGGTCATGTCCTAATCATCGTTTCTGCTTGAGCGAATTGATTAGTTTAATGGAGAATGGGACAAATGATAGTTTTAAGAGCTTATTATTACATCTTGGCATGCGAAACCTTCTACCTAGGGGGAGAACTTCGTATTCTGTGGAGAGCGGATGTTGGGGGTCTGCGATGATCTTATTAGCCTTTTTCATATAGTTTATTTAGGATCACATAGTCTCTTTCACCTACACTTTTCATGGCTGTTTTGTGAATGCTGACTAGTCTATTTTTTTGTTGTACAGTTAAGTTGCCAAACCACACAATTATTCCATATCTGATTACACTTTCAACAATGGACTGATATAAAAAAAAAATCTCATGATCTGCTTTCTCACCCCATAAAGTCTGAGTTGCCTCAGGTGATAAAGCCTCTGCTGTTACATAAGCTGTCTATGTGTGTATTCCAGCAGAGATGGTTGTCTAATTGAATACCTAAGTACTTATAAGAGGGCACCTGGATGATTATTTGTTCTTTGACGACCACAGGCTCATGGTCAGTTACCTGCCTTGGGTCTAACACAACCTCCTGAGTTTTGGTGAGGTTTAAGATGAGATGGTTGCTGTCGCACCATTTAATGAATATGTTAATCTCATAATGGAGCACTGAGGGGTCTGTATCTTTAGCAAGGATACTTAGAATTGCAGTGTCGTCAGCATATTTTATAATATGGTTGCTTGGGTGGTTACTTTTACAGTTGTTGGTGTATACTGAGAAAAGATGTGGGGACAGAATGCAACCTTGGGGGACACCTGTACTGCAGTGTTAAGTCACTGACAGTGTTCCATTGACTTTCACTTGCTGTTCTCTTTCTAACATGAAGGAATGGATCCATTTGATTAAAGTACTATTGACACCCATGTCTTTGAGCTTTCCTAAGAGCACGTTGGGGTTGTACCGTATTAAAGGCGGAACTAAAATCAACAAACATAATTCGGGCATAGGCCTTTTTGTTCTCAAAGTGCTTGGATACAGAATGTGTGATATAGAGAATAGCATCCTCTGTGCTACGGTTCTGTTTATAGGCAAATTGAAAAACATCTAGCAGTGGATCAATGTGTTTTCTAAGCAGAGACAGTACATATCGTTCAAAACATTGGCAATAGCCTACAGTAAGAGGAGTATAGTAAGATTTGTATGTATTGTATGTGTTATTATCGATATTCTAAGGGCTTGCTTAGATTCGTTTTAGATTCGTTTTTACTGATTAGATTTCTATTCTGGAAAAGTCTGGGAAAATGCCTATTTTAAGTAGATAATGTATAATTTGTATATTTAAACATAAAAATTCTGAAAACAATAAATGTACCCATCCATGGGTTTGACCTAGTCTCCAACCTTGCCTTCCTGTCCAAGGTGCTAGAGAAGGAAGTTGCTTTCCCTAGGTTTGACCCTCACCTGACCTTCAGTGACCATATAAAACACCTGTGCAAAACCTCCTATCATCTCAGAAATATTTCCAAAATCCGTCCCACTCTAACCCTCAGATGCAGAGAAACTTGTCCATGCCTTTATCTCCTCAAGACTGGACTACTACAATGCGCTCTTCATCAGGATTCCTGGCAAAAGCATACAGAATGTTGTGGATCCCGCTTCGGCTCCACTCGTTTCCACCTCGGCACCGCTCGTTGAGACCAATCAGGCCCAATCTGAGACAGCTGCGCCGGCTCCAGCAGGTGTTTACAATCTAAGGAGGAGAGACCTGCATAAAAGGCCCCACAACCTGCCGTCTGATGCTTGATCAATCTGATCCCCTGTGGTTAGTCGTCTCGCTCCCTCGTTTGTCTCCAGTGTGTTATAGTTCCGATATTACTTGTTTATTTTTCCCAGTCGTTTTATTATTTTCACCGTTGTTTGTTTTCTCTCCTCCACCAGTCCACTCCTGCCTGACTGCCTGCCCTGCCTAGTCCCTGCCTGCCTAACGACTACTCCTGCCGAAGCCCCTGCCTGCCTAACGACTACTCCTCCTGCCGAAGCCCCTGCCTGCCTAACGACTACTCCTGCCGAAGCCCCTGCCTGCCTGCCTGCCGACAACTCCCCCTGCCTGACCCCCGCTTGCCCTACGACCATTCTCTGCCTAACCCCTTTTAATAAATATTATTATTATTACCCTAGTCTCTGTGTCCCTCTGTTCTGGGGAACTGCCACATTTGACCGCTTGATTCAGGCCGTAACACAGAAGCTGCAATGCATCCAGAACAGCGCTGCCAGGATCCTGATGAGAGTCCGCAAATACGAGCACATAGCCCCCATTCTACACTCACTACATTGGCTCCCTTATTCAAAAAGGCCTTTGACTGTTGAACTGTGTTCATTCTTGTGATTTTGTGGTTTTTTTGTTTTTAAATGTTTTTAACTGATTATGTTTTTAATCTGTAGCACTCTGTAGCCTTGAGACTGGGTTTTATATTGTAGTAATATTAATGTAACTTAATTTACGTAAAATTTACAGAAGATTCCTTGTTTGTAGCGCCTCTAAGTTGTAATGAGATCTGCCCCAATTACTGCACCCTGACAATATTTTAGTTTAGAATAAGGTTGGTAATTTAATGTCAAACTAGATGTATTCCTCTATTTCAGAGACCCGCACTAGGTGGGCAAAAATGCTACACCCGTTTAGTCTTCTACAAATAATTTACAATTCAAACAGTGCAGTTTTACATTTGTTAACTTAATGTTTTCCTTTTGAACCATTTATCTAGGAATCAAGGTAAGGCAAATACATTACAAAAAAGAAACAATACAAGAAAAAAGAAACAATATTACAGAGGGGTAGGTGCAGAAACGTGACCATAGCTCAGCCTA
Organism: Nansenia antarctica; assembly: GCF_963989245.1. Lineage (NCBI taxonomy): Eukaryota > Metazoa > Chordata > Actinopteri > Argentiniformes > Microstomatidae > Nansenia > Nansenia antarctica. The sequence continues at coordinate 27,069,583 of NC_137677.1, read as the reverse complement.
AGAAGGTCTGATCGACTAGGGGTCGATATCTACTGTTCAGGAGACTCAGGTGCGTAAAAAACCCTCTGGTCTCACGTCTCTATCACAACCACAGCCCGACCTACGAGCGAATCATACGAAGGGGAGCAAGATATGGCAGGGGACTTTTTCTGGCAAAACTCTTTTTTTGAAGAAAAGCAGTCCATACCTTTAAGAGGTGATAACCACTAATAAGCTGCCAAACCAAAAGGTATATCATATCAAAACATAATCTAGGGATGTAAAGGAATAAAAAAAATCACATCTAGAATTTGCCCACCCAGATGGTAATGAAAAATGGTTTGGCCCAAGGACGATCTCGACTTTGTCGCTTTTACCTCGTCACGCGCGGTATCAACCAATGAAAATGCGTGGGGCATCAACCAATGAAAATGCGTGGGGCATCAACCAATGAAAATGCGTGGGGCATCAACCAATGAAAATGCGAAACACGCCCCCATATTTGCATGCAGATCTGATAATCGGGGAAAGAATGAAAGAATGAATGTGGAAAAGAAAGAATGAATGTGGAAAACAATGTGGAAAAGAAAGAATGAATGTGGAAAACAATGTGGAAAAGAAAGAATGAATGTGGAAAACAATGTGGAAAAGAAAGAATGAATGTGGAAAAGAAAGAATGAATGTGGAAAAGAATAAATAAATATAGACATTTATTTCGTTATACTGTGTGTATTCATTCATTTATTTGTTCATACATTCATTTATGTGTCTATATATTTATTGTTAATTTTGCCAGACTTGGTCCTCCATACATGTGTCTTTTATAATGTACAAACAAAATAAATGTAGAAATGCAGGAACTGAATCGCTATCTTCCATAGGCTGGTTTCCCCTGCTTCGGGGCTACTTTATCTCCGCTGAGGTAACGACGGTAAGCTCTACTCGTGTTGCTAGCGAAGTTTCCCACAGAAGTGGGGGAAAAAACGTCAGATCAGATATATAAACGGGTTATTTTGATAAACTGGACACATTTTGTGAATATACAGTACAGGCCAAAAGTTTGGACACACCTTCTCATTCAATGCGTTTCCTTTATTTTCATGACTATTTGGTACATTGTAGATTCTCACTGAAGGCATCAAAACTATGAATGAACACATAGGAATTATGTATTTAACAATAAAGTGTGAAATAACTCTAAATATGTCTTATATTTTAGATTCCTCAAAGTAGCCACCCTTTGCTTTTTTGTTGTTAATAATCGCCATGGACTCCAAACATATCAGACATACAGGGTTTGAACTGAACTGCCCGTGGGAAGAATGAACATGTGAGAGTCTGTCCATTCTTCATTAAGGACAAAACAGAGATAATTGTATTCGGTAAACCTGATAAAAGATCGAAAGTCAGTGCAAAACTTTATTCTCTCTCTAAACAAAAAAACAGGTCAGAAATCTTAGTATAATTCTAGACTCTAAACTTCAACAGCCACATGAACTCGATAACTAAATCAGCCTACTATCACCTGAAAAACATAACAAGAATAAGAGGTTTCATGTCCAAATAAGACCTTGAAAATACCTTGCAGCTCATCCAAAACGCAACTGCTAGGGTCCTAACAGAAATGAATACGTTTGAACACATTACACAAATCCTGAGATCCCTACACTGGCTACCAGTCTCTCACAGAAAATGGTCTTGGACCAAAATACATCAGATCTCCTCCCACCCTATATTCCCGCAAGGCCCCTAAGGTCAGGTGAGACTAATCAGCTAATAATTCCAAGAGTAAAAACAAAACACGGTGCAGCAGCTTTCAGTCACGCTGCTGCATGCTCCTGGAACAAACTCCCTGAAGAAATACTGAGTGTATTCTCTGATGCGTCCTTAGGGTATCTGCCCGAGTGAAACACTTCCCACACTGGGAGCACTGGTATGGTTTCTCTCCTGAGTGTATTCTCTGGTGTAGAATTAGGTGTCCTGGTTGAATGAAACTCTTGCCACACTGTGTGCACTGGTATGGTTTCTCTCCTGTGTGTATTCTCTGGTGTCTCTTTAGGTGTCCTGCATGAATGAAACTCTTGCCACACTGTGTGCACTGGTATGGTTTCTCTCCTGTGTGTATTCTCTGGTGTCTCTTTAGGTGTCCTGCATGAATGAAACTCTTGCCACACTGTGTGCACTGGTATGGTTTCTCTCCTGTGTGTATTCTCTGGTGTTCAATTAGGGATCCTGCCCGAGTGAAATTCTTCCCACACTGTGTGCTGCACTGGTATGATTTCTCTCCTGTGTGTATTCTCTGGTGTGTCTTTAGGGGCCCTGCTTGATTGAAACTCTTCCCACACTGGGAGCACTGGTATGGTTTCTCTCCTGTGTGTATTCTCTGGTGTCTCTTTAGGCTTTCTGCATGACTGAAACTCTTGCCACACTGTGTGCACTGGTATGGTTTCTCTCCTGTGTGAATTCTCAGGTGGCTCTTTAGGTTTTGTTCCCGATTGAAAGTCTTGCCACACTGTGTGCACTGGTATGGTTTCTCTCCTGTGTGTATTCTCTGGTGTATAGTTAGGTGTCCTGCTTGAGTAAAACATTTCTCACACTGGGAGCATTGGTAAGGTTTCTCTCCAGTGTGTATTCTCTGATGCTGCTTCAGGTTTCTTGCATTCTTGAAACTCTTGCCACACTGGGAGCAGTGGTGTGTTTTCTCTCCTGTGTGTCTCCTGTGTTGTTTATGGTTTCCTGATGTGGTGGAGCTGGGCTCGCTGTCTGAACCTGGGTTGGAGCTCTGCTCATCTGTAAGAATATGAACATATACAGGGTTACAAACACATTTTGTGCAAAACATTGAGCATAGTTGTCAAAAAGAAGAATATTATTTTCAATAGATATATAACTATAGTTTATACTGCAAAACATGATGGTGTCTCTCTGGTTTCTCAAATATATTGTTAAAGAAAAGGTGTAATAAAATAAAATAATATAAACATGCCTGTCTGTCATATACGTGTGAGTTTGTCCCAACATAATACAAGGGTCAAAAGGTCAAATTGTATGACCAAGTGGATTGGGGGAGTAACACAATGGTTAACCCATTTAAACCGTGGGCGCTGTTGCGTTGTTCTACCTTTCAAGCCGGGAAAGCGGATACGTCATTTTGTAGTATGTGTATTTTTTCCACATTCTTCTGGTCTCTTGGCCAATGGAATGCATCAACATATACACGTGGGAGTATCTACACACGTGCAGATTATTATTTTTTTCACAATATCTTGGCAACAGCGGAGAAGTTTCTGAAGTTAGTTCTGAAGGGAGTGATATTGATGATGAGATGCAACGTTTGCAGGAAAAGCGCTATACAAATAAAAGTTATTACTATTATTATTATGACAATGTTATAACTGATTCGGATGATTTAGAAGGCTTTGAACCGGAATGGAAGACGGACAACTAGCACCGTAATCCTAGGAGGCGTTTCAACCGCGTCTCGTCAGCCTCGACAGCCTACAGTAAAGGGCCCTCCAAACTCATCACAGCTGGCTGAACTGCGATCTTCAGTCGCCAGGGCAAGACAGATCGTTAGCCAACTTGTTGAGCCACTAAAGCGACGGTGCAGCCCCCCGTTCTCTCCCCCCACCCTCACATTAATACAGTATGGTACCTGTACTGTATTAATGACAATAGACCATTCATTCATTCACTCCCTGCCCCCAACTCCCCAAACCACTCAACCCCAAATTAAGGTCCTTAATGACATTCGTGTGAACACTGACTCCAGAAAAAAATCTGTTTTAGTACTACTAGACTGGTTTAAATCCTATCTACAGGACAGAAGCTATTATGTCTCCATTGGCAACTTTGAGTGCGACCAAATTAAAATGACATGTGGGGTTCCCCAAGGGTCAATCCTTGGCCCCCTCCTATTCAATCTCTAGATCAGCGGTTCCCAACCTTTTTGGACTCACGGCCCACTTTACAAATCTGTACAGTATTCGCGGCCCACTCAGGCCTAGTTTTTTTCGCGTGCACGCGCATGAAACGCGCACGAGCGCTCAAAACAACGACGTAATTTGACCAAAAACTAGAGGGAGCGTGGCAAAAAATAAATAGCAGTTAAACCATTAAAGCCGAGCGGCGATGTTTTATATAGCAGGTGATCAAATACCAAGATCGTAAATGTTGTGTGTGTTCAATATTTACGACCAAACATCCTTATGTGTGTGGGCAACTCCCGACTCCCGACTAGGGTTGCCAGATGGGCTCGTTTTTTTTGGGTGGAATTAGCGCTTTTAGACTGTGGTTAGGGTGGAAAAACCCTGTTCGCGAGTCCGGGATGGAATGTAGCCAATCAAGAAGCGAGCTGACTTCTTCTTTTCGGATGGAATTATCGGCGCACACCACACACAATACGATCAAGGCTGTTCAATCCAAGATTTTTTATCTTTTTAAAATTAAAACGTTTTTTTTTGCCCATGATTTGGCGGCCCACTTGCAGTACTCTCACGGACCACCAGTGGGCCGCGGCCCATAGGTTGGGAACCGCTGCTCTAGATGCTTCCATTGGGACACATCATAAAAAAGAACAAAATTGCCTACCACAACTATGCAGATGACATACATAGCCCTGTCACCGAACGACTATAGCAGGGGTATTCAGCAAAAATTAAACAAGGTCCAGTTAGAGAAAATGTCCTCAAGCAAAGGTCTGGAACATTATAATGTCTAGATTGCGTTATGATTCAGTGCCATATACAGTGGGGAGAACAAGTATTTGATACACTGCTGATTTTGCACGTTTTCCCACTTAGAAAGAATGTAGAGGTCTGTAATTTTTATCATAGGTACACTTCAACTGTGAGAGACAGAATCTAAAACAAAAATCCAGAAAATCAAATTGTATGATTTTAAAGTAATTAATTTACATTTTATTGCATGAAATAAGTATTTGATACATCAGAAAAACAGAACTTAATATTTGGTAAAGAAACCGTTGTTTGCAATTACAGAGATCAGACGTTTCCTGTAGTTCTTGACCAGGTTTGCACACACTGCAGCAGGGATTTGGGCCCACTCCTCCATACAGATCTTCTCCAGATCCTTCAGGTTTCGGAGCTGTCGCTGGGCAACACAGACTTTCAGCTCCCTCCAAAGATTTTCTATTGGGTTCAGGTCTGGAGACTGGCTAGGCCACTCCAGGACCTTGAGATGCTTCTTACGGAGCCACTCCTTAGTTGCCCTGGCTGTGTGTTTCGGGTCGTTGTCATGCTGGAAGACCCAGCCACGACCCATCTTCAATGCTCTTACTGAGGGAAGGAGTTTATTTACTTTGAACTCCATACTACATTATGGTGAATAAACATTTTAAGAAAACAAAAGAGAAAGTACTTATTTTTATGTTTTTGTGGCGGGTAGTTTGCTAGCGAAACAACATCACGTTGAACGTGTCTCATTCTCAGTTAAGCAACGCACGCACACATGAGCGAAAGGAGAGACGATACTTCCACCTGTGTTATTGCCAGTTTACTGATGCTCACAATAAGCATAAAGTAATAACATCTTAACTAGAAGACACACAAATGGATCTGTCCCTCGCATACCGACGAGGCAAGCAGACTACCACCGCATCACAAGCAGACTAACGAGACCGGCCGATCTGCATAGGCTCCTCCCCCGACCCGGAGGAGAAAGGGGAGGATTTCTCCCCTTTCACTTTTTTTGACATGCTACATTAAAATGCTCATAACTTTTTAAAATAAAGGGCTATCTCAGTCATTCAACCAGTTATGAATAGCTGAGAACTTCTAATTTATGGAAATATACAAAAATGAAAATGTCAAAATGCCACCATGTGAAGGGTTTTCCCAGGCCACCACACATATATATTATATATTTTTTAATTCTCGCGATAATATCGTGGATCGCAATTATTTTGCCCACGATAATCGAGGCATGACATTTTCTAATCGTCCCACCCCTAGTCCCTGACAGTGTAAAATGAATAAAGTGTAAAAATGGCCAATATGTGTTGTTTTTTCCTTATTACTGTGGGAGAGTGCAATCATCCAATCCACCAAGCAACTAAAAACGAGAGTGAATACCAACAGAAGAATATAGGGGATTTTGGCAAATATTTTTGGGCCGCTACCCACATGTTTAGCTGTGTTGTTCATTCCATGAATGCATGATCCCTACAAGTTGTACCTCGTTGTACAGGTGACTAATCAGGCTTTCCAACGATATAAAATACAATACCAATTGGTATTATTAAAGGGGAGGATTAATCAACCAAAATAAAGTTTCAGAACTTTATATATGTTACGGTACATGTGGGAATACGGTACATGTGGGAAAACTAGGGTTAGGTGCTAGGGTGCTACGGTTAGGATTAGGGTTAGGGTTAGGATTAGGGGTAGGGTTAGACATGCCAGCATGTACCAAGTCGACGTAGCACCTAACCCTAACCCTAGTTTTCCCACATGTACCGTATTCCCACATGTACCGTAACATATATACATATAGTACATATACATATTAAAGTACAATTCAATAATATTTCAACAATATTGTAGATTTTCACTTTGAAGTGGAGAGATTATAAGTACTAATACAGATCTGTTATGTAGGACTAGATGTTGATATCCCTCAATAGATACTTACTTAAGGCACCGATGAGACTCTGTGGTGTTCAAATTAGCGATGGCATCCTTTGGGTTGTCAAGTGGGCGCCCTCCTTCATGAATGTTTCGCTGATAAGCCCACGACACCTCCAGAGGGTTCAGCAGTGAATCCCAGCGTCCCAGGTTCACTCCCTAGATGCGATCAGCTCATTTGAATGCCCGGGTCGAGTCCTTTGTCTTCATCCACAGCCACTGGCTCCCCTTTTCAGCAGCCCTGGAGAGGTCCTTGATTGCCTGCCGGTGGGCCTTCCCTTGCACTCCCATCTCCCTGAGTAGCCTGGATGTTGAGGTGGCTACGAACCCTCTGCAGCCTACTTCCACTGGGCGTACCTTTGCTGTCCAGCCTTGTTGTTGGGCATCTGCTGCGAGTTCAGTGTACCTCAGCCTCTTCCGCTCGTAGGCCTCCTCCACTACACCCTCCCAGGGCACAGTGAGCTCGATGATGTAAACGAGCTTGAGCGAGGCTGAGCACAGCACAAGGTCTGGTCGCAGGTTGGTGGATGCGATCTCAGCTGGGAAGCAGAGTTTCTTGTCCAAGTCTGCCAGCAGCTTCCAGTCCCGTGCTCTGCCCAGCTGCCCAGTGTCTGGTCTTATGGTGGTGAGGCTGGCTTGACCCTCACCCTCCCGAACAAATGGTGCTGGCTGCCACCGGGATGACGGGGGAGGAGGGGCGTTCACACTTGTCCGTTGACTTTCCAGCACTGCTGCAAGACACCTTAGCACCTGGTCGTGCCGCCAGGTGTAACGGCCTTGGGTAAGGCTGGTCTTGCATCCCACTAAGATGTGCTTCAGTGTTGCTGGACTTTGACATAGAGGGCACGTGGGGTCTTCGCCATACCACTGGCTTAGGTTTGCAGGAGAAGGCAGGACATCGTAGGCAGCCCTGATGGTGAAGCTCGCTCTGAATGCCTCCATCTCCCACAGATCTTTCCAGGAGATCTTCCTCTTTTCCACTCCTTCCCATGCCATCCACTGCCCTTGCTTTGCCTGCGCCACAGCTTGTGCGCGCCTTCCTGCTTCCTCTTCCCGACGTACCTCCTGGACCACCAGCTTGCGTCTCTGAGATGGATTGGCCTTGCTCCAGGCCGGTGTACTAATCCCGAGGCCAAGACCACTCCTCCCCTCCTGCACTCGGCCCACAATGTCCCTGTGTCTGAGTGCTGCCTTTGCCTGCTCAGTTGCAGCCAATGGGGTCCACTTCCTCCCAGTGGCCAGGATGGGGGCAGCTTGGGCTACAAATGGATCATTCGAATCCAGAAGCATCATCTCCAGTCTGACTTTGGCACACTTGTACTCCTCTGTCAGACTGGAAATGGGCAGGTGTAACATCCCTTTGCCGTAGAGCCCAATGCTGCTGAGGCACCTGGGAAGGCCAAGCCACTTCCTTGCATATGAGTTGACCAGTCTCTCCAGCTTTTCCACCTTTGAGAGAGGAACTTCATAGAGGGTTAGTGGCCACAGGAGACGTGGAAGTAGTCCATACTGCATGCACCAGAGCTTCAGCTTGCCAGGAAGCAGGGTTCTGTCGATGTTCTCCAGGCCGCTGGCTACCTCCTTCCTGAGCTGCTCTACTTGCTCTTTATCTTTGAGGGAGGCATCATACCAACGACCTAGGCTCTTCACAGGCTTCTCGGAGACCGTTGGAATGGGTTCTTCGCCAATGTGGAAGCGGTGGTCTGACAGCTTCCCCTTGACAATGGAGATGCTTCTGGACTTGCTCGGCTTGATCTTCATGCGAGCCAACTCAATGTTTTCCTGGAGCTTTCTTAGTAGCCGTACTGTGCAAGCCTTGGTCGTGGTGAGTGTTGTGAGGTCATCCATGTAGGCTCTGATCGGCGGCAGCCTCAGCCCAGGTCTTATTCGCTGTCCGCCAACCACCCATCGAGAGGCCCGAATAATGACCTCCATGGCCAGGGTGAAGGCCAGCGGGGAGATGGTGCAGCCGGCCATGATTCCCACTTCCAGATGTTGCCATGCTGTGGTGTACTCTGCTGTGGTCACGCAGAGCTGGACGTCCTGGAAGTAGGCTTTGACAAGGGTTGTGAGAGCTGGTGGGATCCTGAAGTAGTCGAAGGCTGTCCACAGGAGGTTGTGAGGGACTGAGCCAAAGGCATTCGCGAGATCCAGGAACACCTACATGTTCTTTTCTCATGTTAAATAAGGGCTGCATTTAAATGTAAAGATACATAACAGAGCTTTTGAAAAATGTGCATCTTAAAATAAAGTGCTTAATTTTTGAAAAATAAATTAAAAAACGAAATATAAAGTGTAGCTTCAGTTTCCCTTTCTCTTCTGTTTTGCTAGCATGTCCTGGGTTAATATTTCGGTTTCCCTTGTGGCTGATGATGCTGACGTAAGTATCTGTAGGTACATAGGTGTACAGATAAAGGCTGTAAACCCCTTATGCATCACTGTGTGCTATACTCTCTGGTTAACTGGTCATCTCTCTCTATCCGCCGAACCCTTCACTGGTATATTTTCATTTACAAATCCCAAGGACCCAAGGACCTTGCGCACGGCAGCCCTAGCCCTCGTTTATTCAACTAGTGAATACTGCGCCCCAGTATGGTGTCGCAGTGCCCACACTGCAATTAAGTTGACCCTCCCTTTTGCCCATTACTGACCCCTCCCTGTCCCTAGCTCTTTAGCTGTCTAGTTTTAGGTTTTGTAGTTTTACTTTAGTTTTAGATTATCTTAGACTGTTTAAGACTAGTTTTAGTTTTAGACTATGTAGTTTTAGTTTAGTTTTAGACTATATTGACGGAAAGTTTAGGTTATCTTAGACTGTTTTAGACTAGTTTTAGTTTTAGACTATGTAGTTTTAGTTTAGTTTTAGACTATGTAGTTTTAGTTTAGTTTTAGACAATGTAGGCCAGGTTTTGTATTATATTTGGTTGTGGTGGATGTTGTATGCCTGTAAACAGGTCACACTTGAAAATGAGCCCTTGGGGCTCAATGTGTTTTTTACCTGTATAAATAAAGGTTACATTTAAAAATGTAATAAATAAAAATAAAAAAATAGATACATCGGTATCTGCTTGATCTTTTCACAAAACTCTTATTTCAGTTTCCCCTCAAGGAAGGTTTCAGCTACCACTCATGCACTCCTTGACCGTCAGTAAATGTGTTTTATGTTGACGCAAAACGCAAGCAACTTTAAGGGAACATTCATTAGCACGTTGTTGGGCAGTGAATGAATGTGTTTGAATTCTGGTGGATCGATCATATTGGGCTCTGTATCGTGTATTTTCTCTGTCCTCGGTTCAGATTTGAGTGTGTATGTTTCTGCTCAAAAGATGGGTTTAGTCTCGTAACGCTTTACATTGCCGCTTTTAATAATCGCCATGGTCTCCAAACATATCAGACATACAGGGTTTGAACTGAACTGCCCGTGGGAAGAATGAACATGTGAGAGTCTGTCCATTCTTCATTAAACAAGGACAAAACAGAGATAATTGTATTCGGTAAACCTGACAAAAGATCGAAAGTCAGTGCAAAACTTGATTCTCTCTCTAAACTAAAAAACAGGTCAGAAATCTTAGTGTAATTCTAGACTCTAAACTTCAACAGCCACATGAACTTGATAACTAAATCAGCCTACTATCACCTGAAAAACATAACAAGAATGAGAGGTTTCATGTCCAAATAAGTCCTTGAAAAAAAAAAACTTATCCATGCATTTGTTTCGAGTAGACTTGATTATTGTAATGGTCTACTAACAGGCCTATCTAAAGGGGCTGTTCGTAAGCTGCAGCTCATCCAAAACACAACTGCTAGGGTCCTAACAAAAATGAATACGTTTGAACACATTACACCAATCCTGAGATCCCTACACTGGCTACCAGTCTCTCACAGAAAATGGTCTGGGACCAAAATACATATCAGATCTCCTCCCTCCCTATATTCATATCAGATCTCCTCCCTCCCTATATTCATATCAGATGTCCTCCCTCCCTATATTCATATCAGATCTCCTCACCCTATATTCCCTAAGGCCCCTAAGGTCAGCTGCTGCATGCTCCTGGAACAAACTCCCTGAAGAAATCAAACAGGCGCAAACCCTAAAAATATTTAAATCTAAGCTAAAAAACCTTCATGTTGCAGCAGTTATGATTAAACACTTCTATCAATGTCTTTTATCCATTAACTATTGTCTTATTAAATTGTTTTATCAATTTACCTTTTTACCTAGTATTTTTAAATAATGTATGTAAAGCACTTTGAATTGCCCCTGTTGTATGAAATGTGCCATACAAATAAACTTGCCTTGCCACTGGCAGCATTGATTTTACAGCAGTGCAATGACCCTCACCACTATACAACAAAGACTTACCATCCGTGTCTTCAATCTCCACTTCTACTTTGACCTCTTCTTTCACCATCACTCCCTCCTCCCTCATTTCTTCTCCTCCATCTTCTTCTTTCACCATCACTCTCTTCTCCTCCACTTCTTCTTTCACCATCACACCATTCTCCTCTACATCTTCTTCCTCCAGCTTCACTGCCACCATCTCTGGACCCCACCATGTGATTTTCAGGGCTGGAGAACCACAGCCAGATCCGGGGGACTCTGTGGACTCTGGTTCATACATGGTTACATGAGCTGAAGAGGACCTGCAGCTAGAAACAATGGAGGCACAAACAGTGCAGAGTCAATTATAAATGACAGCCAACCAGTTCACTGAAAGCCCATCTAGACTGACAGGACATGTCCTGCAATAATCTATGGATTACTGATTGCATTTCTTTGTAATTAAAGGGTCTGGAAAATAGACATTAAACGGTTCCAATTGTATTTTGATATCTGATATTTTAAATACTTTACACAAGAAAAAATGACAATAATCTTCTAGTTAGGCTCAACTTCCTGGTCAGACAGAGGGCTGTATGGGCGTGGACTTTGCACGCTTGACTGGCAGCTCCCTTTCAAGCAAGCTTGCTGCGTTATCATACATGACATTCATCTATTAGGGGGCGTTCACACTTGACGTCTTTTTTTAGAAAAAAGTGCAGCCTTCACCGCCTTTTTCCCAGAATGCATTTCGCACCGGCTAGCAGCGGGCAATTTAAATCGTCCATTTTAACCTCCATTGGCTAAAAGCTGTAATTTTGGCGATACAAGTGTTAACATGTCATTTTATGAAGTTTTAATGTGTTTTCAGGCGAGAAAGTAACCATATATATTCCCAAAATGTGTCCACTTTATCAAAATAACCTGTTTATATATCTGATCTGACGGTTTTATCGTCTTCTGTTTGTAACCCATGGTTAAAACTACAATACCCAGCAGCAACTGGTTACCTAATTCCACAGCACGCCTATAACATCCGGGTCGCGAATTGTTTACTGGGTCACTCCCTCTCTACCTGTGAGCTGGCTGGTGTGTTTGGCGTAGTGACTACGGCGGTGTTTGACTAATAGAACAGAGATTCAACGGTGAGTCATGTGTGTGGACTTTGGTTAATGTGTTATGATCTAGCAACCGTCATATCGTGATAAATCCGCAATGTAGATCAGTAACAGAAACGTAGCTTAGCGATTAGCAACTACTACACCACTCACTCAATAGCCGCGGTTAGCATTGACAACAACATTCGTCTATGCAGACCTGTCAAATTGCAGCTAAATTACTTGCCCATTTAAAACAAGTAACAGGGTAATGTAAAGCTTTGATTATATTGTCGTGTTTCGTCCGTCTGATGTGCGTGGGTATAATGACTCACACGACAAGGGATTCTCCGTTTCTGGTTCTTTAGTGAACTTCTTCTTAACACAATACACAATACAAGATACAACTAATTGTGTCCCAGATGGCAGGTTAATAGATGACGGGAAAACTAGCTCTGGCACAGAACAGCAGCTTTGCTGTCCATACCGATGAGCGTTGTTCCCTTTACTGACTGTTTACGTAACCAAGGTAACGAGCTATCTCTCTCTCTGGGTGATCATGTGACATACAGTAACCAATCAACAATAACGGTAACATAAACACAACAACAACAACAGGGAAAGCCACCCATGGTGGACTGTCTCACACTATCCCCCTCCAAGAGTACTGAGTCCCTTCAGTACAGGTGACTTAACATTAACATGTCTAGGAATAGAACAGTTGACTCAATGAACATGTCTAAATTATTTGATTACTTACATCACATTCTTTGCAAACTCGTAGGCCCTATAGCTAAACAACAGTGAAACAATTAAAACACTTAACTACTTGTAAACAATTTTTACAGTAAAACATTTTTTTTTTCTTTATAATGCAAAACTTCTTAGATGAAGTAACCAATCTGCCGATAAACTAAACAGTCTCTCTTTCAATAACTAGTTCCTGAATCTCTCTGGCTTATTAACCATGCGTCCCTTAGATGTTTTAACAGTATTTTTTGGAGTGTCCTCTTGTCTTTTTTCCTGCTGACACCTTGGAGCTTTGAGATGAGGTTTCTCCTCTTGATCACATGACTCTCGAGAAGCTCCTTCCCCTGCTGGATCTTTATCATTGTCTTTCTGTAGTGGCAGCTCTGGTACCAACGGGACATCCTCTTCAGGTAGCTGTGTAGCTGGGTCTTGGCACTGCTGCAGCACTTGACTCCTTTGACGTTTTATCCCAGCAGGGACCACCTCACTATTGTATGGTTTAAGCCGATCATGGTGCATTATCTTTCTGCGCTTCAACCCTTGAATATCGTAGAGGACAGGACCACGGCATCCAGCCACAATCAAGGGGCCCTTCCAAGGTGCTTGAAGCTTGGGGCTTAATCCCTTCTTTTTCGTGTCATCCTTTACATACACCAAATCTCCAACGCTGTAAGAATGTTCTCGTGCTCGGACATCATACATCTTCTTCTGACGTTCTTGTGCAGTGCGGAGGTGCTCCCTCGCTGTGCTTTGTGCCTCCTTAAGTCCTTCTCCCAGGTTATGAAGGAAATCTGCTACCTCCATTCGGTCAGATTTGAGTTCTGCAGCCCCAGACTGGATATCCTGTGGTTGATGAACTTCTCGGCCAAACATGAGCCTGTTAGGTGTGAACCCTGTGATTGCATGGCGTGAGCTGCGGTAGGCTGAGGTGAGTAGTGACAGATGCTCATCCCAGTTCTTTTGGTTCTGGTCCACGTAGCATCGGATCATCTGGAGTAAAGTTCTGTTGAACCTTTCCACCTGTCCGTTAGAGGCAGGGTGGTAGGGGGTGGTCCTTGTCTTTGTGATCTGTAGGAGCTTGCATACATTCTGGAACAGGGAACTCTCAAAATTGCGACCTTGGTCAGTGTGCAACTCGAGGGGGGCTCCAAATCGGGCGATAAAGTCATACACAAGCCTCCTTGCTGTTGTTTCCGCCCCTTGGTCAGGAACAGCAAAGGCTTCGACCCATCGAGTAAACTGGTCAATTATGACGAGAATGTACTTGTTTCCAGAGCTGGATACAGGGAATGGCCCGAGGATGTCTACGTGGAGACGGTCCAAAGGTGCTCCAGCTTGGTAGCTTTGCAACTTGGCTCGTTTCACTGGTCCCGTAGTTTTGCATGCATTGCAGTGCTGGCATCTCTTCACAAACAGATGGACTTCTTCACCCATTCCATACCAGTGATAGCTCTGGCGTAAGCGCTCCAGTGTTTTTGCTTCCCCAAGATGACCAGATTGAGGAGGATTATGGCAAGCCTGCAGGACCTCTCTTTGCATGGAAGCTGGAACTAGTAGCAACACGGTTGGTTGTTGGGCTCCTACTCTCTCCCAGGAGTAGTAGAGAACTCCTTGCTGCAGCATGACCTGAGGCCAGCAGAGCCAGAACTTCCTCACTGCAGGGCTCTCAAGCATCACCTGATCTTTAGTAGGGAGGGTTCCTGATTCTTTCCATGTGTGGAGGGTGGAGAGGACAGGATCAGCTTTCTGAAGTTTGGCAAGCTCTTCCAATCTGACTGACTGCAGCCAGTTAACTACTGGAGTCTCCAGCATGGTTGTATGTGGTGGATCTGTTTCCATCGACTGAGTGTTATCACCACTGGTCTCACCAGACTCAATACTCCTAACTGCGAGCGGCACAACATCATCAACATCGTCTTCAAATCTTGTCCACTGCTCATGAAGTCTTCGGCAGTACTTACATCCTTGACATGGTAGATCAGACAAGTTCTTTCCAGCTTGGTAACAGTCACATTTGTCTGAATGTTCTCTGGTTTGCCTTGACATGGCATCAGCATTGCAGTGTTGCCGGCCCGCTCGATGCTCTATGTCAAAGTCATATTGGCTCAACTCTTCCAGCCAGCGAGCCAACTGACCTTCAGGGTTTTTGAACCGAAACAGCCAGGTGAGACTGCCATGATCTGTTCGTAGCAGAAACTTCTTGCCCAGTAGGTAGTGGCGGAACTGACGAGTGTAGCGGACGACAGCAAGTAACTCACGTCTGGTAACACAGTACCTCTGCTGAGCTGGTGTAAGATGGCTGCTGGCGTATGTTAGGACTCGCTCTTCTCCCCACTGGAGTTGTGACAGAACAGCTCCAATACTGTGGTTCGAGGCATCAGTGTCTAGAATGTACTTGCCTCCAACAGTGGGGTATCCCAGCACTGGTGTAGTTGTCAGTTTTTCTTTCAGCTTTGTAAAAGCATCTTGGTGCTCATTTGTCCACAGGAATGTAGCCCCCTTCTTTGAAAGGCTGTGGAGAGGGCTTGCCAGTTCTGCAAAAGCTGGAACAAACTTGCGGTAGTAGTTACACAGTCCAAGAAAAGCTTGCAGCTCCTTCAGGTTGTTGGGTGGCTCCCAGCGCTGTACATCCTTGACCAGAGCTGGGTTTGGACAGATCCCATCTCCACTCACAATGTGGCCCAGGAAGAGAACTTCCTCTTGAAGCAAGTGACATTTAGAAGGCTTCAGCTTCAACCCATAGCTGTGGAGACACTTGAAGACCTGTGCGAGCCGGTCCAGGCTTTCATCCACTCCCCTGCCAATGACAATGACGTCGTCAAGGTAGATCAGCAATGTTTCCCATTGGAGTCCCCTGAGGACGAGCTCCATTGCCCTCTGAAAGGTGCTTGGGGCATTGCAGAGCCCAAATGGCATGCGGGTGTATTCATAGAGGCCCCATTTGGTGATGAATGCTGTCTTCCCGCGGTCTTGGTCATCCACTGCTATCTGCCAATAGCCAGACTGAAGGTCAAGTGTTGAGAACATTGTAGCTTCCCCAAGAACATCAAGACACTCTTCAATCTTGGGCAAAGGATATGCGTCCTTTACCGTCAGACTGTTCAAGCCGCGGTAATCTATGCACCACCGTACTCCTCCATCCTTCTTGCGTACTAAGACGACCGGAGAGGCCCACTCCGATGATGATGGTGTAACGACACCGGCTTTAAGCATGTCTTGAAGATGTGTTTGCTCTTCACTTTGAAATCCAAGAGGTGCCCTTCTCACTCGCTGGCGCACAGGCTTAGCCGATCCTGTGTCAATCTTGTGTGTGACAGCAGACATGTAACCCAGGTCGGAATCACTTTTGGCAAAGAGGGATTGGTAGGTCACTAGCAGTTGGATAAATTGTTCTTGTTGCTCCTCACTGAGTGCCTCACTAGTAGCACCAACCAGGCTTTGGAGATGTTCAGGTAGCTCAGAGATTGCTGCTACTCTTCCAACCACCAGTGATGGCACACTCTCTGACTCTCCCTCTATGATGGGCTCTACACTTTGCTCAGGTGAACATGATGGCTCCTCAGGATAAGCTTCAACTAAGAGTCCAAGGCATGCTCCTCTTGGCAGGGCCGCTTTGCTGGTCGAGAAGTTGCATAGCCGGACTGGCACCCGCTTCTCCATAGTGGTAACAACACTCCCGGAGACTACATTTTCTGTGATGTTCAAAGGCTCTAGTACAGCTGGAACACCTGGCCTTGGTTCTTCCACCTCGCCCCAGACCACACATTCAGATGTAGGTGGTATGGTGGTGGTCTCTCCTAGGGTCACTCTGGCAACATGATAGTCTGATCCATCCCCTCGTACTATTTTGGAGGGCACAAGTTCGTTACCGATGAACACCTTACCACGGGTGTGGATGACAACATCATGAGTCTTCATCAGATCCAATCCTATGAGGACAGAGTCACGTATGGGGGCTACGTGTACGTCCCAGTCGATTGTTTTGGCTGCAATTTTAAAGGTGACGTTCAGTCCACGTTTTGCTTCCATGCCATCTCCAACTCCCGCATTTAGAAGGTAGGTCTTACGTAGGCTTGTCGGATCACCTCCAGAGAAACTCCTATACAGCTCCTCTGAGATTACTGTTGTCTGGGCTCCCGTGTCCACCACAGCCTGTGTTGGAATGCCGTTTACTGTCACCGGAATCTGTAGACTCTCACCCTTGTTTTTGGTGCAGCCAATCTGTAGCCCTTGTGGTTTGTGATCTGCATGTAGTCTCCCTTCTGACCGCCCCCGTTGGTCTGGGCCTTTGTCACCGCGGTTACGTGCAGCTGTTGGGCTCGGCGATCTACTGCAGTCCCTCCTGAAGTGTCCTTGTTCTCCACATTTATAACATGGGCCAGCTGCTCCCCGGGTTGGGCTTGGTGACTGGGAGCGCATCCGGCCGGGCTGCACCTGATAATGGTTCTGTGTCCTCTCTAGTGACAGGGGACGTTGTGTTGTTGCTCTAGTTTTATGATGTTCAAACTGCAGCTGTAGATTCCCTACTGTATGTACGAGGGTCTTGACTTGGTCCGTTAGTGTAGCAAACTGTTCAGCAGTTACATACTGAGGGGTCTGTACCCTACGAGAGGTAGGAGTAAAGTCCTCACAGATGTCTCCATCATCAGCCCAAGAAATGCGTCGTGTTCTGTTCTTTATTTCTGTTTCACGTCCCACCGTAGCTTTGAAGTTGTGTTCATGAGCCTCTACACACTTTTGAGCCTCTGCAAGGGAGCATGGATCTCGGTTCATAACTTCATAGGCCACTTTTTGATTTTTTAGACCTTTAAGAAAGGCATCAGTTGCAAGTTGATCTTGCAGCTGGAGATCCACTCCTGGATATGCAAGTGTGACGAGGCGTCTCACCTCTTCTGCAAATTCAGCTGACGCCTCTCTACCTTGCCGAAGTTCTCCCAACTTTCTCCTTACTGTGGTAGGGGGGTCTCTTTTCCCAAAGCGCTGAGTAAGCTCCTCCACTAAGAGAGCATAATCCTCCCGTGTACGTTCTGGCAGTGAGCAGACATATCGTATTGCAGCTCCTCTTAAGCATTCATGCAGCCTGTCCACTCTTTCTGTAGTACTCCATCCATACTTCCTGGCCTGGCGCTCAAATGGCAACAAGAAAGAGTCCCAGTCATCATTTCCTTCAAATGTGGCAAGTTTAGGTCTACGCACTTCTTGCAGAGTGTGCTGACTGTTGTGACCAGAACTATTCAGTCTCTGCTCACCATAGGGAAATGAGCGTTGGGTTTCATTCTCAGAGTCTCTAGTGTCTCTCCATCTACTGTCAGGTTCAGCATTGCCGCCCCTCCTGGTGGGACCAAAGTTGCGAGTGCGCTGATTGATGACATCCAACTCAGCTGCAAAGGGGGCACCAACACGAGTTTTTGGTCTTACTGGTATATCCCAAGAGGCTGAAGGTATAGCTTCAGGCTCAGAAGCATGCCTGTCCAATGTGGGGCGCTGTAAGATCTTATCCCCATTTCGACTGGAAGCAGCAAGTGGTGGTGAGGCTTGCTGTGTAACGGGATTTCCTCCTGTTATGTGTGTTAGTACGGCGGCTAGCATCATTTGCAGGTGTTTTGTCTGCTGATTTTGGCTATCCAACAAAGCTTGTAGCCATGTTGGGGCTCTATCAGGCTCAGTAGGTCCTACTGTAGCTCCTTGTTCCTCTGTCATTTTATTGAGTTTTCTGTTCATGTAATTGTCCTTTTATTTTCGGTGGATTGTCTGTTCCACTTGTCTTGTTCTCATTCATGTAGTTGTCTCTTTGTATTATTTAGTTGTTTATTTATATAATTGTCTCTTTGATTTTGTTGAGTTGTTTATTAATGGAATTGTCCGCTTAATTTAGTTGAGTCTAACGGGAGTACAGTCTGCCCAAACACCACCAGGTGGCAGTACTCAACCAGTTGTTGTAGTAACTCCTGAATCCAGTCAGCTGGCTAGCTAGCTGTCTCCTGTTAGCCCCTATTAGCTCCCGTTAGCTTTGGCTCTTATAACTTTATTATCTTCCGTTAGCTTCTGTTACCTTTTCCTCTGTCAGGTGGATGTACTCACGGATGATCCCACTTCAGACACCAGTTGTCGTGTTTCGTCCGTCTGATGTGCGTGGGTATAATGACTCACACGACAAGGGATTCTCCGTTTCTGGTTCTTTAGTGAACTTCTTCTTAACACAATACACAATACAAGATACAACTAATTGTGTCCCAGATGGCAGGTTAATAGATGACGGGAAAACTAGCTCTGGCACAGAACAGCAGCTTTGCTGTCCATACCGATGAGCGTTGTTCCCTTTACTGACTGTTTACGTAACCAAGGTAACGAGCTATCTCTCTCTCTGGGTGATCATGTGACATACAGTAACCAATCAACAATAACGGTAACATAAACACAACAACAACAACAGGGAAAGCCACCCATGGTGGACTGTCTCACACTATGTATTGTTGTCTTTTTGAGGGTGTTTAATGATTCAATTATGGCCCTGTGTCTCAATGTAACAATTGTTTGTTTACTAAAGCTATTTTTGTATAGATGCTATTTGATACTGTGACTGTGTGCCTTAACCAAAGGTGATCTGTCTTAAAGTGCTATATAATTATGAAGCCTTTATTTAAATAATAACATGACACATTGGTTATTCTATGCTGACTGAAATGTATCTTTTGAATGAAATGAAATGTTGTACAACTGCACCTTTAGAATTTGATTGTAATGAATGAATGAATAGTAATTGCATTATTCCTCATATGGCCTCTTATAGGTCAGGTTGTTCTACCTCTCTTCTCCCTCTCTCCCTCATACCTGTGGACCAGGATGGATTGTTGGATTTATTGGATGGCGAGCTAACCCTGAACCCAATGGAATGGAACTAATAATGGAACTTCCGTAAAGGAACTTTTGTGTGGTAGGACGGAAACTAACCTTCCCACTGGAACATGGATTATGGAAGTGTGAATCAAGATTGTGAATAACGAACGGACTAAATTGTGTAACTGTGTGAATTGTGAATTGTGACTACATTGAATACACAAGATCGCCAGGAGAGGGCGTCACACAATACCATAATTCATATTCCGTGTGTGTGTGTGTGTGTGTGTGTGTGTGTGTGTGTGTGTGTGTGTGTGACCATTAGTTCCAGCATGGTGATGGTGTGTTCACGTGTCCGTACTTAGAGGCTTGTGTTAAATATTAGATGTAATTGCACCAATATGTAGCCTACCATTTTAAAGATCAAAATTACTTTTCCAAAATTGTATATATACTTTCTATTGAGTCATTTGTCCTAATTTCAGCATGAATAGGAGAATACATTGTGATCCAATCACTTTCCATTCATGTTTTAACTTGCGCTTTTATTTTGAAGCGGTGAAAGCAGATCCACACACACACACAGAACCAGGAAGTAGTCCCGCCCATAAA
>NC_137677.1:27034346-27044346 GCF_963989245.1 Nansenia antarctica | reverse complement strand
GAGAGAGGGAGGAGATGGAGAGACGGAGGGAGGAGATGGAGAGATGGAGGGAGGAGATGGAGAGAGAGAGGGAGGAGATGGAGAGAGGGAGGGAGGAGATGGAGAGACGGAGGGAGGAGATGGAGAGAGAGAGGGAGGAGATGGAGAGAGAGAGGGGGGAGATGGAGAATGAGAGGGGGGAGATAGAGAGAGGGAGGGAGGAGATGGAGAGAGGGAGGGAGGAGATGGAAAGAGGGAGGGGGCGATGGAGAGAGGGAGGGAGGAGATGGAGAGAGAGAGGGGGGAGATGGAGAGAGAGAGGGGGAGATGTAGAGAGGGAGGGAGGAGATGGAGAGAGAGAGGGGGAGATGTAGAGAGGGAGGGAGGAGATCGAGAGAGAGAGGGGGGAGATGGAGAGAGAGAGAGGGAGGGAGGAGATGGAGAGAGAGAGGGGGGAGATGGAGAGAGAGAGAGGGAGGGAGTGAGGAGAGAGAGAGAGGGAGGGAGAAGAGGGTGAGAGAGGAAAGGAGAGAGGGAGAGAGGGAGGGAGGGAGCGACAGAGTAGAGAGAGTTATTATAGTATATGAGAAAGGCTGCCGGGGGCATTGCAAGTGCAGAAAAGCCTCCTTAAAGTGCACTGCTCTGTGTCAGTGTGGAGGAGACTGTGGAGACAGTGAAGAATAGGTGTCAGGGTAGTGTGTGGTGGCACCTTTATTTCTTTATTAAACTTCCTTAAACTTGTTCCATTGTCCCAGTGTGTCTGCTTCTGTGATCCCTGGCACATTATGAGGTCTGAGGTCACCACTTAACTATTCACCTGAAACCTTTTGATGTTGTATATCAGGGGTGCTCATTACGTCGATCGTCGAAGGTAGTGTGGGTAGATCACACGGCATTGAAAAAAAAAAAAATTACAAAAAAAAACATTTAAATATATTTTTTTGAAAAGTAGCACACACACACACACACACACACAGACAAGCACACACACACACACACACACACACACACACACACACAGACAGACAGACAGACACAAGCACACACACATGCACACACAGACAGACAGACAGACACACACACACACACACACACACACACACAGACAGACAGACAGACAGACAGACACACACACACACAGACAGACACACACACACACACTCCGCCGCCCGGAGACGTCGATGGCACCTGGCTTGGCACTGGCCAGTCTGGTGTAAACCACTCAGAGCTCCTGAGTTAATGTTAATGTTAATAGACTACCAGTGTGAATATTTGTTATATAGTTTAATAAATCTCTTCTTTGATTTTGAAACAGTGTAGCGTGGCCTTAATTTGTTATTATTACAGTACATTTTTGTGTTCGCAGCAATGGCAATATGTTTTATTTGGTTGGTAGATCTTGTTGAGCTGGTAATTTGAAAAGTAGCTCACAAGCCTAAAAAGTGTGAGCACCCCTGTTTTATATGGTATCATTGTAATCCTTGACCTTCAAAACATAGGGGTAGACAGCACTTGTTCTGTGTTATCATGTTTGTTCAGGAGATATGAAGCAAAATACACAATTCGGCTATGGCGGAAAGGAAAATGGCCGCCACGGCCACTAGAAGGAGTTTTTGCGAGGGCTCCACGTCTGAAAATGTTCAGGACCCCAAACTGTACAAGAGTAGCACGTTTGGTGCTTTTATGAAAAAGAAACGATGTTTTCACATAATTAGCCGGACTCATACCTGTCAACCCTCCCGTTTTTCCCGGGATTCTCCCGTATTTTACCTTTCTTTCCCGCTGTGCTCCCGTTTAAATATTTTCCCGTAAATCTCCCGTATTTTTTACCTATAATACAATATAATGTAACCTTTAATTGTTAGACGTTAGACGCATGCGCACAATCGCTATATCAATGTCAGAGTTGACTTGTTTCCTCTCGTTTCTTGGGCTGCGTTCGTAATTTTGCTCTGAGAGCACCGGAACGCACACTAGGTGCAACGTCATTAGGGCTGCAACTAACGATTCTTTTGGTAGTCGACTAATCTGTCGATTATTTTTTCGATTAGTCGTGTGGCTTTTCGCTGCGCGTAAATGGCGACGCAGAAGCATAAATCCGGCTTAACTAGCTATCTAACCTAACGTTACGCCAAGCTACAGCTGCTCACAGAGCTAGTTGATTGGCTAGCTAGCATTGCTGGCTAGACTACAGACAGCTCACGTTAGTAGGCTACGCTTGGCGCTGTTTATCTTACAGACAGCTCGCTGGTGGACTCAACATAATTGAAATAGCATTCACTTATCAAGCATCATTCATGATCATCCACCATGACTACCTGGTATTTTAATAGCGACCACCCCTCACTTCATTTCATCTCGCGTTCTCCTGGCTTCAACATGGAAAACCCCTGCTACGTAACGTTACATACAAGCGCCTCTGTCTGTCACACGCGTGCCACAGGGCAAATAAATTAATAGCACAAACGCTCATAGCATGTACAGCCCTGTCCATGAGACGTTGTTTTCCAACATGTAACAGTAAAGCTAACATAAACATTACGACCCTAACAATATAACGTTAGCCAGTTGGCTAACAACGTTAGCTAAAACTTACCCAGCTGATTCTTGCATGGCTCCCGTTTAAAAAAAAACAAAACAAAAAAAAAAACGTTTTTTAAAAAAAAAAATATACGATTAGTCGACACTAAAATTCCACGTCGACGAGTTTTTATGCTCGACGTCGTCGATTATGTCGACTAATCGTTGCAGCCCTAAACGTCATAAAGGGACCAAGTAATTTGATTGGATAAGAGGCATTCCATGAGTGTGATTAGATTTCCAGATCGTTTTTTACGAACACAGCCTCGATTATCGCTGTTTTGAAATGATCGCTGGTAGCTTTGCGCCACTCTTTTCCCATTGACATCATGGTGTCAAGTAATGTATAAATAAATGTGCTGAATTTAGATGCCCTTTTGTGTTTTCATGCAGGGATGTTCAAAGTATTTTACTTTCAACCAGGTATCTGATTCTGACCACCTAGTCACTTACTTAATGTAGGAACTACTTAATTCTTGTTGCACTGAAGCAGGTGGTTGATTGACAGTGTATAGCTTTGTCTAAATGTAAGGGGTATCCTATGGTTGTCTAGTGGTGACGTTAGGATTGACTGTGTGTACAGTCTAAATGTAAGGGATATCCTATGGTTGTCTAGTGGTGATGTTAGGATTGACTGTGTGTACAGTCTAAATGTAAGGGGTATGGTTTGTGGATGGTGGGGGGGGGAGAGGATGACCCGGGGGTGCGCAGGGGGGATATCAAAGACAGCCTACATATCTGACTCCTTTTTTCTCTGATTTGGTCTCTGCTCTGCTCTTCTCCCAGATTCCTGTCGGCTCACACTGGACCCAAACACAGCACACAGACAACTCTCTCTGTCTGAGGGGAACAGGAAGGTGACACGTGGACAAGCCCAGTCATATCCTCATCATCCAGAGAGATTCACTGACCTGTGTCAGGTGCTGTGTAGAGAGGGTCTGTCTGGACGCTGTTACTGGGAGGTTGAGAGGAGGGGGAGTGGGAGGGTTTATACAGCAGTCTCATATAAAGACATCAGCAGGTCAGGTAAAGACTGTCTATTAGGATACAATAACAAGTCCTGGAGGTTAGACTGCTCTAGTGATGGTTACAGTTTCTATCACAATAGCGTTCAGACTGCAGTATCAGGCCCTCGGTCCTCCAGAGTAGGAGTGTACCTGGATCACAGGGCAGGTGCTCTGTCCTTCTACAGCGTCTCCTCTGACACAATGACCCTCCTCCACAGAGTCCAGACCACCTTCACTCAGACCCTCTATCCTGGGTTTGGGTTGTATGGTTACCATGGTTACAGTGCTGAGCTGTGTGAGCTGGAGTAGAGGTGCTATAAGAGTGATGCTTTATCACAACCTACTAACCTGTAGAAATATCTTTCTCTGTGATTTGGTCTTTAGGGGTTTAATAATAATAATAATTATTATTATTATCATCATTATTATTATTATTATTATTGTTATTATTGTTACTATTATTATTTTTATTATTTGTAGTATTACGGGGTTGAATGATTTCCCTCTTCTATGAATCTCAGAGGATTGACTCTCAGATTGAGCTCTCTCTGTAAAGTCGACAATGTGAGATTATTGATGATGTCACTAATCTATGATGTGGGATATTCTCTGTGTTTGTTTTTGCAGAGTCATCGTGTTCTACCTTTATCATTATGTACGTATTTGATGTTATTGCAGAACAGTTTCTTTCACTACCAATAGAAATGCTGCATGATAACATGTTCTCCTGCTGGTGTCCTACGTGTATTCTTATTGATTATGACCTATTGATCTATTCCTTCTCTAATATGAAGTACTCTCCTCATCGTCATCAAAGTTGACCAGTTGTTCTGTTCAGTTGTACAGACCTATGTTGGTCCAGTGTTTCTGGTCTATTGAAGCCCAGTAGAACAGCCAGCTACTGGATATGTCAGATTAAAAATGAACCTGAATGATCTGTATGTGTCATCAATGAACATTAAAGAAATCCTCCCGTTGAGAAATGTGGCAGTGTTCTTCCTTTTAGTTTGCATGGTTGTTTAATGCCAACAGGTTGTTGAACAGTGTCGACGTGTTGATCTGGGTGGTAATAGGAGTGTATCTGCCGCCATCTACTGGACATATGGATGTACTGATCTGCCAAAACTATCATGAGGAAAAAAGAATTTAAAAAAAAAGATAGTTATATTTCTATGAGACAGACATATGCATATATATATATCATACCTATATCATACAAGGAAAAGTATCCAGAGAGACACACTCACTCACTCTTTCCTCCTCTCACTCTACACCTGCTGTCTTAATAGCTTGCTTCAGTTGCTCTGTCCACACACCAATGGCTCGGTAATCTCTTCACATGGGCTCTCCTACCACAGCTACGCAGACGACAATCAACTCTTCCTGTCCTTCCCCCCGTCTGATGTACACGTGGCAACCCGTATCTCTGCATGTCTCGCTGACATTTCAACTTGGATGGCTGACCACCATCTCAAGCTCAATCTTAACAAGACCGAGCTCCTCTTCATCCCCGGGAAAGCCTGCCCTCTCCAAGACTTCTCCATCACAGTGGAGAACTCTACTGTAACCCCCTCCCTGACAGCCAAGAACCTTGGAGTGATCCTGGATAACCGACCATCCTGTGCAGAGAACATTGCAGCAACGGCTCGCTCCTGCAGATTCTACCTCTACAACATCAGAAGGATACGACCATTCCTTACCAGAGAGTCAGCGCAACTCTTGACCCAGGCACTGGTCATCTCCCGCCTTGACTACTGCAACGTACTCCTGGCTGGGCTCCCCGCCTCCCATTAGACCTCTGCAGCTCATCCAGAACGCTGCTGCCCAGCTGGTATTCAACCTCCCCAAATACTCTCATGTAATTTATAAATTTATAATTTTGCCATTTAGCAGACGCTTTTATCCAAAGCGACTTACAATTACGAATTACAGGGACATTCCCCCTGGAGTAACTGAGGGCTAAGTGCCTTACCCAAGGCCACACTAGTAGTGGTGTGGTTTCAGGCGGGATTTTGAACTCACAACCTTCCGATCCCAAGTCCAACTCACTATCCACTAGACCACCACTACCCCTCATGTCACCCCTCTCCTTCGCACCCTGCACTGGCTCCCGATATCAGCTCGCATCAGATTCAAGACTCTGGTGCTTGCATATCAGGCAGCTAAGGGACAGCCCCTGCCTACCTGAAGGAAATGGTAACCCCCCAAACTCCAGCCCGCTCACTCCACTCCTCCACCTCGGCTGGCCGACTGGCCCCACCACCTCTGCACAGCAGTCGTGCTGCCCGATCACATCTCTTCACAACACTGGCTCCCCGCTGGTGGAATGAGCTCCCCACGGCTGTCAGAACGGCAGAGTCACTACCCATCTTCCGTCGTAGACTGAAGACCCATCTCTTCAGGTTACACCTTAACTGCTCCTCCTGAGACATCTTCTGCCCCTCAGCACTATGTCTCCTAAAGACACCCGCTTTCCCCTCTACTGTGTCCCTAAGAACTTCTATTGCCCCCCTTGTACTGTTTCTCTGTTTCTCCAGTATAAAAAAATAATAATAAAAAAAACTAGGTTTTAGAAGAAGGTGATCGGAGAAGGTTTTTCCTTCTATCAATGGCCCCGGGCCTGAGCTAGATTACTCTTCCTGCAACGAATGGTGGACTGATGATTCACATGCTTAGCATTTAAATGTATTGATTGTAAGTCGCTTTGGAATAAGGCGTCTGCTAAATGCCAAAAATGTAAATGTAAATGTCTGAGTGTGTGTCTGAGTGTGTGTCTGAATGTGTGTCTAAGTGTGTCTGAGTGTGTGTCTGAATGTGTGTCTGAGTGTGTGTCTGAGTGTGTGTCTGAGTGTGTGTCTGAGTGTGTGTCTGAGTGTGTGTCTGAGTGTGTGTCTGAGTGTGTGTCTGAGTGTGTGTCTGAATGTGTGTCTGAGTGTGTGTCTGAGTGTGTGTCTGAGTGTGTGTCTGAGCGTGTGTCTGAGCGTGTGTCTGAATGTGTGTCTGAGTGTGTGTCTGAGTGTGTGTCTGAGTGTGTGTCTGAGTGTGTGTCTGAGTGTGTGTCTGAGTGTGTGTCTGAATGTGTGTCTGAGTGTGTGTCTGAGTGTGTGTCTGAGTGTGTGTCTGAGCGTGTGTCTGAATGTGTGTCTGAGCGTGTGTCTGAATGTGTGTCTGAGTGTGTGTCTGAGTGTGTGTCTGAGTGTGTGTCTGAATGTGTGTCTGAGTGTGTGTCTGAGCGTGTGTCTGAGTGTGTGTCTGAGCGTGTGTCTGAGCGTGTGTCTGAATGTGTGTCTGAGTGTGTGTCTGAGTGTGTGTCTGAGTGTGTGTCTGAGTGTGTGTCTGAGTGTGTGTCTGAGTGTGTGTCTGAGTGTGTGTCTGAGTGTGTGTCTGAATGTGTGTCTGAGTGTGTGTCTGAGTGTGTGTCTGAATGTGTGTCTGAGTGTGTGTCTGAGTGTGTGTCTGAGTGTGTGTCTGAATGTGTGTCTGAGTGTGTGTCTGAGTGTGTGTCTGAGTGTGTGTCTGAGTGTGTGTCTGAATGTGTGTCTGAGTGTGTGTCTGAGTGTGTGTCTGAGTGTGTGTCTGAGCGTGTGTCTGAGTGTGTGTCTGAGTGTGTGTCTGAGTGTGTGTCTGAGTGTGTGTCTGAGTGTACACGGGGGTCAGACACAGGCCAGAGGTCAAGTTGTGTGTGGGACAACTCATTGACCCTGATGTTGACTGTGTGTTTGTGTGTGTGTGTATGTGTGTGTGTGTGTGTGTGTGTGTGTGTGTGTGTGTGAGGTGTGTGAGGTGTTTTCCAGTAGTGCTCCCGTGCCCTCCCAGAATGAGGAAGTCCTGTGCTGTGCATACTAGACATTTTACACATTTCTGAATCTCTTCCTTGAGTCAGACGAAACTCTCAACTTCCTTGAGTAGTTTTTTTCGATAATGTTTCCCTCGCTTTCTCTCTCTTAACCATGATGTTGACCCCCTCTCTGTGTGTGTGTGTGTGTGTGTGTGTGTGTGTGGTGTGTGTTTGTGTGTGTGTGTGTGTGTGTGTGTGTGTGTGTGTGTGTGTGTGTGAGGTGTGTGAGGTGTTTACCAGTAGCGCTATCGTGCCCTCCCTCTCTCAACTTCCTTGAGTCATATAATAATAATAATAATAATTACTTTTTATTTGTATATTGCTTTTCCTGCAAACGTTGCAGCTCAAAGTGCTCCAATCATTATATAATAATAATTTAATTAGTTAGTCATTTAAAGGCAATATTAAAAAGAAGGGTTTTTAGTCTTGACTTGAACATATTTGCTGAGGTTGCATCCCTAAAGTAAACTGGCAGTGCATTCCACAATTTGGGTGCATAAAATGAGAATGCAGCCTCACCAAATCTCTTCTTTTGTACATGTGGTACACAGAGAAAACCAGTGTCAGAAGACCTGAGAGCTCTATTGGGCTGATATGCTAGCACAAGGTCTCTCAGATATACGTGTGCTGTGCCAGTGAGAGCTTTATAAACAAGCAGAAGGATCTTGAAATCTATTCTTGAACTTAACAGGAAGCCAGTGTAGAGTCTCTAAAATAGGAGTTATATGAGCTCTTCTACTTGTTTTGTTGTTTTGCTTGTCAATAATTACCTTTGCACAGTGGACGAGCTTCAACACTAATATATATATGTACAGTATATATATTTTTTAATACCATAGAAACAATGACAACAATAACTGGACTGCCAATGGAATGATTGCTTTTAATCTTATCATCTTTATCTTCTTCATTACCCATTTAAAACATAACACAACAAAAGAAGCGAAGCCCTGATTGGTTGAGGAAGTGTTTTATTATTCTCATTTACATGATGAAGAGACGCGCCTGCCAGTCAAAGAGTGACCGCATGATGAACAACCCTGATTGGTTAGTGGGGATTCCGTACACTTCTGATCAAAGGAACGCATTGATAACAGTCAGGATCTATGAGGTCATTCATCAACCACTGTGTGTCTATTCACTCAGCAACGACTACCTCCTTTCCCAAAAATAAGGGAAAATAAGGGATATCCCCCGCAAGCCCCACCGTCCACCGTCCACAAACCATTTCCCTTACATTTAGACAAGGGTACACATAGTCAATCCTAACATCACCACTAGACAACCATAGGATACCTCTTACATTTAGACAAGGGTACACACAGTCAATCCTAACATCACCACTAGACAACCATAGGATACCCCTTACATTTAGACAAGGGTACACACAGTCAATCCTAACATCACCACTAGACAACCATAGGATACCCCTTACATTTAGACAAGGGGACACACAGTCAATCCTAACATCACCACTAGACAACCATAGGAGACCCCTTACATTTAGACAAGGGTACACATAGTAAATCCTAACATCACCACTAGACAACCATAGAATACCTCTTACATTTAGACAAGGGTACACACAGTCAATCCTAACATCACCACTAGGCAACCATAGGATACCTCTTACATTTAGACAAGGGGACACACAGTCAATCCTAACATCACCACTAGACAACCATAGGATACCTCTTACATTTAGACAAGGGGACACACAGTCAGTCCTAACATCACCACTAGACAACCATAGGATACCCCTTACATTTAGACTGTACACACAGTCAATCCTAACATCACCACTAGACAACCATAGGATACCTCTTACATTTAGACAAGGGTACACACAGTCAATCCAAACATCACCACTAGACAACCATAGGATACCTCTTACATTTAGACAAGGGTACACACAGTCAATCCTAACATCACCACTAGACAACCATAGGATACCCCTTACATTTAGACAAGGGTACACACAGTCAATCCTAACATCACCACTAGACAACCATAGGATACCCCTTACATTTAGACAAGGGTACACATAGTCAATCCTAACATCACCACTAGACAACCGTAGGATACCCCTTACATTTAGACAAGGGTACACACAGTCAGTCCTAACATCACCACTAGACAACCATAGGATACCTCTTACATTTAGACAAGGGTACACACAGTCAATCCTAACATCACCACTAGACAACCATAGGATACCCCTTACATTTAGACAAGGGGACACACAGTCAATCCTAACATCACCACTAGACAACCATAGGATACCTCTTACATTTAGACAAGGGTACACATAGTCAATCCTAACATCACCACTAGACAACCATAGGAGACCCCTTACATTTAGACAAGGGTACACACAGTCAGTCCTAACATCACCAATAGACAACCATAGAAGACCCCTTACATTTAGACAAGGGGACACACAGTCAATCCTAACATCACCACTAGACAACCATAGGAGACCCCTTACATTTAGACAAGGGTACACATAGTCAATCCTAACTTCACCACTAGACAACCATAGGATACCCCTTACATTTAGACAAGGGTACACACAGTCAATCCTAACATCACTACT
>NC_137677.1:26686846-27029346 GCF_963989245.1 Nansenia antarctica | reverse complement strand
ATTAAAATATAATATAGCTGTTTGTCGCGGTGATTACTGTTGTGTAGCGGCCTATATATGCCATTTAATGTCTATTTCTCATCCGATACGATTAGATGCGAGCTATATAATATATAATAATATAACATGATTCGCATGCGCGCTATGCCATTATGTCCAGCGCTGAACGGGCGCCTCACTGGGAACTGAACAGACAGCATCGATCAATGAACGGACTCCACATTACGTTAACTGAAGTTTGTTAAATTGTTTGGGATTAATGTGAGTTTTCTATTTTCTCTTTCCAGTTTTACCCTTTTTTAATCAATAAAACAACGTCATTTCTATAACCTGGGGGGTATTCCATCAACGTCGCTAAAGGAAAATCCAGGTTTAGTCTGACAAGTCTCGCGAGAGTTCCTAAAAACATCCAGGCATATTCTGACAAGTCTCGCGAGAGTTATCCAAAATAGGCCGGGATTTTCCTTTAGCGACGTTGATGGAATACCCCCCAGGTCTCGCTGGTTGGGAAGGCATTTAGTTTAGCTGCCTGTCAAATCATACTTAATCTGACTCGGGAGTATGACAATGAGGAGAACACAGTGGCGGACTGGCCACCGGGCATGCCTGGCAAATGCCAGGAGGGCCGCGAGACTCTGGGCCGCTCAGAATGTATTATCTTTTTTTTTAATATACTGTATATATATATATATATATATTATTTGTAATTTAGTCTCTGGTGATTTTCATTGAAAATGTACTTATTTCAGCAGACCGCGGCCCAAAACATATTATATCGGCCCGGGTCGCGGATTTGCGGGAAGGATGGTAGGGGATGGTAGAGCAATACCGCTACCTGATTGGTTGGCGAAGCACTCGTGAAGAGCCCCCTCATTGGCTGGCGAGTCTACCATCTAATTAGCCAGACTCCTTGCTATAAGCTAGCAATATTGGGCTAACGTAAACGTTATCCAATAATGCGTTGTCCATGTGTTGAATAGAAGTGATGATAGTTGAGTATGGTTGAAGTCTGCAGACTAGTTACTGCTCCTAAATAGTGTTACTTTATTAGATGACTCAGTGTTGCTTCTGAAGAGTCCGGAGGGAGCATGACTATGGGAAAGTGAAAGAGGGGAGCGGTGCACAGCAGAAAATGAACACACTCCCCTGAAGTTGCGTCAACACAGTAATATGGTTTGTGGACTGCAGAATTAGTGTTTCTGGTTTATTTTATGAAGCTGGTTCACATGACCAAGGTCAGGCTAGTATTTACACTGTGTTGCCCAGTCAATAAACATGTTTCCTTATGACTTCTAACCTTTCTTGGTGTAGGTAGGGGCCCGAACAATGACTCAAGCCCAGGGGCCCCCACTAGGTAGGGGCTATGCTTGGGAAATGGAGTTCAATATAAGATCTAAAGAATTAGCCTACTTGTTGTGAGTTTGATTTCAGAATTTAGCAGTTGGCATTTGTTTCTCATGTTTTGGTCTGGCCTATTTGTCCTGAATGTGCCTTATAGCATACTACTGGTTATACTATGCTCTCAATAACGTTGTGTGGATTGTTGTCGGCACTCTGAATTCATCAGCGATTGTAGTGTGTCAGTTGCGTGTGCGTGTGTGTGTTACATTTGTGTTCCAAATGTCTACATTCGATTCTAGTCAGTCTGGTTATCTCAAGCTTTTTATGTTAACAATCCGTGCTGATGTTGCGTTTGGAAATAGGGCTGTTGTGTCGCAAATGCCAGGGCTGTTTTTTGAGCCCAGTCCGCCCCTGGGAGAACATAACTGTTTATTGAGAAACAATTGATTGGATACGTATATAAAGAAATACCACAATGTCTAGATGTATAACATTTTGTTGAACAGTGCAAGCATGTAGGCTTCTGGCGTGACACGGCTAGCCTAATTTCCGTTCATATGCCTTTTATCAGATATAATAAAATAGAATAAAACTCTTTGAAAATAAATAGGCTTTAAATTAACTTGCAATGCGTATAGGCTACTTTCCGTTCGATGTTACAGCCGGCCTATGCCTTTTCTCAGATAGATAGGGGATAGCCCTGTAAGCTCATACGGGTCTGTATGTCGTCGTGAAGACCGGCTGTTAGATCATATCGCTGAAGTTTGTCTCCATCTTAGTGTAAATGTTGTCCGTTTCGTTTGTTATCCTTGTTATTGTGCGATAAAGTTAAGGCGCTCCGCTTCGGGCCACCATTTTCAGCTGAGCGCCGGGCACGCGCACACTCATGCACGCGCGGCGCTGCCCGGGAGGGAGGGACCCGCCCCCTTTGGTTAGCCTATAGGCTGGCTGGGGGGGGCGGGTCCTTCTCTCTCGGGCGGTGTTGTGTGTGTGTGGGTGTGTGTGTGTTTGGTGCTCAGCTGAAAATGGTGGCCCGAAGCCAATTTGAATACAATTCGCTACGAATTGTATTCAAATTGTGCTTAGAGGGAATTATTTTCACCGGACATTATGTCCGACGAGTTTTCAATTTGTCGGACTTCAACAAATTTTACCGGACAAAGACCGGTAATTACCGGTTAACGGAAACCCTGTTGTAAATGCATCCCTTACGATAAACGAAGCCCAGAACCGCGAAATCGATCAGATCAGACTGATGGTACTCCAGAACCGAATGGCTCTTGACCTATTGACTGCAGTGGCAGGAGGAACATGTGTGATGCTTAACACCACATGCTGCACTTACATCACCGACAACTTACACTCGCCCAATGTGACTGACGCTATGAACCGACTCTGTGACTTGCAACACATCCTGACAACATCCCACACTGATCAGAATGCGTGGGGATGGTTGGATTGGCTGAACCTGGGAGGCATGAAACAACTATTAGTAAAACGACTAATGATTTTCATTGTTGTAATGATATTTCTGGCTGTGCTCGTTTGTTGTGTCTTCCCCTGCTTCAAAGCTATGACTAACAAACTGATTTCAGGAATATTTGTACAACAAATGTTGACTCGAGAAATTATGATGGAACCTAAGTACCAACCTCTAACCCAAGTTGAGAAAGATGAATATTCATGTCTGTGATCTGTACGGCGACGTTGAATGACGGTTTAGGGAGGGGATTAGGCACCCCGAACCTAGACCGTAACAGGCGACGGTGGAATTGCAAAGTTCCGGGGGCACGTTAAAGACTTCATATAGTGCTGGGGAGAGGACTGAAGGCCCCCGTGTCTGATGAAGTATGAATGACCATACTACCGTGGTATCGTCTAGTCGGCGCACCTGTCGCATGTAGGTGTGTGGGCAGTGCGTGGTACGTGGGCGACAGCCCACACCTAGCGGGATGTGAGGGTCACACCCGTGAACAGGCAAGGCTGGTGTAAACGGTCAAAGTTTCTAGACCCATAGCGAAGTGGGCTAGGGATCAGAACGTCGGTTCCCAACTGGGCGGCCAATCACCGCTACAGGGTTGGTGTTTAGACACTGACTGGGGATCGCTATCGACTGGGTCACCGGCCGGTTGGGTCGCAAAGCCTTAAGCCATAGGAAAATGGTGGCTGCGCTCAGCTCAATGTACAGTCAGGCCACTGTAAGCTGAAACCGAATGCGTTAGTAAGCGAGCAGTGCTTTCCGTGATCAGAGCTCTGAAAAGGAGATGTCTGGGAAGCGGAAGGGTTGGTGGTAGACTGACTCTGACCCAAGAAGGGGTTGGAGGGCAGTAAACCTCCATCGGAAAGGGTTCCAGCCTGAGACTGCGCCCTGGGAAGAGGGGAGGTCTGAAGGAACCAAGTGGAACTAGAAAATGTGAAAGCAAGATAGCTCTACCTGAATAAAGAGACGAATGTTTGTATTGTGATAAAATATGAAAAACAGCAGGGAAATGTTAGGGTTGAACGATGTTTTCATAATGTTATAATGTTATAAATGTTTTAAAGAGGACACTCTGTACATTTTTGTCCTATTCTGTGAATTCCGTAGGCTCCAACCCCGTGCTCTTTGCCTGTTCACAAACTCACAAGCTCCCCATTGTACAATTCTTATCTTGTGTCTCAGCTCAGGCTCCATTCCTTGGGGCCCGGTCATAAATCTGATTTTGCTAAAGCTGTGCTTCCTCACGAGGCTGCCTCCCCCTGTCCATGTGTGTCTCTTTGTGTTTGACAATAAAATGCTGGCTCGGGGAGGGAAAGATTCAGTTTGAATTCGAGGTCTCTCGGAGACCTGGGATTCACTCTCCTTGCGCAAGAAAATAAGAATCATGATGAATCCGTGTCTCTTTGTGTTTGAAGTCTACTACGGTCTGTTTGAACTAGCGATGGGTTAAGCATTGCCTGCCTTACAACCAGGCTGAATCAGAATATAGTATTTAACCCTATTTGACAGGTACACACAGTCAGTCCTAACATCACCACTAGACAACCATAGGATACCTCTTACATTTAGACAAGGGTACACACAGTCAATCCTAACATCACCACTAGACAACCATAGGATACCCCTTACATTTAGACAAGAGTACACACAGTCAATCCTAACATCACCACTAGACAACCATAGGATACCCCTTACATTTAGACTGTACACACAGTCAATCCTAACATCACCACTAGACAACCATAGGATACCTCTTACATTTAGACAAGGGTACACACAGTCAATCCTAACATCACCACTAGACAACCATAGGATACCTCTTACATTTAGACAAGGGTACACACAGTCAATCCTAACATCACCACTAGACAACCATAGGATACCTCTTACATTTAGACAAGGGTACACACAGTCAATCCTAACATCACCACTAGACAACCATAGGATACCCCTTACATTTAGACAAGGGTACACACAGTCAATCCTAACATCACCACTAGACAACCATAGGATACCCCTTACATTTAGACAAGGGTACACATAGTCAATCCTAACATCACCACTAGACAACCATAGGATACCCCTTACATTTAGACAAGGGTACACACAGTCAGTCCTAACATCACCACTTGACAACCATAAGATACCTCTTACATTTAGACAAGGGTACACACAGTCAATCCTAACATCACCACTAGACAACCATAGGATACCCCTTACATTTAGACAAGGGTACACACAGTCAATCCTAACATCACCACTAGACAACCATAGGATACCTCTTACATTTAGACAAGGGTACACACAGTCAATCCTAACATCACCACTAGACAACCATAGGATACCCCTTACATTTAGACAAGGGGACACACAGTCAATCCTAACATCACCACTAGACAACCATAGGATACCTCTTACATTTAGACTGTACACACAGTCAATCCTAACATCACCACTAGACAACCATAGGATACCCCTTACATTTAGACAAGGGTACACACAGTCAATCCTAACATCACCACTAGACAACCATAGGATACCTCTTACATTTAGACAAGGGTACACACAGTCAATCCTAACATCACCACTAGTCAACCATAGGATACCTCTTATATTTAGACAAGGGTACACACAGTCAATCCTAACATCACCACTAGACAACCATAGGATACCTCTTACATTTAGACAAGGGGACACACAGTCAGTCCTAACATCACCACTAGACAACCATAGGATACCCCTTACATTTAGACTGTATACACAGTCAGTCCTAACATCACCACTAGACAACCATAGGATACCTCTTACATTTAGACAAGGGTACACACAGTCAATCCTAACATCACCACTAGGCAACCATAGGATACCTCTTACATTTAGACAAGGGTACACACAGTCAATCCTAACATCACCACTAGACAACCATAGGATACCCCTTACATTTAGACAAGGGTACACACAGTCAATCCTAACATCACCACTAGACAACCATAGGATACCCCTTACATTTAGACAAGGGTACACACAGTCAATCCTAACATCACCACTAGACAACCATAGGATACCTCTTACATTTAGACAAGGGTACACACAGTCAATCCTAACATCACCACTAGACAACCATAGGATACCTCTTACATTTAGACAAGGGTACACACAGTCAATCCTAACATCACCACTAGACAACCATAGGATACCCCTTACATTTAGACAAGGGTACACACAGTCAATCCTAACATCACCACTAGACAACCATAGGATACCTCTTACATTTAGACAAGGGTACACACAGTCAATCCTAACATCACCACTAGACAACCATAGGATACCTCTTACATTTAGACAAGGGTACACACAGTCAATCCTAACATCACCACTAGACAACCATAGGATACCCCTTACATTTAGACAAGGGTACACACAGTCAATCCTAACATCACCACTAGACAACCATAGGATACCCCTTACATTTAGACAAGGGTACACATAGTCAATCCTAACATCACCACTAGACAACCATAGGATACCCCTTACATTTAGACAAGGGTACACACAGTCAGTCCTAACATCACCACTTGACAACCATAGGATACCTCTTACATTTAGACAAGGGTACACACAGTCAATCCTAACATCACCACTAGACAACCATAGGATACCCCTTACATTTAGACAAGGGTACACACAGTCAATCCTAACATCACCACTAGACAACCATAGGATACCCCTTACATTTAGACTGTACACACAGTCAATCCTAACATCACCACTAGACAACCATAGGAGACCCCTTACATTTAGACAAGGGTACACACAGTCAGTCCTAACATCACCAATAGACAACCATAGGAGACCCCTTACATTTAGGCAAGGGGACACACAGTCAATCCTAACATCACCACTAGACAACCATAGGAGACCCCTTACATTTAGACAAGGGGACACAGTCAATCCTAACATCACCACTAGACAACCATAGGATACCTCTTACATTTAGACTGTACACACAGTCAATCCTAACATCACCACTAGACAACCATAGGATACCTCTTACATTTAGACAAGGGTACACATAGTCAATCCTAACATCACCACTAGACAACCATAGGAGACCCCTTACATTTAGACAAGGGTACATATAGTCAATCCTAACATCACCACTAGACAACCATAGGATACCCCTTACATTTAGACAAGGGTACACATAGTCAATCCTAACATCACCACTAGACAACCATAGGATACCCCTTACATTTAGACAAGGGTACACAGTCAATCCTAACATCACCACTAGACAACCATAGGATACCCCTTACATTTAGACAAGGGGACACAGTCAATCAACCACCTGCTTCAGTGCAACAAGAATTGGGTTAACTAGTTCCTATGATTAAGTAAGTGACTACAGGTGGTCAGAATCAGATACCTGGTTGAAAGTAAAATACTTTGAACATCCCTGCATATATACTACATGAAAACACAAAAGGGCATATCAATTCAGCACATTTATTTATACATTACTTGACACCCTGATGTCAATGGGAAAAGAGCGGCGCAATGCTACCAGCGATCATTCCAAAACGGAGATAACCGAGGCTGCGTTCGTAAATACGCTCTGGAAATCTGATCACATGGAATCACATGGAATGCCTCTTGTCCAATCAAATTACGTGGTCCCTTTATGACGTTGCACCTAGTGTGCGTTCTGGCGCTCTCAGAGCAAAAAAAAGTATATCCAGCTGCGGACATCACGCGCATCACCCGGACGCTTGATGGACCATATTTGGTTGGAGCGCGTAATCATACCGCGCCTGCATATTTGCATATTGCGCCTGCATATTTGCATATTTGGTTCGGACTACGTCATCGCCTTACTACGGTGGAAACCAAATAAACACATTTCCAGCAATGGATTCTACAGTTAGGCCCATATATATTTGGTCACAGACAGAATTTGTGTTATTTTAGCTGTTTACCAAAACATCTTAGTTACAGTCATACACAAGTTACGAATGAATGAATGAATCTTTATTTCGAACATGATTTAAAAATAAAAATAATAAATAACTAATATGTAGAGTACAGTCCTATCAATTGTTCGAAAAGGAGTAGGAAGAAGCCTGTCCTACCCCTGTTTATACTTAACAATTATGCTTACATTATATAATCCAATTAATTAATAGATATATTTCAGTATCATCCGTTCTAATACTTTTTCATTCTTAATATTGACACAAAATAAATAAATAAACATCATTTTTCTATTCTTAATACTGAAACAACACAAAATAAATAAATAACAAACATCAGTATCCACAATGTAATACAAAAGAAAAAGACACAGAAAACCACACCTTAGTTTCCAGAAGATTAACAACCTTCCCTTTCCTCATTTTGGTATTTAACAAAAAATAATAATTTAAACCTTTTTTTAAATAGAGCAATATTTCTGCTTTCCTTCATATTTTCCTCTAGCCCATTCCATATGGTAACTCCGTAGAATGATATGCACCTGCTCCTGAGATGGGTGCGAGCATAACCCTTGTTAAAGTTGTGGTTACCTCTCAAATGACCTCTCCCCTTATCCCTCTCTATAAATCATTTGTTAATGTTACGTGGGAGTTCTTGAGTCTTTGCTTTATACATTAACTGTGCCAATTTAAATTTGAATAAGTCCATGAGCTTTAAGGCATTTGGCATTAGGAACAATTTATTAGTGTGATCACGATATCCGACCTTATGTACAATCCTCATAGCTTTTTTCTGTAGTGTAATCAATGGGTTTAAAGTGCTTTTATATTCATTTCCCCATATCTCCACACAGTAACTCAAATAGGGTAAGACAAGACAACAATATAGAGTATACAACATCCTCTGTTCCAGAATATGTTTTGCCCTGCACAATACTGCAATACTCCTTGATACTTTGGATCTAACGTATCTTATATGAGATTTCCAACAGAATTTACTGGGCTTAAAGTGCAGACTCTCAGCTTTAGGTTAAGGGTATTCACATCCAAATTGAAGGAAGGGTTTATGAATTATAGCTTTTTTATATATAATAACCAAAAGTAATTAGACAATTGACTCAAAAGCTGTTTCATGGGCCAGTGTGGGCTATTTATTCCTTCATTATTTCTTTATCAATTAAGCAGGTAAAAGGTCTGAGTTGATTCCAAGTGTGGCATTTGTATTTGGAGGCTGTTGCTGTATACGCACAACATGCAGTCAACAGAGCTCTCAATGCAAGTGAAACAGGCCATCCTTAGGCTGTAAAAACAAAACAAAAATCCATCAGAGAGATAGTGGGAACATTAATAGTGGCCAAATTAACTGTTTGGTACATTCTGAGAAAAAAAGAATGCACTGGTGAGCTCGGCACCACAAAAAGGTCTGGACATCCATGGAAGACAAGAGTGGTGGATGATCACAGGATCCTTTACATGGTAAAGAAAACCCCCATCAAAACATCCAGCCAAGTGAAGAACAGTCTCCAGGAGGTAGGCATATCATTATCCATGTGTACCATAAAAGAAAGACTTCACACAAGCAAATACAGAGGGTTCACCACAAGGTGCAAGCCATTCATAAGCCTCAAGAATAGAAAGGCCAGATTAGACTTTGACAAAAAACATCTAAAAAAGCCAGCCCTGTTCTGGAACAGCATTCTTTGGACCGATGGAACTAAGATCAACCTGTACCAGAATGATGGGAAGAAAAAAGTATGGCTTGGAACGGCTCATGATCCGACGCATACCACATCATCTGTGAAAAAACATGGAGGCAGTGTGATGACATGGACATGCATGGCTTCCAATGGCACTGGGTCACTAGTGTTTATTGATGATGTGAAGACAGAAGCAGACAGATGAATTCTGAAGTGTTTAGGGATATTCTGTCTGCTCAGATTCAGACAAATTCAGCAAAGTTGATTGGATGGTGCTTCACAATACAGATGAACAATGACCCAAAATATAGTGTGTAAGCAACCCAGGACTTTTTTAAGGCAAAGAAGTGGAATATTCTGCAATGGCCAGAGTCAATCACCTGATCTCAACCCAATCAAGCATGCATTTCACTTGCTGAAGACAAAACTAAAGGCAGAAAGACCCACGAACAAACAACAACTGAAGACTGCTGCAGTAAAGGCCTGACAAAGCATCACAAAGGAGGAAACCCAGCATTTGGTGATGTCCATGTGTTCCAGACTTCAGGCAGTCATTGCCTGCAAAGGATTCTCGACAAAGTATTAAAAATGAACATTTTACTTACAGTACAGGCCAAAAGTTTGGACACACCTTCTCATTCAATGTGTTTCCTTTATTTTCATGACTATTTATATTGTAGATTCTCACTGAAGGCATCAAAACTATGAATGAACACATGTGGAATGATGTACTTAACAAAAAAGTGTGAAATAACTCTAAATATGTATTATATTTTAGATTCCTCAAAGTAGCCACCCTTTGCTTTTTTGTTGTTAATAAAATATATATTTTTTGTTGTTTATAAAATATATAATAATAATATTATATATATATATATATATATATATATATATAATAACATATTATTATTAACACATATTATATTAAATATTATTATTATATATTTTATTAACAACAAAAAAGCAAAGGGTGGCTACTTTGAGGAATCTAAAATATAAGACATATTTTTCAGAGTTATTTCACACTTTATTGTTAAATACATAATTCCTATGTATTCATTCATAGTTTTGATGCCTTCAGTGAGAATCTACAATGTACCAAATAGTCATGAAAATAAAGGAAACGCATTGAATGAGAAGGTGTGTCCAAACTTTTGGCCTGTACTGTATGATTGTTAATTTGTCCAATTACTTTTGAGCTCCTGAAAATAGGGGACTGTGTATAAAAATGGTTGCAATTCCTAAATGTTTCATACAATATTTTTGTTCAACCCCTTGAATTAAAGCTGAAAGTATGCACTTAAATTACATCTTGATTGTTTCATTTCAAATCCTTTGTGGTGGCATACAGAGCCCAAATTATGGAAATTGTGTCACTGTCCAAATACTTCCCGACCTAACTGTATATAAATAAAAGAATGTCAATGACCCCAGGTGTGGGACTTTATTAGGTCAAACAGGTTTG
The DNA here is from genome assembly GCF_963989245.1 of Nansenia antarctica. Classification (NCBI taxonomy): domain Eukaryota; kingdom Metazoa; phylum Chordata; class Actinopteri; order Argentiniformes; family Microstomatidae; genus Nansenia; species Nansenia antarctica. Next base: position 27,018,393 of record NC_137677.1, on the reverse strand, counting down.
AGGGGTCAGGCAAAGGACTTGGTGGAGTCAGGCAAGGGTCAGGCGATCATCGTTGTAATCCATGGAGCAGGGCAGGAACCGTGGTGCAAGGTGCTGGGCTGGAGGTGTCCATGGTGCTGAGTGCCCACTGATGAGCTAAATAAAACATTCTATTTCTGATGAGTCAACAGCACTAGGGCTCCTTCACAAAACCCTTACTGGAATCGTCATACACTCTGTGAATTAGTCTTTACTTTCTGATGAGTCAACAGCACTAACCCCATCCAGTGCGACATGTACTGTAGATAGCATATATTTAGAATATGTAAAATGCAAACACCAGAAATGCAAGAAAGTTTATGAGGTATACCAAATGGAATTAATAACAAGTGTTACAACCCTTCTGTCTAGAGTAAAATAAGGGCCTAACAGGGTAGAGTGCAGAATGTACAGGTGTGTTGCAACACAAATGCCAAAAAAAGTGTACAAGGGATCAAATCAATTCAAGTTTTATTTGTATAGCGCATCTCACAAGATGCGACTCAATGTGCTTCAATCAAGACATCATTGCTGTTTGCACTTTATCGCAAGTGCTCTTTCAACATTGTCTCTATGGTTCAGCTTCCTTTTCTGTTCTTTGCTCAAATTTTCGACCGTATAATGGTGAGACAGCTGCTTCTCACTGTTGAGACAAAATGTTATAAAGAAGTGATTAATAAATAATTTAAGAAACTCACATTCATCAGTGGTTGCAAACTGTCATGGAAATTGTATTAGCACTCTCCTCATGTTTCCAGCTTACCTCAAGTCATACTGTGGTCCACATGTATACATTTCCATGGCTTTCTCATTGGAAACACAGTTTACAGCTGCAATGGCGTGGACTGTTGCCTGTGTCATGAAGTGATTAAAGCCACACGTTTACCAGTTATAGTAAAATGTAGACATCTAAGAAGGTTGTGCCATGTTGCAGGTGACAACTAAGCAAGACCTGATATGAGCAAATGGCATTATAAGATCCTACTGGATATTGACCATGAGTTAAAGTGTGACATGTTATAATATGAAATATGTAGTCTATAAATAAATAAAAAGTGTCAGTGAATTGTCACCTCTGGCAGAAGCACATCAATGACGAATGCCGACGGATCAGCCAATGTTGTCTGTGTTTTTTTTTACCACTCCTGAGAGGAAGTTAACTAGTCTGTCCATTTGGTCATCATCGTCAAAGAAGATGACGTCTGTGGCCTTCTTTTTTGCCCAAAGAGACTTGACTTGTCCTGCCATGATTGCCTGCAAATATATAGTTTGTTGGGAGGATGCTCTATGTAAATGTACAATCACTACACAAATATAAAACATTTCACTTTCATTATTTATATTATGCTTAAATGTGTCACTTTACTTAGACATTTCAGTTGCAAACTCACTTCAAGATGTTGCAGTAAGCCTTTGTCCTGAGTGATGAAATCCACTAACAAGTCATTGGTCACTCTTCGTTGGTGTTGGGCTTGTTGAGCCCTTTCCTAAAATGTAATAATACAGTGCTTAACCATGTTACAATGAAAAGGTGCAGTTAAGTACTGAATGAGTCACTTTCTTTCCTTAATCATTTGCACTTCCTTACTTAACTCAAGTGTCTTGATAGAAAGTGTGGTTTCACTATCCAGGCTTCTGACATCTTTGTCCATGGTAACATCACTTTCCTAAATGGATACACACATAAGCATGACTATGTGTACAGCTGTGAATGGTGGATAGTATGTTTGTATGCAATAAACTTCATTCACACTAACCAATTCTTTAGGAGGAAAGCTGTAAGGCCTCTTGAAGTACGCGTGGTCCTCGTCAGTGTCCAGTGGCATCTGTACAGAGTCCACCATTATTGCCAGTATGTTTTACATGAAAGGGTTAACTACTTCAAAAAGAGATCCAGGCTGGATTCAGAATGACACAGTACCACTAAACATATTGCATGTGCCATAACGTTGCATGGAGTATGTGTTTTAGGAGCAGTAGCCCATTCAGAAACAGGCACACGGTCATAGATACTTAGTGAGAGATGCACTGACCATGGTGTTGCTTGCATGCCTCCTTTTAAGACTTGAATAGGTCCTGAATACAGGTGGGACACTGTCGTGAAGGGTCGCTCTGCCTTCCTCACTAAAGTGAGCAAACTTCCTTCAAAATCTGAAATTAACACACATTCTCTTCACCGGAAGGTTGAATTGTAGGGCCAGGTGTTACCCCAATCCTCTTGATAATAAATGTACAAATACAATTATTATTTTTGTAGCACTGCAGCATACCCTTCCAGCCCAAGGTTTTCCACCAGGACAATACACCACCACCTTCTCAGGAGAGACATGTCATCCTAAAGAAAGAGCAGTTACTCAATTTGCATTCAAAGTCTTATTATATTGATATAATGGGTTCTTGTTTTCTTAATACTTACAATGCTGAAGTCAAAGGTAGCCTCCATGGCGAAATACCAGGCATACTGTAATGAGAAAAGACACAAAGACAAGATTACCATGTGACAGCTTATAACTCAGTGAGAAGGTAGTCACACACATCCAATGAAATGTACATGGCTGATAACTCCATAGGAAAGTGATATGAGAGGTCTGCACACATGAATGTTCCTTAATACCTTTTATTGCACAGCTTTTTATTTGCAAATGCACAAACAGAATGTTGGTCAGGTCTAAGTGGTGGTCAGTCATTGTTACATACATGTACACATTTTTTGATGGTTTTAAGGAACAATCAAGTGTGCCATATCACTTGGTGGCATTACCATAACTCACCATTATCATGAAGACACCACAGTCATTGCCACTGGTCTGCCTAGGAAGCCCCTGTACGAAGAAAAGTTACAGTTAGAGAATAGTAGGTAATTATGACTATAGCTATAATATGATAGTAACATTCAAACAATACCTCCAAATCCAGACCAGTCTTCTCTGTCCAGGATCCCGCAACAATTTTCTCAGCAACACCCCTGGGCAACCAAGAATAAAACTAAGTCAAACAAAGAAGTACACACCTCCTACAGGAGAGAAAAAAGGAACACCATTCGTACCACTGCTGCTTCAGAACCACTTCACACCATGCAAGTCGGTCGATCATGCTTATTTACAAAAGTTCAATGAGGAGGATTTCTCTGTGTCTCTCTTTCCTTGTGTTGGAAATGTGTCTATTTAAGTCCACTCCAGCTTTCGGGAAGCCAATCCTTTCTGAATGTTGGACAAACAATCAGTACATAATGCATGCATTGCCACAATGCCTCCTGATTGAACACAAGTCTTTAGAAATGGCAGTAACATTAGACAGGTCAGGGGACCGCCAGGACACACATCATAGGCAGGTCAGGGGACCGCCAGGACAAACATCATAGGCAGGTCAGGGGACCGCCAGGACAAAGTTCATAGGCAGGTCAGGGGAACGTGACTGCCAGAGCAAAAAATATTTGGGGCAACCTTAATAGTGTTCTGTAGGCTTCAGAGGTGAATCCCCTTGGAGTTTTGAAATACTGCAAATCTAGAAAGAAAATTTCTTTCTGGTGTGGCCTCATTACCTACAGGGAATAACGCATTCTGGACAATAAGCAAAAAGGGCACTGGGGGTAATACAATAGACACAAACTCACAAGCAAATGGCATATGAAGGTTAAAGCTGAGAAATGCTCAACTACATTGTATGTCTTTATAATCTACTACTGTGGATGTCATATGTTGCATATAAAGTTATGCTCTGTATATATATGTATATATGGGTATAGTACACTTACACACAGGACAAAGTGGCCTGGAACCCACAGTGGAAGGATAAGGGCATCCTTCTGATCAGCATGTTCCTGTTCAAAACCATGTACTGCATTTATCATTTTTATCCAACACTTAACTGGGGTGTGCATGATTATGAATTACATGATAATTTGATGAAGTCCTTTCTCATACATGTAGTGGTTTTTTTGGCTTAATGTTAGGAAACCATTTAATTTACCTTGATGAAATCAAGTAAAAAAAAAAAGAAGAAGGTATTTAGGACCAACACAGCTAATGTGCTGATGTCCCATGAAGGGCATGCCAATTGTAATGCTGGATACACTGTTGTCTACATAGCTGTTTATCTTATTCAAATACCGGCTCAATCATTTGACTTACTGGGAAATGGCTCATGGGATCACAGTTGTGGGGCTGGACCCACGTTGCGGTTACATGAAGGTCAGCAATGAAAACCTCCTTTCCCTGTAGAATTCAAGTGCATCTAAAATTAGTCAATGCTAGAAAATGGTACGTAAAACATATGGCTGAGTTCCAGCTATCTATTAAAATCACAACAAGGCATAAGCCACAACATTACCTTTTCATCCAGTCACTTCAACTATCAACTATCCTTAGTATAAACATTTCTTGCATAAATGATTTGAAAAAAACATACCTTCATAGTAGCCATTTGGTGAATCAGCCTGAGGCAAGCGTTTCCTGCTAAAATAACACAAATTCTGTCTGTGACCAAATATATATATGGGCCTAACTGTAGAATCCATTGCTGGAAATGTGTTTATTTGGTTTCCACCGTCGTAAGGCGATGACGTAGTCTATGCAAATATAATGGCGCGGTATGATGACGCGCTCCAACCAAATATGGTCCATCAAGCTTCCGGGTGATAGGCGTGATGTCCGCAGCTGGACCCTTCTCGCAAATTCGCCAACGGGATGCATGGTCTGTCGGTATTAGATGACGAGACGATGACGTGGCTTCTGGAGGGGTGTCCAGAAATATAGCCCGGGTGAGCCCCTCAACCAGGTCTCGGGGTGGTAAAAGGGTAGCCCCTCGGCCCCGAGCCTGGTGGAGTGGAAAACAACAACCCATACGCCGAAGAAGAAGATGTGTTATTGCTAATTAATTGTTGTTAATTAAATCATCATATGTGGTTGTGGTATCGTTCATGTTATGGTAGAAATGTTCAGTGTGATTCTCTCATTTCTTTGAGGCCTTTTTGTTAATGATTAGCAACGTTTGTGGGAGCTGATAGTATCATGTTTTTCCTCATGAAATGTTTAAAGGTCACTTTGAGTCAAGAAATAGGGTCAGGGTGTCTTAAATATAATTATTATCTGACTGACAATCTACTTAAGGTATAAGCTACTTTTTTGGGGCACTAAATAGGATAAATGACCTTGCATTTTAGACATACTGTACCTTCCTGAAAAGATAAGAGTCTGTCTCTGAAACAGTCTGTCTCTATAATAGTCTGTCTCTATAACAGTCTGTCTCTATAATAGGCTGTCTCTATAATAGTCTGTCTCTATAATAGTCTGTCTCTATAATAGTCTGTCTCAATAAAAGTCTGTCTCTTTAACAGCCTGTCTCTATAATAGTCTGTCTCTATAATAGTCTCTCTCTATAACAGCCTGTCTCTGAAACAGTCTGTCTCTATAATAGTCTGTCTCTGAAACAGTCTGTCTCTATAATAGTCTGTCTCTATAATAGGCTGTCTCTATAACAGTCTGTCTCTATAATAGTCTGTCTCTATAATAGTCTGTCTCTATAACAGTCTGTCTCTATAATAGTCTGTCTCTATAACAGTCTGTCTCTATAATAGTCTGTCTCTATAATAGCCTGTCTCTATAATAGTCTGTCTCTATAATAGTCTGTCTCTATAACAGTCTGTCCCTATAACAGCCTGTCTCTATAATAGTCTGTCTCTATAATAGTCTGTCTCTATAATAGTCTGTCTCTATAACAATCTGTCCCTATAACAGCCTGTCTCTATAATAGTCTGTCTCTATAATAGTCTGTCTCTATAACAGCCTGTCTCTATAACAGTCTGTCTCTATAACAGCCTGTCTCTATAATAGTCTGTCTCTATAATAGTCTGTCTCTATAATAGCCTGTCTCTATAATAGCCTGTCTCTATAACAGCCTCTCTCTATAATAGTCTGTCTCTATAATAGCCTGTCTCTATAATAGTCTGTCTCTATAATAGTCTGTCTCTATAATAGTCTGTCTCTATAACAGCCTGTCTCTGAAACAGTCTGTCTCTATAATAGTCTGTCTCTATAACAGCCTCTCTCTATAACAGTCTGTCTCTATAATAGTCTGTCTCTATAACAGCTTGTCTCTATAATAGTCTGTCTCTATAACAGCTTGTCTCTATAATAGTCTGTCTCTATAATAACCTGTCTCTATAATAGTCTGTCTCTATAATATCCTGTCTCTATAATAGTCTGTCTCTATAACAGTCTGTCTCTATAATAGTCTGTCTCTATAACAGTCTGTCTCTATAATAGCATGGTGCTCTCTTGTGTTGAGGTAAATAAAAGCCATGCACATTAAGTTCAGAATATATTTCAAGATCCTTCTGCTTGTTTATAAAGCTCTCACTGGCACAGCACCAGAATATGTTCAGACCTTTCGCTAGCAGATCAGCCCAATAGAGCTCTCAGGTCATCTGACGCAGTTTTTTTTCTGTGTACCACATGTAAGGTGGTGAGGCTGCATTCTCATTTTATGCTCCCAAATTGTGGAATGCACTGCCAGTTTACATTAGGGATGCAACCTCAGCAAATATGTTCAAGTCAAGGCTAAAAACCCATCTTTTTAATATTGCCTTTAAATGACTAAATAATTATATTATGATTATATAACGATTGGAGCACTTTGAGCTGCAACGCTTGCAGGAAAAGCGCTATACAAATAAAAGTTATTATTATTTTTACTGTACAGCTTTTACACTCTTTGATTATGAATTGTTTTAGAGTGAATAAAGCAGCATCCGCACACTGAAATCTGTGCAAAAATCATTATTTTATTGCAAGCTTTCGGTCATAGATCTTCTTCAGGCATAAAGCAGTGACAAGTGAATGCAGGAGTATAAAGGGTTCAAACAGCATCACTTTATTAGCCAATGCACAACACACGTGTCAAATATTTCACCTAATGGCTAGACATCTGGGGAATTGTAGTCCTAGATTTAGTGGACTACAAAAACACGTACACAACTGAACTGAACAGAAATAAAAACATAACACTGAGACAACAAACTATAAGTATAAGAAAGTGATCTTAAAACTGTAGTTTGTTACATTGAGGCTCTTCAACCTTTAAACTTTCATAACATCAAAAATAAGAAAATCACATTTAAACCCCCCCCCCCATCATTAAACAATGTCAATGTGTCCACACAGGACAGAATGGCTTCTCTCCTGTGTGTATTCTCTGATGCCTCTTTAGAGCGTCTGCGTGACTGAAACTCTTCCCACACTGGGAGCAGTAGAATGGCCTCTCTCCTGTGTGTATTCTCTGGTGACTCTTTAGGTGTCCTGCCTGACTGAAACTCTGCCCACACTGGGAGCAGCAGAATGGCTTCTCTCCTGTGTGTATTCTCTGGTGTGTCTTTAGGTTTCCTGCCCCACTGAAACTCTGCCCACACTGGGAGCAGCAGAATGGCTTCTCTCCTGTGTGTATTCTCTGGTGTGTCTTTAGGTTTCCTGCCCCACTGAAACTCTTCCCACACTGGGAGCAGCAGAATGGCTTCTCTCCTGTGTGTGTTCTCTGGTGACTCTTTAGGTCACCTGCCTGACTGAAACCCTTCCCACACTGGGAGCAGCAGAATGGCTTCTCTCCTGTGTGTGTTCTCTGGTGTCTCTTTAGGTTTCCTGCATCACTGAAACTCTGCCCACACTGGGAGCAGCAGAATGGCTTCTCTCCTGTGTGTGTTCTCTGGTGTCTCTTTAGGTTTCCTGCATCACTGAAACCCTTCCCACACTGGGAGCAGCAGAATGGCTTCTCTCCTGTGTGTGTTCTCTGGTGTGTCTTTAGGTGTCCTGCCTCACTGAAACCCTTCCCACACTGGGAGCAGCAGAATGGCTTCTCTCCTGTGTGTATTCTCTGGTGTGTCTTTAGGTTTCCTGCCACACTGAAACTCTTCCCACACTGGGAGCAGCAGAATGGCTTCTCTCCTGTGTGTATTCTCTGGTGTCTCTTTAGTTTGCTCATACAACCAAATCTCTTTCCACACTGAAGACAAGAGTGAGTCTTCTGTCCTCCTTGAGTCTGTGGTTGTGATTTAAGGTGAGTTGGACAAATGAAACTCTCACTGCAATCTAAACAGTGGTGATTCTTCTGTCTTGAGCTCCTCCTCCTCCGTCTGTGTTGTTTATGGCTTCCTGATGCGGTGGATCTGGGCTCCATGTCTGAGTCTGGGTTGGAGCTCTCTCCTGTAAGAATAGGAACATATACAGGATTAGAAACAACATGAGAACAAGTGCTGCTTCCATAGACTCAGCAGTGCCAGAAGTAACACCACATCTCTGGAGTGTTTCTAAAATAATTTATTGCAGCTTATATATTTAGCTTTGGGTATCTGATTAATGGATTAACTGAATCTGTCATAGCTAGGTAGAGTTTGATAAGGACTCCAGGTGGACTCCATTGGCCAATATGGCAGAACCAGGGAGAAACAAATGAAATCTTTGAGAAAGAAGATACAAGAACACAGTGTCTCACAGAGCCACAAGCTAGCAGAAGAAATAGTAGAAAAACAAACAAAACAAAAAACAGGGTGAAAACACTTTGGAGTCAAACTTTCTGAAAACACAAGAGGAGTGTCTAGCCTCCACTAAGAATGTCTTCAATATAGCATATTATATTGCCAAACATAATAGACCATACACAGATCACCATGCAGAAAGCCCTTCTTAAACTCAGACATGCAATTGATACCATTCCTGTGAGTAGTGCAGATTGGGAAAGAGGTTTTTCAGAAATGAATAATGTTGTCACACCTTTGCGCACACAACTGAGAATTGAAAACACCTCAGCTCTTATCTTTATTTAACTAGTTGGACCTCCTCTTGAGTGTTGGAACCCCATGAAATATGTAAAGAAGTGGGTGCCTACTAGGGGTGCAACGGTTCTCGGTTTTTTTACGGACGGTACGGTTTGCGTTCCACGGCTCAATTCACTAGTGAACCGTGACGGTTTTCGGTTTATGCTGCGATTTGGCTGCGTTCGTAAATTAGCTCTGAGAGCGCCGCAACAGTTTGAGGAAGCCCCGGATTCCTACAAGTCTGCGGTGTGGGGTCATTTCGCTTTTCCCGTTGAATACGACAATAAGGGGGGGGAAACAGTGGACAGAAATATTACTGTCTGCAAGCTCTGCTTAAAGCGTGTGCCATATGCAAATGGTTGCACCTCTAACATGAACCAGCATATTCGCCGCTACCACTCAACGATAACACTGACTGGGAGCAGGAAAGCCAGTCAGGTAGCGTCAGTGAGCAGACAGCAGTCTCTCTCTGATGCGTTCGGACAGACGTACACTACCACTTCAGAGAAACACAAAAAAATAACCAATGCAGTGGGGATGTTCATTGCAAAGGATTTGCAGCCCTTTTCGGTGGTTGGAGATTTGGGTTTTCGAAATCTGATAAAAACTCTCGAGCCCCGTTACAGTGTCCCCTCCCGTACATCATTCAGCACCAAAAGAATCCCCGGTATTTACCAAACAACGCGCAGAGGCATTGAAGACGATTTGGCAAAAACACAGAGCTTTGCACTGACTACGGAGGGTTGGACCTCCCGGGCAACGGAGAGTTACCTCACTGTCACGGTCCACTACATGTCACCGGATTGGGAGATGAAGAGCGCAGTACTGCAAACTCGTCCACTATACGAAAGCCATACCAGCGCGCACCTGGCAGAGGAACTAACAAATGCAGTGACTGAGTGGAAGTTGGAGAGGCCAAACATAACAATTCCCGTAACAACAGACAACGCAGCAAATATCGTAAATGCGATCCATGAAGCTGGTGGACTGGGGCCACAGATCGGCCGCTTTGCGCACGTCGTAAATCTCGCCGCCAAGAAGGCAGTGGCAATAACCCCGGTGTCCCGCCTCCTGGGTAAGATCAGACATGCAGTCACTTTCTTCCACAAAAGCACCACAGCCCACCATATTCTGACAATTAAACAAGATATGTTAGATTTACCAAAACACAAATTAATCCACGATGTCGCAACTCGTTGGAATACAACACATGACATGTTGGAACGCTATGTGGAAAGTGTTACTTTTGTAGTGTGAATTTGTTTTCCTCCTGTTTGTATACGGGCTACCAGCTGTCAAGGCTAAAGTGCACTTTTACTTTCGAAAGTGTTTATTTATTTTTGGACATTTTGAAAGTGTTTTTTGTTTATATACAATTATATATACATTATATACATAACATATACATGTGTATGTTAAAGTTCCATATTATGTATAAGCAAAATAAAGTAAAGTAACAGTTTGTAAATAAATAGTAGCATTTGTTTCTGAACCGAACCGTACCGAAAACCGTGACCCAAAATACCGAACCGTACCGAACCGTGGGCCAACTGAACCGTTGCACCCCTAGTGCCTACTAGAAGATCTGCTAGTCGTAAACTTGTTTATATTTGTGTGTGTGTAGATGGGCAAATCTATATGTATATATGCATGCAGACATGTTTGAGAGGGAGGGGTGGGTGGAGGGGAGGGAGAAAAACAGAAAATATTCATGCCTTTTTCAATGTATCAATCTTCTATACAGTTTGTATGTCTTGTCTTCTGGTGTTAGTAACGTTAGCTATGTAGCTGGCTAGCTACGGTAGCCTATTGTCATTGTGGTGCTCGCACCTACGTTATCTAGCTCGTAGCTCGCATGCTACGTTAGCATCAATTTAGCTAATCATAACATAGCAGCGAGAGTAACGTTAGCTAGCCATGTAGCTACTAGCTAGCTATGTGTTGTGGTGATGGACAGACTTCTAAATGGCCAGGGTTTTTCCTGCATAGAGAATTATGAGGCGGCCGCCTCCGTCATATTTCTAGCCGCCTCCAGCTCTCGACAAACTGACGGTCGTATTTTCGATTTTCGTTGCACTCAGTGGATTTCTGTCATTTCTAACTGCAATTGCGGCACTGCGCCGACGTGGTGGCGGGGGCGCTGTTTCGCAAATAAGTTAGCTTTCGTTTCTGCTAGCAAAATAGCTGATAGTATGTTGACTGCTCAAGGAGAATACATATTTGAAAGTACAGAATGCCTGAGAGCCTTATATTGCATTATATTACATTATATTTTGAATGGTCATCTGGTGCCTGAATATTGTGTTTTCCTTTACATAAATAATTCCACCATAAATTGATGCAGAAAGGGCACAAATTGGTGCATATTAATTAACCAGAAAGCAAGAAATTAAGTGTTTGATGTTAAAGGACCCCCAGACAGCCCTGCTTCATGGGTCCCCCCCGATGTCAAACACCACTGGTACCACCTCCGCCTCATTTTGAGCCAGGAAAAACCCTGATGGCCATGTTGGCATTCAAGTTGGCTAAACATAGCAGTGAGTGTGCCCTGTGTCTGGGGCTGTTTGACAGAGGCAGTTACAGTAGTAGTAGTAGCAGTTCGCCGAATTAAAGGTGTCTGTGTTTAATTGCGGGCCCACAGACAGCCCCCATACATCAGCTGATCATTTAAAGGGGTGGCCGTCTGAGTAATGTGCATGTCATACGCTGCTTTGTTTTATAAGAGCAGCAGCTATTACCCAGAGTGCTTTATATAGACACTGTTAAACAGAGAGAGACAATACAGCCATTATTTTGAGGAAAATTAAGTGATACATTAATCGAACTGTAAAAAAATATATTGTTAGACTAATTGTTAAATTAGTCGTTAGAGTAACCGACTAATCGGAAAAATAATCGCTAGATTAATCGTCAGAAAAATAGTCGTTAGGGACAGCCCTATCAATGACACAAACAACTTGAGCCAATTCATTGTCACATGCTCATTAACCTAAACGAGCCACTCTCTCATGCTCATGTTAAACTAAAATATGTCAGCAGTGTGTCTGGTGATATGTGTTTATAACCTTAGGACTCCAGTTCCCAGTATGCACCAGAAGTAGGGGTGTAACGGATCACCTAAGTCACGGATCGGATCGTGTCACGGTTTTTGAGTCACGGATCGGATCATTTTTCGGATCAACACAAAACATACAAATACAAATAAAAAGCTTTTTCCTCGAATTCTGTAAAAACACCACTTTTACTGTGTAAAACCCAACAACATTCAAGATGTCAAAACTGGTATATATATATATATACATAACATATTCTACACTCAAACATTAGGCTACATATTAAACAGAAACACACATTCAATGTGTGAATGTGCAATAATACTATGTGCATACTATGACAACCCTCATGCACATAAGGTTCAGAGATAGGAAATGTTAGGATATTTATAGCATAGCATAGAGTACAGTGCACAGTGTTTTATTTGTATAGTATAGTATAGTGGATAGTGGATATGTGTGGTGGCCTGGGAAAACCCTTCACATGGTGGCATTTTGACATTTTCATTTTTTTATATTTCCATAAATTAGAAGTTCTCAGCTATTCATAACTGGTTGAATGACCGAGATAGCCCTTTATTTTAAAAAGTTATGAGCATTTTAATGTATCATGTCAAAAAAAGTGAAAGGTGATTTCTCCCCCTTTCTCCTCTGGGTCGGGGGAGGAGCCTATGCAGATCGGCCGGTCTCGTTTGTCTGCTTGTGATGCGGTGTTAGTCTGCTCGCCTCGTCGGTATGCGAGGGACAGATCCAATTTTGTGTGTCTTCTAGTTAAGATGTTATTACTTTATGCTTATATTGTGAGCATCAGTAAACTGGCAATAACACAGGTGGAAGTATCGTCTCTCCTTTCGCTCATGTGTGCGTGCGTTGCTTAACTGAGAATGAGGAAATTAGGAAATGAGAATGACCTTGTTTCTCTAGCAAACTACCCACCACAAAAACATAAAAATAAGTACTTTCTCTTTTGTTTTCTTAAAATGTTTATTCACCATAATGTAGTATGGAGTTCAAAGTACTAGAATACCACATAATATCAAAATCGCCAAAATCGCGATTTCCATCTATTTTTGCTCTTTGCCACGAACGAACGCCAGCGACATCCGACGGGTTTTCCCAGGCCACCACACATAGCCTTTATTTATGTAAACCAGCTCTTTTCCCTTCTTGTTTTTAGTATTTTTTTCCTAGCACCAGGGGAGCCACCCCTCACAAATTTCGTTGTATGGTACCTGTACTATATTAATGACAATAAAGACCATTCATTCATTCATTCATTCATTCATTCAACTTAAATGATGCAGTAGGAGAGAGGGAGGAGGCACCTGGTTGCAGCAGTGAATGACTGGGCTCTTTAAAGCAGACAAATAAACATGTTTTCTGCCACTTTTAACTATATAATAAAGTGAAACCTTACTTTAAACATGGTATGAAAAAATTGGCTACATTATCAGAAGTTATCAAGCTGCCTTTTTCGTGCCTCCCGTCAACACTCCCGTCAAATGTGTGGCCATGCTCGTACGACTTTCTCGTTGCACAACGCTTAAACACCGTAACTTTTCTATCAACCACACTTCCAATGACACTGTCCGTCATTGTTATAATTGACAGAGAAGCCAAAGTGTTCCCATACATGGGATTTAAATGACGAGGGAGGCATTTCGAGTTCTTCTCTGTCGCCAACATTAGCAGCACTCGCCATGAAACACTTGGGCTGCGTTCGTAAATTTGCTGAGAGCGCCGGAGAGCACACTGGGTCCGACGTCATAAAGGGACCAAGTAATTTGATTGGACAAGAGGCGTTCCATGAATGCTGATCAGATTCCAGAGCGAATTTACGAACGCAGCCTTGTTGTTCTGGATTTTTTCCCCCATTATCAACCTATCATTGCGCTTTAGAGTAAAAGAAAGCACGCAACTGTCGCGTCTATCTTTTCATGGCAACTCTACATTGTGATTTACAAGGGATATTAACTAATATTAAGTAATATTATTACTTGGTTACATTTTGCAATTGATCCGCGGTACACATGCGTGCCGAACCGTGGGGGGGCGATCCGTACGGATCACGGATTATCCGTGATCCGTTACACCCCTAACCAGAAGCATGTGCAGAAGTTGCAGATACGCAAATGTTATCTGTGTTGGAGTGCCACTTGCTTTGGAGCCAAGGCCTCTGAACAGAGCCACAAGCCATAGTGGTTGAAATCTTTCCCTATGAAATGGGACAACCCTTCAAGACCCTGATACGTCATCAGTAGTGTCATAGAAAAGCATTGACGCTCGGTTTTACACTATTAACGGATCAAAGTCATCAAACAAAAAAAAACAATGCTTCATTATCAGACCATGGCAGAATAGGTGATCTGTAGGCTATCATCCTGTGCTCCTACCCTGCCAGTCTGCACTGAGATAGGAAAACCATGCAAGAACTTCGCGGCTGAACTTAAGGTAAATTTCAGGCATCATCTGCCATCAAAGGGGGGAATGCAACATGTCAATGCAAGTATGTCAAAATGCACCAGTATCATGCACAGATCAGCCTTAAAACATGTAACGTTAGATAGATAACATTAGACACGGAGGGCAGATTTATTTTCATGGCGTTCCGAAATTCGATGTGACAGGAACGCTGGAGAAACAGCCGCTGTTAGTCAGAACATGATATAACCCATCAATAATATTACATAATAACAACTGCTTGGATTAGATTGCGTGTTTTGGTTTAATAAGTGCCATAGCTATAGCGTCATATGCCATCAAAGAGGAGAAATGCGACATGAAATAGGTCCTAACGCGTGACTAACATTCACAAATCAGCCTAATGTTTGATAGATAACTTTACATCAAATCCATCACCCGCTGTCAAACGACACATGTAAGATTATTATTATTTATTTTTAAACAGGATTGTACATCTGAGAAATGTGAATCGCGCTCCGATGACATGGTGTATTTCTATGGGGAGGCTGTGCCTGGCGCTTCTATTGGACTGGGACGCCGGGGCGCTCATACAATCTCTGCGTTTGTTGCAGAGGAACAGGGTGACAAACGCACAGATATGAGTGCTCCATTGTCTTGCTTTTGGTAGTCTAATGGAAGTGCCCAGGTTATAGTTTAGCTATTATTGTCCTCTACTGCTGAGCACCAAAACCCTCAGATCTTAAACTTGGCTGAAGCGCGCTGGACTTTGGAACGGTGTATTTCTATGTTAAGCATAGGCACAGCACATCGGCATATATTGGTTATTTTTTAGTTATATATTTTTGGTTATGCTTGTTATTTTTAAAAAAAGGTCTACAATGCATTGAATGACATTAAACTAAGATAATGAGATAATTTTCATAATTTTTCAAATCTCTATTACCAAGTAATCACAGAGTAAAAAGTAATGACATGTGTGGTTGTCTTCCGCATTGCCTAGAGCGGAATCAGATTTCTGTAGATGATTCGCAATGCATCCTGGGAGGTAGGGTTATGGCTCCGAAATCTAACGTGGTCCCAAAGAATCTCCAAACTGAGCCGTGCATAGCCCTCCCCCTCCCCCCTAGCCCCCGATGAAAACATGAAACAGAGCAGGAGGGGTGAAACAGAGTCATAGGGGTGAATTGGGATCGGGCCTTACTGTGCATCACGTAGCAGAGCATGGCGAGTTTGAAAAGCTGACCGCAGAGAAGGAGAAGAAAAAGGCAGAGAAAGTGTACAGACACAACTCGGCCAGCCTAGCAAAAGGTTTGTGGAGATTTTTTAAAAGACTTTTAAAACATTTAGGCCTAGGCCTCGCTTTATCGGATGCTCTAAATGTCAATTGTCTCATCCACACTAATTTTCTTTTTTTTATTATCCTATTAGTATTAGGCTATTATTTGATAGGTATCGGCAGTATATCGGCCGATATTTCTCATAGATTATCTGTGATCGGTATCGGTGGCAAAAAACAGTATCGGGGCAGAAGTGACAACATCTCTGGGGTCTGTAGAATATAATGACTGAACACAGAGTTCAAGAGAGACTTGTCAATGCCACAATAGAAGAGACTAAAGAGGCACTGTCAAATTAAGTATTGACTGTTACAGTAGTACACAATTAACACCATAGAGCACTGACTAGGAGTTGTCTAATGAATACCATTTTAACATTAGCAAATTCATCACATGAACTTACCACCCAAATGTGTGTCCTCTATTTCCTCTCCTATCACATCTTTCTGCACCACTTCTCCTCCTTCCTCCTCTTCTTTCACCATCACTTCTCCCTCCTCCTCTTCCACTACCACATTCTGTTCCAGTGTTTGACTGCAGTCCTCCAGGTTCACTGCCACCATCTCTGGACCCCGCTGTGTGCTTGTCTGGGCTGGAGAACCACAGTCCGAACCCAGGGAGTCTGTGGACTTGTGTTCAGACATGGTAGCTGGGCTGTGAGGTGGATCTGTGTAGTAAACAAAGGAAGAGGAAACACATAGTGGAGAGTTAATTTCACAAACATACATATGACCAGAAACCTAACAGAAGATATGCACTACTATGAGATGCTGTAGTAAAGCGTCTTCCACATTGACTGAACAGAAGAACAGAAAAGGTGGTCTGGTTTTCTAAGAAGAATGAGAAATAAAAGTATGGGGTTAGCTTACCAAACGGGTACATACACCTTACGATCAGTGCCTGGGCCAGCTCCATCTGAAACTAACCCTATCACTGCCTGGGTCAGTCTGACCCTAAACCTATCACTGCCTGGGTCAGTCTGACCATAACTCTATCACTGCCTGTGTCAGCTCCATCTGACCCTAACCCTATCACTGCCTGGGTCAGCTCCATCTGACCCTAACCCTATCACTGCCTGGGTCAGTCTGATGCTAACCTTATAACTGCCTGGGCCAGCTCCAACTAACCCTGACCCTATCACTGTCTGGGTCATTCTGACCCTAACACTATCACTGCCTGGCCAGCTCCATCTGAGCTCCCTTAAGTGGCGTGACCTGGCGGTGGTCTATATGATAGTTTGTTCAGGTTTGTGGTTTTTGGTTGGTTGGTCCGGTAACAGAACCAAAATGTGCGCACTCGTTCACACACATTTATCAACAGTGATTCACACCAATATTTCTCAATAAAAACCAGACCATATGAAATGTAAAGGAAAGGAAGGAAATGGAGAGAACTATCTAAATATCACTTTCCACTCATCCTAACATTAGACAACTTCATAACATTAACTTACCATCCATCTCCTCCACATCCTCTACTCTTTCCTCCTCTTTCACCATCATGTTTTTCTCCACCACTTCTTCTCCTCCTTCCTCTTCTGTCACCATCACTTCCTCCTCCCCCTCTTTCACTACCACATTGAGTTCCAGTGTTTGACTGCAGTCCTCCAGCTTTACTGCCACCATCTCTGGACCCCGCTCTGTGCTTGTCTGGGCTGGAGAACCACAGCCAGAACCCAGGGACTCTGTAGACTTGTGTTCAGACATGGTAGCTGGGCTGTGAGGTGGATCTGTGTAGTAAACAAAGGAAGAGGCACAAACAGTGGAGAGTTAATTTCACAAACATACAAATGACCAGAAACCTAACAGAAGATATGCACTACTATGAGATGCTGTAGTAAAGCGTCTTCCACATTGACTGAACAGAAGAACAGAAAAGGTGGTCTGGTTTTCTAAGAAGAATGAGAAATAAAAGTATGGGGTTAGCTTACCAAACGGGTACATACACCTTACGATCAGTGCCTGGGCCAGCTCCATCTGACCCTAACCCTATCACTGCCTGGGTCAGTCTGACCCTAACCCTATCACTGCCTGGGTCAGTCTGACCCTAACCCTATCACTGCCTGGGTCAGTCTGACCATAACTCTATCACTGCCTGTGTCAGCTCCATCTGACCCTAACCCTATCACTGCCTGGGTCAGTCTGACCCTAACCCTATCACTGCCTGGGTCAGTCTGACCCTAACCCCATCACTGCCTGGGTCAGTGTGACCCTAACCCTATCACTGCCTGGGTCAGTCTGACCCTAACTCTATCACTGCCTGGGTCAGTCTGACCCTAACGCTATCACTGCCTGGGTCAGTCTGACCCTAACTCTATCACTGCCTGGGTCAGTCTGACCATAACTCTATCACTGCCTGTGTCAGCTCCATCTGACCCTAACCCTCTTTCTGCCTGGGTCAATCTGACCCTAACGCTATCACTGCCTGTGTCAGCTCCATCTGACCCTAATCCTATCACTGCCTGGGTCAGTCTGACCCTAACCCTATCACTGCCTGGGTCAGTCTGACCCTAACCCTATCACTGCCTGGGTCAGCTCCATCTGACCCTAACCCCATCACTGTCTGGGTCATTCTGACCCTAACCCTATAACTGCCTGGTTCAGTCTGACCCTAACCCTATCACTGCCTGGGTCAGCTCCATCTGACCCTAACCCTATTACTGCCTGGGTCAGTCTGACCCTAACGCTATCACTGCCTGGTTCAGTCTGATCCTAACCCTATAACTGCCTGGGCCAGCTCCATCTAACCCTGACCCCATCACTGTCTGGGTCATTCTGACCCTAACACTATCACTGCCTGGCCAGCTCCATCTGAGCTCCCTTGAGTGGCGTGACCTGGCGGTGGTCTATATGATAGTTTGTTCAGGTTTGTGGTTTTTGGTTGGTTGGTCCGGTAACAGAACCAAAATGTGCGCACTCGTTCACACATATTTATCAACAGTGATTCACACCAATATTTCTCAATAAAAACCAGACCATATGAAATGTAAAGGAAAGGAGGGAAATGGAGAGAACTATCTAAATATCACTTTCCACTCATCCTAACATTAGACAACTTCATAACATTAACTTACCATCCATCTCCTCCACATCCTCTACTCTTTCCTCCTCTTTCACCATCATGTCTTTCTCCACCACTTCTTCTCCTCCTTCCTCTTCTGTCACCATCACTTCCTCCTCCCCCTCTTTCACTACCACATTGAGTTCCAGTGTTTGACTGCAGTCCTCCAGCTTTACTGCCACCATCTCGGGACCCCGCTCTGTGCTTGTCTGGGCTGGAGAACCACAGCCAGAACCCAGGGACTCTGTAGACTTGTGTTCAGACATGGTAGCTGGGCTGTAAGGTGGATCTGTGTAGAGTAAACCAAGGAAGAGGCACATAGTGGGGAGTTAATTTCACAAACATACGGATTACCAAAAACCTAACAGAGGTTAGGCACTACTATGAATTGTTGTGCTAAAGCATCTTCCACATTGACGGGGCTGCGGCCTGATTCTCTACACCTCTCTCTGAATGGTGCACTCTACACTGGATGGATTTAAAAGGATAGACTGGTCTAAGCAATATGGTGAACTCTCGTGCTAACACCAATCAAATGTTTTTGAATGCGCCCAGGATTCGTAACCAAGGCTAAATCCTGTTTCCCTTTTTCACCCCTACCCCTTGTTCTGGAGAGCCACTCTCTTTTCGGCTTGCCCCTCAGAACAGTTGCAAGGGATAGTGGTTGAAAGCTTCCCCTATTAAATGGGATAACCCTTCAAGTCCCTGATACGTCATCAGTAGTATCATAGAAAAGCATGAACGCTCGCGATTCTACATCAGCATACTAGCGATTTTTTGTTATGCTTGTGATAAAGAAGAGGTCTATAATACATTGAAAGGACATTAAACTAAGATAATATGATGATTATCATCACTTTTACAAATGTATTAAAGAAGAACATAATGACCTTTGTGGTTTTCTTTTGTTGCTTGTGAGTTCGCCACTATCTTACCGATGATTCGCAAGGCATTCTGGGAGATTTCTCATAACACTAGATTTGGAGTGTGCCTCTGAAACAACTCTGTTTGGAGTGTGCCTCTGAAACAACTCAGTTTGGAGTGTGCCTCTGAAACAACTCTGTTTGGAGGGCCATGTAGCCCTAACACTTCTCCCTACCCCTCTATCCCAACAAGAATCGGGACACTCTACCCCTACTTGTAAATGTGCAAAATGGAGGGGTAGGGCAAAACTGTAGGGGCAAGGGGTGTGTTGGGATTGGGCCTTACCATCTACGATCTAGCTACAGCTACATTAAAGTCAGTGTGTCTAGCTACAGCTACATTACAATGTTGCTCACTTTATATAATAATACAAGGTTTCTCACATGATATAATAATAGCTATTGAAACACCTCCTTACAGTTGTAAAGTAAAACGTAGTTCGCTAGCTGCTTAGCACTCTCCATAGCTTGACATTGAGAGCTAGCTAGCTAGCATATCCATGGTGTTTCCATGTTCAAAACGCATTTTGGCGCTCAGCCCGGCTAGCATCCCATATGCCTCAGTCATCAAGATCACTTGGTCTTCACATTAAAACGGAGTAGCAGCTAGTTGCAGCCTTGAGTGTAGTACTGTAATCAAAACGAACCTGTTCTATGGAGCTTTATCTCCGGTTGAAAACGGACGCTTAGCAACGTCCGTAGACGGTGGTTCTCCTCCTGGCAACGGGAGACTTCTCCTTGGTACTCTGACATCGTTCTTTCCACCGCCCCGAATATCTCAAAAGCTGCCGCTGTTAATCGCTCAGAGATAAACACTTTCAACTGCTGTATCTCTGCCATTCTGATATCATAACAGTCTAAAAGCGATCTGGTGGTCAACACATGTGAACTTCCTGTTTCCGCGTCTTCTTCTTCGTTTTTTTTTTGGGATTGGCGGTTGGCAACTAACTTAAGGTGCAGTACCGCCACCTACCGGACTGTGTGGAACGTCAGATTGACAGGGGAAAGAATTATAGAAAATGGAAATAATAAGCAAAATTGGGGAGGGCGGTGTTACATTTTATCTATTAATCCAGTTTCTTTCAAATACTTTATTATCTGGTTGTATACTTTAAATGTGTTTCCAAGTAAACTCCCTACTGTAAAACTTTCTGAATTGCTGATTTCAGTAGCTTTCTCTGTTCCTCATATTTCTCACATTTCAGCAACATTTGCTGAGCAGATTCCTGGTTATTACAGTGGCACAAATGCCAGTTGGGTGTTTTCCTTTTCTATGCAGTGTGTCATTCAATCCAGTGTGACCTATCCTGAGACAGGAAATGACTCTCTTCTTTCCAGTTCCTGCCCATCCTACTTCCTACTCCTATAGTATCCATCTGCGCGCAACAAATCCAACACCCGGAAATGTGTTATGCAAATATGCAGGCGCGGGTATGATGACGTATGGTACATCACATTTCCGGGTGATGGATTTGATGCGCGCAGCGCAGATGGATACACTAGGAGTAAACCATGAATCGCCTTACTACGGCCTTACTACGGTGAAAACTACGGAAAAAAACTAATATGTAGAGTACAGTCCTATCAATTGTTCGAAAAGGAGTAGGAAGAAGCCTGTCCTACCCCTGTTTATACTTAACAATTATGCTTACATTATATAATCCAATTAATTAATACATATATTTCAGTATCATCCGTTCTAATACTTTTTCATTAAAAATAATTTAAACCTTTTTTTAAATAGAGCAATAGAGCAATATTTCGCAACCAGATATATATATATATATATATACAGAGCATAACTTTATATGCAACATATGACATCCACAGTAGTAGATTATAAAGACATACAATGTAGTTGAGCATTTCTCAGCTTTAACCTTCATATGCCATTTGCTTGTGAGTTTGTGTCTATTGTATTAACCTTCATATGCCATTTGCTTGTGAGTTTGTGTCTATTGTATTACCCCCAAAGTGTCCTTTTTGCTTATTGTCCAGAATGCGTTATTCCCTGTAGGTAATGAGGCCACACCAGAAAGAAATTTTCTTTCTAGATTCGCAGTATTTCAAAACTCCAAGGGGATTCACCTCTGAAGCCTACAGAACACTATTAAGGTTGCCCCAAATATTTTTTGCTCTGGCAGTCACGTTCCCCTGACCTGCCTGGCGGTCACGTTCCCCTGACCTGCCTATGATGTGTGTCCTGGCGGTCACGTTCCCCTGACCTGCCTATGATGTTTGTCCTGGCGGTCCCCTGACCTGCCTATGATGTGTGTCCTGGCGGTCCCCTGACCTGTCTAATGTTACTGCCATTTCTAAAGACTTGTGTTCAATCAGGAGGCATTGTGGCAATGCATGCATTATGTACTGATTGTTTGTCCAACATTCAGAAAGGATTGGCTTCCCGAAAGCTGGAGTGGACTTAAATAGACACATTTCCAACACAAGGAAAGAGAAACACAGAGAAATCCTCCTCATTGAACTTTTGCAAATAAGCATGATCGACCGACTTGCATGGTGTGAAGTGGTTCTGAAGCAGCAGTGGTACGAATGTTGTTCCTTTTTTCTCTCCTGTAGGAGGTGTGTACTTCTTTGTTTGACTTAGTTTTATTCTTGGTTGCCCAGGGGTGTTGCTGAGAAAATTGTTGCGGGATCCTGGACAGAGAAGACTGGTCTGGATTTGGAGGTATTGTTTGAATGTTACTATCATATTATAGCTATAGTCATAATTACCTACTATTCTCTAACTAACTTTTCTTCGTACAGGGGCTTCCGAGGCAGACCAGTGGCAATGACTGTGGTGTCTTCATGATAATGGTGAGTTATGGTAATGCCACCAAGTGATATGGCACACTTGATTGTTCCTTAAAACCATCAAAAAAATGTGTAAATGTATGTAACAATGACTGACCACCACTTAGTCCTGACCAACATTCTGTTTGTGCATTTGCAAATAAAAAGGTGTGCAATAAAAGGTATTAAGGAACATTCATGTGTGCAGACCTCTCATATCACTTTCCTATGGAGTTATCAGCCATGTACATTTCATTGGATGTGTGTGACTACCTTCTCACTGAGTTATAAGCTGTCACATAGTAATCTTGTCTTTGTGTCTTTTCTCATTACAGTATGCCTGGTATTTCGCCATGGAGGCTACCTTTGACTTCAGCATTGTAAGTATTAAGAAAACAAGAACCCATTATATCAATATGCTATAAGACTTTGAATGCAAATTGAGTAACTGCTCTTTCTTTAGGATGACATGTCTCTCCTGAGAAGGTGGTGGTGTATTGTCCTGGTGGAAAACATTGGGCTGGAAGGGTATGCTGCAGTGCTACAAAAATAATAATTGTATTTGTACATTTATTATCAAGAGGACTTTGGGGTAACACCTGGCCCTACAATTCAACCTTCCGGTGAAGATAATGTGTGTTAATTTCAGATATGGAAGGAAGTTTGCTCACTTTAGTGAGGAAGGCAGAGCGACCCTTCACGACAGTGTCCCACCTGTATTCAGGACCTATTCAAGTGTTAAAAGGAGTCATGCAAGCAACACCATGGTCAGTGCATCTCTCACTAAGTATCTATGACCGTGTGCCTGTTTCTGAATGGGCTACTGCTCCTAAAACACATACTCCATGCAACTTTATGGCACATGCAATATGTTTAGTGGTACTGTGTCATTCTGAATCCAGCCTGGATCTCTTTTTGAAGTAGTTAACCCTTTCATGTAAAACATACTGGCAATAATGGTGGACTCTGTACAGATGCCACTGGACACTGACGAGGACCACACATACTTCAAGAGGCCTTACAGCTTTCCTCCTAAAGAATTGGTTAGTGTGAATGAAGTTTATTGCATACAAACATACTATCCACCATTCACAGCTGTACACATAGTCATGCTTATGTGTGTATCCTGTTACCAGGGACAAAGATGTCAGAAGCCTGGAAAGTGAAACCACACTTTATATCAGGACACTTGAGGTAGAATGATCAAGGAAAGAAAGTGTGTGACTCATTCAGTACTTAACTGCACCTTTTCATTGTAACATGGTTAAGCACTGTATTATTATTTTAGGAAAGGGCTCAACAAGTTCAACACCAACGAAGAGTGACCAATGACTTGTTAGTGCATTGCATTTGCAATGCATTTTGGAAACATGAGGAGAGTGCTAATACAAATTCCATGACAGTTTGCAACCACTGATGAATGTGAGTTTCTTAAATTAATTATTAATCACTTCTTTATAACATTTTGTCTCAACAGTGAGAAGCAGCTGTCTCACCATTATATGGTCGAAAATGTGAGAAGAAAAGGAAGCTGAAAGACCATAGAGACAATGTTGAAAGAGCACTTGTGCTAAAGTGCAATCAGCAATGATGTCTTGATTGAAGCGCATTGAGTCGTATCTTGTGAGATGCGCTATACAAATAAAGCTTGAATTGATTTGATCCCTTGTACACTTTTTTTGGGCATTTGTGTTGCAACACACCTGTACATTCTGCACTCTACCCTGTTAGGCCCTTATTTTACTCTAGACAGAAGGGTTGTAACACTTGTTATTAATTCCATTTGGTATACCTCATAAACTTTCTTGCATTTCTGGTGTTTGCATTTTACATATTCTAAATATATGCTATCTACATGTCGCACTGGATGGGGTTATTGCTGTTGACTCATCAGAAAGTAAAGACTAATTCACAGAGTGTATGAAGATTTCAGTAAGGGTTTTGTGAAGGAGCCCTAGTGCTGTTGACATCAGAAATAGAATGTTTTATTTAGCTCATCAGTGTGCACTCAGCACCATGGACACCTCCAGCCCAGCACCTTGCACCACGGTTCCTGCCCTGCTCCATGGATTACAACGATGATCGCCTGACCCTTGCCTGACTCCACCAAGTCCTTTGCCTGACCCCTCAAACCTGTTTGACCTAATAAAGTCCCTCACCTGGGGTCATTGACATTCTTTTATTTATATACAGTTAGGTCTGGAAGTATTTGGACAGTGACACAATTTCCATAATTTTGTCTCTGTATGCCACCACAAAGGATTTGAAATGAAACAATCCAGATGTAATTGAAGTGCATTTTACAGCCTAAGGATGGCCTGTTTCAGTTGCATTGAGAGCTCTGTTGACTGCATGTTGTGCGTATACAGCAACAGCCTCCAAATGCAAATGCCACACTTGGAATCAACTCAGACCTTTTACCTGCTTAATTGATAAAGAAATAATGAAGGAATAAATAGCCCACACTGGCCCATGAAACAGCTTTTGAGTCAATTGTCTAATTACTTTTGGTTATTATACATAAGAGCTATAATTCATAAACCCTTCCTTCAATTTGGATGTGAATACCCTTAACCTAAAGCTGAGAGTCTGCACTTTAAGCCCAGTAAATTCTGTTGGAAATCTCATATAAGATACGTTAGATCCAAAGTATCAAGGAGTATTGCAGTATTGTGCAGGGCAAAACATATTCTGGAACAGAGGATGTTGTATACTCTATATTGTTGTCTTGTCTTACCCTATTTGAGTTACTGTGTGGAGATATGGGGAAATGAATATAAAAGCACTTTAAACCCATTGATTACACTACAGAAAAAAGCTATGAGGATTTTGATTGATTGATTGAAAACTTTATTAGAAGATTTGCAGAAGTAGGTACATGAAAGTACATATTACATACAAGGTCAACTAACAGGATAAAAACCCAAGAAAGCCACTGGCTTATTTCAATTGGGGTCCTTGATTCTCAATTCATCGTTACATGTAAGACCGACAAAACAAACTAGTACTATCTACAAGATAATACAGACAAATAACTATTACTATCTACAAGATAAAAATACATCCATCATGGGAAGAACAATACAACAAAACATCAGGTATGTACAGCGGGTAGGGCAGGTGGGGACATACACCACAGGTGGGGGCGGGGGACAAAACACAAAGTATGTACAGTGGGTAGTTCGGGTCTTTTAATCTGATTTTTGATTTAGAGGGTCCAGTTACGGATTGCAGCCTCCTGTAAATGTTTTTTGAGAGTGGTTTTGAAGGTGGGCAGTGTTTTGCACTCCTTTAAGATTATAGGAAGGGCGTTCCACATTTTTACTGCAGTACAGATTGTACATGAGGTCGGATATCGTGATCACACTAATAACTTGTTCCTAATGTCAAAAATATGAAGAAAATATGAAGGAAAGCAGAAATATTGCTCTATTGCTCTATTTAAAAAAAGGTTTAAATTATTTTTAATGAAAAAGTATTAGAACGGATGATACTGAAATATATGTATTAATTAATTGGATTATATAATGTAAGCATAATTGTTAAGTATAAACAGGGGTAGGACAGGCTTCTTCCTACTCCTTTTCGAACAATTGATAGGACTGTACTCTACATATTAGTTTTTTCCGTAGTTTCCACCGTAGTAAGGCGATTCATGGTTTCCACGAGTAGGGTCCAACTGCGCGCATCAAATCCATCACCCGGAAATGTGATGTACCATACGTCATCATACCGCGCCTGCATATTTGCATAGACTACGTCATCGCCTTACTACGGTAACGGTGGAAACCATGAATCGCCTTACTACGGCCTTACTACGTTGGAAACTACGGAAAAAAACTAATATGTAGAGTACAGTCCTATCAATTGTTCGAAAAGGAGTAGGAAGAAGCCTGTCCTACCCCTGTTTATACTTAACAATTATGCTTACATTATATAATCCAATTAATTAATACATATATTTCAGTAGTGTAATCAATGGGTTTAAAGTGATTTTATATTCATTTCCCCATATCTCCACACAGTAACTCAAATAGGGTAAGACAAGACAACAATATAGAGTATACAACATCCTCTGTTCCAGAATATGTTTTGCCCTGCACAATACTGCAATACTCCTTGATACTTTGGATCTAACGTATCTTATATGAGATTTCCAACAGAATTTACTGGGCTTAAAGTGCAGACTCTCAGCTTTAGGTTAAGGGTATTGTAAGGCGATCAACTTCTCCAGTATCGATTTAATTGAGTCGTCACTTACAAGCGAGTTCGTTTAATCTCAACGAGACGTTCTTGATATCACTTCTTAAGATGATATGATCCAATCAAATATTAGGCACCACTACTGAACTGTTCATTAAGATAATATTTATTCAAGCACATCAGCAAGCAATAATAGTTCATTTCCATGGAAAAGAGTCTTTTCTAGCTTCACCTCTGCAGGCCTATCTCAGCTAGCCGTCAACAAGTTAACTGCAGTGGCTCCACTAAAACAAGAGTCCCTCTCACCTCCGTACATAGTCCTTTATACAATTCATCAAACATTTTGGGCTGGGTGATGCCCCCCCCCTCTATCTGGTAGTTTTCCAAGTGTCAGCACAAATCCGTTGCAGCTGCAGAAAGTCTTCTCGTTAGCGTTGGCCTTCAATTCCTCCTGTGTGGGTGCGAAAGTGTACTGTATGTTATCAGCTTGAGTGTCCTGCTAGCGTCTCGTTCCCATGGTGATATCGTACTTTGTATGAGCAGAGCATTGTGTCAGTGTCCTTATCAGAATGTCTTGTTATCAGAATGTCTTGTGAAAACACAACTATTGAAGTTACACAGTAATATTAGGATTCGATTTACAAGTTAGAAGAATAGACTTATCATTAATCATTAGTTATGAAAGTACAGAAAAATAGAATATTATAACAGCAGGTGTAAAATGGTTGTTAGCACATAGGTAAAAATAAGTAATTTACAGGCAGTTTGAATCATAAAACGTTCTTTTAGTCAGGAGCTTGTATTTCTTCTTGTCGCTCAAAAACAGAACCTCTCTTTTGGCTTTGCGTGACCTTCCTATTGTTCTCAACTGACCGCATTCACATATTATTTAAATGAGCACATAGTACATGATTTATCACTTCTAGTTATTTTAATACAAATTCCCAACAGTATTCACATCCAAATTGAAGGAAGGGTTTATGAATTATAGCTCTTATATATAATAACCAAAAGTAATTAGACAATTGACTCAAAAGCTGTTTCATGGGCCAGTGTGGGCTATTTATTCCTTCATTATTTCTTTATCAATTAAGCAGGTAAAAGGTCTGAGTTGATTCCAAGTGTGGCATTTGCATTTGGAGGCTGTTGCTGTATACGCACAACATGCAGTCAACAGAGCTCTCAATGCAACTGAAACAGGCCATCCTTAGGCTGTAAAAACAAAACAAAAATCCATCAGAGAGATAGTGGGAACATTAATACTGGCCAAATTAACTGTTTGGTACATTCTGAGAAAAAAAGAATGCACTGGTGAGTGTGATGACATGGACATGCATGGCTTCCAATGGCACTGGGTCACTAGTGTTTATTGATGATGTGAAGACAGAAGCAGACAGATGAATTCTGAAGTGTTTAGGGATATTCTGTCTGCTCAGATTCAGACAAATTCAGCAAAGTTGATTGGATGGTGCTTCACAATACAGATGGACAATGACCCAAAATATAGTGTGTAAGCAACCCAGGAGTTTTTTAAGGCAAAGAAGTGGAATATTCTGCAATGGCCAGAGTCAATCACCTGATCTCAACCCAATCAAGCATGCATTTCACTTGCTGAAGACAAAACTAAAGGCAGAAAGACAAACAAACAACAACTGAAGACTGCTGCAGTAAAGGCCTGACAAAGCATCACAATGGAGGAAACCCAGCATTTGGTGATGTCCATGTGTTCCAGACTTCAGGCAGTCATTGCCTGCAAAGGATTCTCGACAAAGTATTAAAAATGAACATTTTACTTACTGTATGATTGTTAATTTGTCCAATTACTTTTGAGCTCCTGAAAATAGGGGACTGTGTATAAAAATGGTTGCAATTCCTAAATGTTTCATACAATATTTTTGTACAACCCCTTGAATTAAAGCTGAAAGTCTGCACTTCAATTACATCTTGATTGTTTCATTTCAAATCCTTTGTGGTGGCATACAGAGCCCAAATTATGGAAATTGTGTCACTGTCCAAATACTTCCAGACCTAACTGTATATAAATAAAATAATGTCAATGACCCCAGGTGTGGGACTTTATTAGGTCAAACAGGTTTGAGGGGTCAGGCAAAGGACTTGGTGGAGTCAGGCAAGGGTCAGGCGATCATCGTTGTAATCCATGGAGCAGGGCAGGAACCGTGGTGCAAGGTGCTGGGCTGGAGGTGTCCATGGTGCTGAGTGCCCACTGATGAGCTAAATAAAACATTCTATTTCTGATGAGTCAACAGCACTAGGGCTCCTTCACAAAACCCTTACTGGAATCTTCATACACTCTGTGAATTAGTCTTTACTTTCTGATGAGTCAACAGCACTAACCCCATCCAGTGCGACATGTAGATAGCATATATTTAGAATATGTAAAATGCAAACACCAGAAATGCAAGAAAGTTTGAGGTATACCAAATGGAATTAATAACAAGTGTTACGACCCTTCTGTCTAGAGTAAAATAAGGGCCTAGGGTAGAGTGCACAATGTACAGGTGTGTTGCAACACAAATGCCCAAAAAAGTGTACAAGGGATCAAATCAATTCAAGTTTTATTTGTATAGCGCATTTCTTACAAGATGCGACTCAATGCGCTTCACGTAATGACAGATGTTCAGTGTCCAGTGTAGTGTTCAGTGTTGTGTCCAGTGTAGTGTTCAGTGTTGTGTCCAGTGTCCAGTGTAGTGTAGTGTTCAGTGTTGTGTCCAGTGTCCAGTGTAGTGTTCAGTGTTGTGTCCAGTGTCCAGTAGTGTTCAGTGTTGTGTCCAGTGTAGTGTAGTGTTCAGTGTTGTGTCCAGTGTCCAGTGTAGTGTTCAGTGTTGTGTCCAGTGTCCAGTGTAGTGTAGTGTTCAGTGTTGTGTCCAGTGTCCAGTGTAGTGTTCAGTGTTGTGTCCAGTAGTGTTCAGTGTTGTGTCCAGTGTAGTGTAGTGTAGTGTTCAGTGTTGTGTCCAGTGTAGTGTTCAGTGTTGTGTCCAGTGTCCAGTGTAGTGTAGTGTTCAGTGTTGTGTCCAGTGTCCAGTGTAGTGTTCAGTGTTGTGTCCAGTAGTGTTCAGTGTTGTGTCCAGTGTAGTGTAGTGTTCAGTGTTGTGTCCAGTGTAGTGTTCAGTGTTGTGTCCAGTGTCCAGTGTAGTGTAGTGTTCAGTGTTGTGTCCAGTGTCCAGTGTAGTGTTCAGTGTTGTGTCCAGTGTAGTGTAGTGTTCAGTGTTGTGTCCAGTGTAGTGTAGTGTTCAGTGTTGTGTCCACTGTCCAGTGTAGTGTTCAGTGTTGTGTCCAGTGTCCAGTGTAGTGTAGTGTTCAGTGTTGTGTCCAGTGTAGTGTAGTGTTCAGTGTTGTGTCCAGTGTAGTGTAGTGTTCAGTGTTGTGTCCAGTGTCCAGTGTAGTGTTCAGTGTTGTGTCCAGTGTAGTGTACAGTGTTGTGTCCAGTGTCCAGTGTAGTGTAGTGTTCAGTGTTGTGTCCAGTAGTGTTCAGTGTTGTGTCCAGTGTAGTGTAGTGTTCAGTGTTGTGTCCAGTGTCCAGTGTAGTGTTCAGTGTTGTGTCCAGTGTCCAGTGTAGTGTTGTGTCCAGTGTTGTGTCCAGTGTAGTGTAGTGTTCAGTGTTGTGTCCAGTGTAGTGTTCAGTGTTGTGTCCAGTGTCCAGTGTAGTGTAGTGTTCACATTGCAGATCAAACCAACCTGTATGCCCAGCAGTTTTTACAGGCACATCCCGACACTCTGCCACACTCCAGAGGGAGGTTATGGAAACCGGTGACAGTCCCAGAACTGAAACAATTCTTTGGACTCACTTTCATCACCGGTTACATAAAAAAGCCAAATCTAGAAATGTATTGGAGTGTGGATCAACAGGACGCCACTCCATACTTCAATAAAACCATGCTGAGGAACAGGTTCCAGCTCATCTGGAAGTTCCTCCACTACAACAATAATGCATCACAGGACGCCACAGATAAATGTATAAAGTGCGTCCTGTTTTAGATTATATTGTAGCCAAATTCAAAGAGCTGTATCAGCCCTTTGAAAATATCTGCATTGATGAAGGAATGATGCAGTTCCCCAGCAGATTCCAGACACGGCTTGTCCCCAAGACTATGGCACACTGAAGACGTTTGCTATGTATGTGCTCACCATGTTCGGGTCAACTTATACGTGCGAATCTGCGTTCTCAAAGATGAACGCTATCAAGACGCATGAGAGGAACAGCCTGTCAAACGAGTCTTTGGAGGACTGCTTGCGCATAAGCCTAACAACTGTCCAGCCTGATTTTAAGAAGTTGGCGTCAGAGGGGAGATGTCAGTTCTCTCATTAACAAAATGTGAGTATTGCAGACATAGGATTTTATTTTTGCTATGTTAAATGGCATGGTTTATTCATTGTTAAAGTATAATTTAATGACCTGGTTATTACCGTTTTATTTGATATAGGCTACAGATGCCAGGCGATACCAGGATGCCGCGGTGAACGTTTGACTGACCGACTTGAAAACAACATTTCTGGCAACGAAGGCCTATCATTTCCCATGCTATTTTTTTATTTAAGTGATGTTAATCTTTTTCATTTTCTGACTGAGAAGGTAGTTATTTAAGTCACTGTTAATGTTACGAAATGTTAAACAAGAGCAACAAAGAGTGAAAAATAAAATAAAACGAAATGTTAAATAGGCCTATGAGTAGGCTATGTGAAAAAATAAAATACAACGAAATGTTAAATGAGAGCTATGAATTTGTCCTCATTCTTGCATGAGAATAGCGCTACGTCTGCCGCATTCCATTTAATAAAAGAGGGGAATTAGTTTCAGCTTCGCTACTGCTATTCAGTGCCCAACCAGAAGCAAGGCTGCAGCTTTGTGAATGAGGTAGGTCTGAGTCCTTCTGCATTGTAAGAACAATATTAATCTATGATATATGTTCTAAACGGTATTTCCCTCATTTTCGAATTTTCAAAAAAAAAAAAAAAAACGTAAAAAAACCCGTTAAAACATGAATATTCGGCGGGCCCGATGGAAAGCTTTGGGGGGCCGCATCTGGTCCGCGGGCCGCCTGTTGGTGACCCATGGGCTAGGGTATCGGATAACGTCAAGTCAAGAGTAGCAGGAACGAGCATATGAACCAACCATTAAGTGGTTACAATCTGGCGATGACTGGAAGCAGGAGCAGAGCTTAAGTAGGAGCCAGTCGCGGTCTTATTCGTCCACACCTGGCACCACTGATTGATGGCTGATGAGCCAGGGGCGCTCTTAATCGTCCACTGATCGACGTCTGATGATCCAGGGGCGCTCTTAATCGTTCACTGATCGACGTCTGATGAGCAAGGGCGCTCTTAATCGTTCACTGATCGACGTCTGATGAGCCAGGGGCGGAGCTGTGACAAGAAGTATAAACATTATACCATTCCGACACCCTATTGGTTTGTACGAGATGCATTCCATCTGCTGCACATGACACAAATCACACTCCAGCAAGGAAAGCAGATGTATGTAGCCAAAGATGTCCGTGACCGTGCCAAAGACTAAAAATAACAGCGAAATGTCCCAACCAAGCACCAGCATCAACCAGGTTGATAGCCAGGAAGATCAGCCAACCCTTCTCCATCCCTGGCCGTACCTGGAAGAATTTTTTGAAATGGTTGGATGCAAAAACAACTCCTTTCGAATGCGCTGCAAGCTCTGCGCACCCAAGTACCACGAGCTAATGGCCTTCAAAAACTCACCGTCTAATTTGAAAAAGCATATTGAGGTAAGCTGAAAGTTTGTTATTATCAGTCGACATTTTGTAGTAACCTAGTAACGTACTAATGGTAAATTTGCAATGTTTGCTATGGCTAAGAACATGCCATGGTTTGCTTGCTAGCAGTAGGCTATGATTCAATTTTTCATTTGTAATCCTTCATGTGTTGAGGTCGGAGTTTTACCGTGTTTGTTGCTGTAAAGAGTTAATTATGTTCCCACGGGAGAAGAAATGTGCGCGGTGTGTGCCATTAACAATAATGTTACTTTTCAGTCATGCCAGCAGCTGCTTGTGGTCCTAAAACAGCTTTAAGTGGCAATATTCTGGTCTGCTCAACATAATTGCATAGACCAGTGAAACTGCTCCCTAACTTGTAGTCTGACCTCCATTCATGAACTTCCAGCGTGACATTTAATACAGCGGAAGTCCTAGATAGTCTCAGCTTGTGGTTTGAGAGAAATAATATGAATCTCAATCTGTGCCTGTGCATTCATTTTCTCCACAGAAGAAACACCCCACTCGTCTAGAGAGGTACACGCAACTTTCTTCAACAGCCCTCAAAAGGAAGTCATCCACTGAAGGTTCTTTGACCCCACCCTCCAAACAAACCAAGCTGTGGGAGGCTCGAAGAGTGTCCCAGGCAAGTGTGGATGAAGTAGTCCTCAAATTCATTGTCCAAGGCTTGCACCCACCACACATTGTTCAGCAACAGGGCTTCATTGAGCTTGTGCAACATCTTCAGCCAAATACAAATGTCATGACGCGTAATACTGTTGTTAACAAAGTCACAAAGGCCTCTGTTGAAATGAAAAGAAAACTGAAAGCTGCCCTTAGTGAAATTGAGTTCATAGCAACAACAACAGACTGCTGTACGGCACACCGTCGCGGTTTCATTGGTGTCACTGCGCACTGGTTCAACCCCCAGACCATGCAGAGATCCTGTGCTGCCCTGGCATGCAAGCAACTTAAAGGGTCACATACCTTTTCTGCCCTGGCTGGTGCCCTAAATGATATTCACACAGAATTCAATGTCAGAGAGAAGATTGTTCGCACTACAACTGACAACGGATCAAACTTCCTGAAAGCCTTCAGAGTTTATGGGCAGACTGACGAGAACAACAATGCTGAACCTGTAGGCAAAGACATATTACTGAACGGGCCTACCGGGCCCAGGCCCAGGGGCCCCAGAGATCAGGGGGGCCTTTGCATTTCTTGTCGCAGGGATGCCGGTAGAAAATGTCCTACTGTAACTGGGACAAATGAGATTCCTTATATGAACGTAAAAAAAATATTTTGAATATACTTTTGAATATACTATTTTGAACAATTTTATAGGGGCCCACGTCTTGCAAAAAAAAGGGAAGCTTGTGTGGGCTACATAGTTTCTATAGCCTACTCAGATTCTAATGCGAATACAGGCTACATTCCCATTAGATTAATGAGTAGGCTATAGAAACTAGACACTAGAGGGCGCCAGTAAAGTTTGTGTACTGGGGACAGGTCACGAGGTCACACTGGTGCAGGTCTTTTACAGATCTTTTATTAAGGCTGAAGATGATAAAAGCCCACAAGGACTACTCCGCGTAATTATCGATTGTGGCCTGCAATCTATGTTTCCAAATGTCTATGTTGTCTATGGACTTCAGCTCCGCCTTCAACACCATCCTTCCAGACAGGCTAGTGACCAAACTACTAGACCTGGGTCTATCACACTCTATATGTGCGTGGATCAAGGACTTCCTGACCGACCGCCCCCAGAGGGTGCGGGTGGGCCCCCACACCTCCACAGCCCTCAGACTCAGCACTGGGTCCCCCCAGGGCTGCGTGCTAAGCCCCATCCTCTACAACCTCTACACCTACGACTTCACCCCCGTCCACCCCAGCAACTCCATCGTAAAGTTTGCAGACGACACCACCCTGGTGGGCCTCATCTCCGGGGGGGACGAATCTGCCTACAGGGGTGAGATCGAGGGGCTGCAGAGATGGTGCAGCTTAAACAATCTGGAGCTAAATGCTCTAAAAACAGTGGAGATGGTGGTGGACTTCCGAAGGAAAGCAGCCCTGCCCCCTCCCATCACGCTGGGAGGTACCCCGGTGGCCTCCGTGGAGTCATGCCGCTTTCTAGGCATGACCATCTCCCGGGACCTAAAGTGGGAGCAGAACACCGAGGTCCTCACAAAGAAGGCCCAGAAGAGGATGTTCTTCCTCCGGCAGCTGAGGAAACTCAGGCTGCCGAGGTCCATGATGGTCCAGTTCTACACGGCCATCATAGAATCCATCCTCACCCACTCCATCATCACCTGGTTCCCTGCTGCAACGACCAAGGACAAGGCCAAGTTGCAGCGGGTGCGACGTTCAGCAGAGAGGGTGATCGGCTGTCCCTTGCCCTCCCTCAACTCCCTGCATGACACCAGGGCTCTGAGGAGGGCAAGGAAGATCATGGCTGACCCCTTCCACCCCGGCCACGGCCTCCTCACCCTGCTTCCCTCTGGAAGAAGGTTGCGGCTGCCTAAGGCACTTAAGGCCCGCCACAGGCTCAGCTTCTACCCCTCAGCCGCCAGGCTGTTAAATGACTCTGGCTTCCCCCCCCCCCCCCACCCCCAAGTCTGCCCAGGACTGAACTGGACTCTGTAAAAAAAAACTCTGCACTGCACTTTACTTTATACCGCACTATCCAATGCACTGTTGTCTGTCCTGTGTTGTTGTTGTGTTGTCCTGTTTTTTGATATGTGAAAAAAGTATAAACGCACTTGCTGTGGTGACGAAGCAAATTCCTATATGTGTAACGCATAGTGGCAATAAACGTTATCTCAATCTCAATCAATCTCAATCTCAAGGTAGAGCAACTGAGCAAGCTGTGCAAGGTCAACAACCTGCTGCTGAACAAGTCAAAGACCCAGGAAATCATCGTAGACTTCAGGAGGAAAAAGTCCGAGATCCAGCCCCTGCTCATCGACGGAGAGAGCGTGGAGAGAGTCTCAACCCTCCGATTCCTGGGGATGCACATGCGGGATGACCTGACCTGGAAGGACAACACAAAAGCCACCATCAAGAGGGCACAACAGCAGCTATACACCCTGAGAGTCCTCAGGAAGGAACACAGCAAGCAGGAGATACTGGTGACCTTCTACCGCGGCGCAGTGGAGAGCATCCTCACCTACGGCATCTGCAACTGGTTCTCCAGCTGCACAACGGCGGAGAGAAATGCGCTACAGAGAGTCGTGAGAACAGCACAGAAGATCACGGCGCCCTGCTCCCCTCTCTGGAAGAGCTATACAACACACGCTGTCTCAGGAAGGCCTCCAAGATCTCCAGGGACCCGACCCACCCTGGGTACGAACACTTTACCAGGCTGCCCTCGAAAAGGCGGTTCAGGACCCTGGCCGCAAGGACAAACAGACTGAAGAACAGCTTCTACCACAGGGCCGTCCAGGCCCTGAACACAGCAAAGACCTAAGTTCTGGGCCCTGGACAGTCTGGACGGATTGATGGCAGCTGCTGGACTGAAAAAAAAAATCAGGTGTAGTGCGGAGGCACAAACATGTACATTTCAAGCCTGCAAACTGTGACACTTTAAATAAATGTGAAATAATACTATTGTGCAATATGACAACCCTAGTCGTCTATCTGTACAGTATAGTACAGTGGATAGTGTACATAGCCTTTATTTATGTAAACCAGCTCCTTCCCTTCTTGTGATTTTTTTTAAAGTTTTTTTTTTTTTTTTTCTTTCCTAACACCAGGGGAGCCACCCCTCCTAAATTTCGTTGTTTGGTACCTGTACTGTAGCAATGACAATAAAGTCCATTCATTCATTCATTCATTCATTCATTCATTCATTCATTCATTCATTCATTCATTCATTCATTCATTCATGTTGCGCTGCGGCTATTTTTTACTCTGCCTGTAACCAATTGCGAAGGGGAGCGGTCATTCTCTGTGCTGTCCAGGATTAAAAACGAATTGCGGACTATAATGACGCAACACCGTCTCAAGGCTCTTTCTCTCATGGCAATTGAGAGCGAACTGACCAAATCACTGGACTTGAATGATATCGTGGATGATTTTGCACGAAGCAGAGCCAGGAAAAAATGCATTGCATAAGGTAAGACTATTTTATGATTAATTTAGTCTTATAAAGCCATCCTGTGAATGCTATATATGACACCATAGTGTTGCCAATTGGTTTTGGTTGAAAGCGGTGTATTTTGTTACTGTACATGTACTGTTGTTGGCTTCAATTGAGTGTGGCATGCCTGTGTTGTAAATCCTGTCGTTGAAATACAGGTGAATTTTTTCTAGTTATTGTGCTGTTGGCTTTGAGTGTTCCTCCGCTGTAAAACCTGTTGAGATGCAGGTACACGTAGGCTATGTCTTATATGCTGTTGGCATTGTGTTTACTTGCGCTCTAAAAAAAAAATGTGTTTGCGCTGGGGAGGGGGGCCTTTCTACACGTCCAGGCCCAGGGCCCCATTTTTTCATGATCCGTCTATGCCTGTAGGAGAGGGTGATGGAGAAGAGGATGATTGTGGCCAAAATGATGATAACGATGAAGAAGAGGAAAGCCTTGAGGGTGTTGAATTTGTTGATGCCGGAGCCCTGTTGGAAGAAGATGACTACTTAGAATACCAGCTACCCAAGCACCATCGCTGCGCCTGCCACCTCCTCAATTTAGTGTCCACAGTTGATGCTTCAAAAGCAGAGGTCAACCCACTGTACAAGCGCGTGTCAAGGTCCACATTTGCCAAATGCTCTAGCCTGTGGAATAAAAGTTCAAGATCAACCACCGCATCTGAAGTAATTGAAGACCACTGCAAACTCCAACTCGTAAGGCCTGTTGCTACAAGGTGGAATTCACTCTTCTCAGCCGTAGAAAGAATAGTGAGAATAACACGAGAACAAGGCGAGGGAGCCCTTGCAGCTGTCTGCAGTGAACTAGATACACCCAAGTAAGTGCTTGTTTTTCTGCCTTACAGTTAATGAAGTGATTAACAATAGATTAAGTCACAGTTTTATACTTGGAATACTGTAGAACATGTATGCACTATGCCAATATGCAGTCCCCATATTTACTATGAATGTGATTTGTAGCAACACAACTTCATTTCTAAAAGTCTCAGATGACAATATTTTTCCTTTTTAATGATCAGTTCCTCCAGTTGAAGGTGCTACATCAAGTAGACTTAATGTTCCATGTTGTGTTTTTCTCTTCTTCTTTGTACAGGTTTACTCCAGTGGAACTTGCATTTCTTGCAGAATATGCGAAGACAATGAGCCCAGTTGCAAAGGCACTGGATGTTCTTCAGGGAGAAACCAGTGTGCAGATGGGATGGTTGGTCCCCACCATAACTCTGCTAAGGACCAAGCTACAGCACCTTCAAGTCGCCTCCAAGTTCTGTGAGCCTTTGATTGCTGCACTTCTTTCAGGCCTTGAGAAACGCTTCGGAGAGATGCTTGCAGATCCAGAACTGATAGCCGCAGCCATTCTAGTTCCCAAATTTAAGACCTGTTGGACAAGTGACGAAAATATCCTCAAACTTGGTAAGTGTCTCACTTCCGCTTAATATGTGTAATTTCTATGAAGACAGTGAAATTAGTTTGAAATTACATTTAATGACACACACACACAACACTATCCAATACACAGTTACAATACTGCCATATAGTCTAAATTGTCATGATTTTTGTTTTTTATTCCACAGGCCTTCACTATATCAGAAGCCACTTGGACTGTCAGGACGAGAAACACTTCAGTGAGGGCTCCCAATCGTCTGAGGAAGAGGACTTCTTTTCCTCCTTGAAGAAGACCGGCCCTCTTGAAACGTCCCAGCAGTTGGATGCGTACCTGGGGTGCCCAGGAGACACAGTAGAGGTACTGAAGACCTTCCCAGCTGTGTGCCAGCTATCACTCAAACTTAATACGGGACTCCCTGCCTCAGCAGCCTGTGAAAGACTGTTTAGTGTCGCAGGGCTGATCTTCAGGCCAAAAAGAGCATGCATTGGCTCAAAGAACTTTGAGAACCTGCTGCTTTTGCGGCTGAACAAAGCTTATTGGTAACTCTGATGCTGATGTAGATTGTGTGTATGTGTGTGTTTTTTCAGGAAATATTGAATCACTACTTTGTTATGGTTTGTATGGTTTTGCCCTCACAGTTCCAATAAAGGCTATTGACTTTTGACTTTTGACGTTTGACTTTTGACGTTTGACTTTTTGCACCATTACAATACTTATAAGGCAACTAGTCATCATATCTTCCGTGTTCACATGTTAATGCTCAGTAGTACACATATATGGTTCTTTAATGTATTTAATGCATCTCCGCAATAAAAACCTGGCTCACACACAACTTCCTCAAACTGAACAGTGAAAAGACCGAAGTCATCCTCATCGGCACCAAATCCACCCTCAATAAAACCGGACCCATCACACTCACCATTGACGATACTACCATCACCCCCTCCCCCCTGGCTCGCAACCTCGGCTTCATTCTGGACCCCACCCTCTCATTCGATCCCCACGTCAGTTCCATTGTCAAGACATCCTACTTCCACCTCCGAAACATTGCAAAGATCAGACACTGCCTCTCCCCCCCGCTGCTGAATCCCTCATCCACGCCTTCATCTCCTCCCGCCTCGACTACTGCAACTCCCTACTCACCGGCATCACCTCCCGCTCCCTCCATAGACTCCAGATGGTCCAAAACTCTGCTGCACGCCTCCTCTCAAACACCCGCTCCCGTGACCACATCACTCCTGTCCTCCACTCTCTCCACTGGCTCCCCATCAAAGAACGTATACAATTCAAAGTCCTCATCCTCACATACAAAGCCCTCCATAGCCTGGCCCCCCCTTGCCTGACTGACCTCCTTCTCCCCCACCGCCCTACCCGTACCCTCCGATCCTCATCCATTGTTCCCCTCACTGTCCCACCCTCAAAACTCAAAGGCTTCGGTCACCGTGCCTTTTCACGAGCCGCACCCCGCCTCTGGAACTCTCTCCCTCAACCACTCAGAGACTCACCCTCACTCCTCACTTTTAAATCCCACCTCAAAACCTACCTGTTCTCCCACGCCTACAGCCTCCCCTACCCCTAGCCATCTCCCCCATCCCTGCCACCCCCGCCCCCCCCCTGGACATGCATACAGCCTCCCCTATCCTTAACCATCTCCCCTCACCCTGCCACCCCCCTCCCCCCATGGACATGCATACAACCTCCCCTTCCCCGTTCGTTACCTCTGTGTTCTATGTGCTCATGTTATCTGTTGCTTGTTGTTTCTGTGTTTTCCGTTTTGCCCATATTGTCAGCGTCTTTGAGCCTCGGAAAAGCGCTATATAAATCGAATGTATTATTATTATTATTATTATTTGCATTGTACTAAAATGTGTTCATTTTCAATGGGCATAAATGCGTCTGAAATAAGTACATCCCAAATTTTTCAACATTAACATTTTAATAATAACATAATAGTCATTATGGCCTTTAGAAAAATGTTTTTTGGGGGGGAGGTGGGGTAGTGCACTATAGGCCCCTGTGGCGTGGCCTAAGCTTTTGTTCTTAATGGCATTTTTTCCCCCTTACATTACTTTTACTTTTATACTTTAAGTAGTTTTGAAACCAGTACTTTTATACTTTTACTTGAGTAAAAAGCTTGAGTTGATACTTCAACTTCTACAGAAGTCTTTTTAAACCATAGTATCTATACTTCTACTTGAGTAATGAATGTGAATACTTTTGACACCTCTGATGTTATGTATGTAGACAATAACATCGATAATTCCCGATCAAGAATGGAGGCAGAGGCGGCGAAACACTTTGATTATATCCGTAGTAGCTTTACTGAACACATCGCAGGTATACAGGCATAATCATTTCCGCATTTACCTATCCGCTTTTTATCACTCCAACTACGGTGGTCCACATAGCTCAAAATTACACTTTCAATACATAACAGTGCACGTGTCATCGCGTCCAATACAGTATTTCAAGACGAACACGTGTGTTTGTATAGAATGGAAAGAAGTCAGATGATATCTTGAAACATTGAAACGTAAAACCTTGTACGCATATTGCTGTTTTAGTTTTGTTTTTCTACCGCGCAGAGCTCGAAGGTAGGCTATGTCTCGACTTGTCACTGAACGTCTCCCGTGTTCGGTTAGATAGCTATAGTTTTTGCCAGTGGCAGAACTCAGCTTTAAACCAAAATTTGGTTTAATGACTGAATGAAAGTGTTTTCTGTTGGGTTTCAGGGTTGTAAAAAAGCGCGTTAGTTGATCTGCCCTCAGACACTGCACTATGAATGGCAGCAGCAGTGTTGGTGTGTCCACTGCGCCACAGCCTCAGACTGGTCAAAGGATAAAGGTTGAGCCAGGTAGGCTGATTTAACATGTCCATGTTCATTACCAACATGTGGAATTAGACAATCTCTTGCAGAATGCCATTCCTCCAAACAATGCTTTTTGTTTTGTTAAGATCAAAAGCTATAAGCTTAGCCTATATTTTGTCTGGAAGTCTGGCACAGTTAAACCTGTTTTTCTCCACGCTCCTCATGTTATCTTGCCTTGATGAAACACGTGTAATAATAACATACTTTTGTTGAGATGTATCCGTTGAATTCCGTTCACATGTGATTGATACATTTGACCGTATATTTGTCAGGGCTTATAGTTTTATTTTGGGTCAGCACAAGGTTAAATTGTGTCTGTCTAATAAAACTGGCCTTGACATGTTCTGTGTCTGTACCTGTACCTGTGCAGTTCTGGACACGTGGAGTAAGGAGGACTGCCTGAGCCTGTTGGAGAGGATCCGGAGCCTGTTGCCTGATGTGGATGCCATGAAATACAAGACCACAGAGTCCCACTTTGACTGGGAGAAGGTCTGCTTTGGAGGGTTCACCAGTGACATGTGTAAACAGAAGTGGTCAAAGGTGTCCACCGAGGTTAGCCAATCAGAATTCACAGAAAGGCCATTTTATAATGTATATGAAGACTGAGTAAACAAACTTTCACCTACAGTAAATGACTATCATGAAAAAAATCATGGGGGAAGCATTTGCAAACTTCATACATTTAAAAAAAATACATGTTTTACATCTGTCTGTAAAGGAGACATGAGAATGAATTACCCATGTTACAGTAACACTTTTGTGTGTGACTGCGAGTTTCCTCTCCAAGAAATGTGGCTAGAAAATGTATAATTAGGAATTTGGGCAGTTGTAAGGGAATTGCCCTGTGATGTAGAGTAGATTATGTCAACAGCAAATTGATCTATGAGACAGTAATTGTATTGCTGCAGTCACTGAAATGGAAAATGTATCTAAATCTGAGTTTCATTTGGAGGTTTACTGTATGTCTATCTCATTTACTTTTTTTAGGTACGGAAGTATAGGACCTTGACGGAGCTCATAGTTGATGCCATTGAGTATGTAAAGAACCCTTACAAAGGGAAGAAATTGAAGGTAAAGGATCAGATATTTTGTTGTACATATAAAATGCAATGATTTGACAGTTGGAGTAGTGGAATTGCTAAATTACCTTTCTGTGTGTGAATTCTTGTGTGAATGATGCTATATTTCTACTGTTTTAAAGACCCACCCAGACTTCCCAAAGAAGCCTCTGACACCATATTTCCAGTTCTTCA
Organism: Nansenia antarctica; assembly: GCF_963989245.1. Taxonomy (NCBI): domain Eukaryota; kingdom Metazoa; phylum Chordata; class Actinopteri; order Argentiniformes; family Microstomatidae; genus Nansenia; species Nansenia antarctica. The sequence goes on along the minus strand of NC_137677.1, from coordinate 26,976,398 downwards.
TGGAGAAGCGAGCCAAGTATGCCAAGATCCACCCAGAGATGAGCAACCTGGACCTCACCAAAATTCTGTCCAAGAAATACAAGGAGCTCCCAGAGAAGAGAAAGGTGAAGATCAATTTGCAGTCATCATGTCTTTTTGAATAAATATTTATTCAAAGACAGATTCCATCCCATCAACAATGTAAAAAAATGTAGCCTTATGAAGACATGCAATGAAATCATTCTGCTACTGACTAATTGTGTTTTTCTGTTCTGTTCCCAACAGCAAAAGTATATCACAGAATTTCAGCGAGAGAAGAAGTCGTTTGAGAAGAATATGGCACGATTCAAGTGAGTGTCATTCTCTCTCCTGTTGACATTTGTCATGGTGGGCAGTCTAAGTGGACCACTTAAACTATAGCTATTAAAAATAATCGTCAAGTTTAGATAACTTGGTCTAGTTCAGATGTTGAGTTGATTTTATTATTGCACTTTAAATCCAATACTTTTAATGCTCCTTTAACAAACCGGCTTTTTGGCTCTATTTCACTTCAGAGAGGACCACCCCGAGTTGATAGAGGAGAAGAAGAAGTCTGATCTCCCAGAGAAGCCCAAGACGCCCCAGCAGCTGTGGTACAACCACGAGAAGAAGACCTACATGAAGCTACACCCTGACGTAAGTGTATCCAGGGGAACCTGACTTTACAAGTACGGAATTCGGAAAACACTCATCTCACAATAACCGATTCACTTTTGTTGCCAGGTAAGCCAGAAGGAGCTCAAGGAGGCCCTGAGGAGACAGTGGTCCCAGCTCTCTGACAAGAAGAGACTGAAGTGGATCAGCAAGGCCCTGGAGCTACAGAGAGAATATGAGGTGAGAAGTTGAGAGGTAAAAGGCTGTCAGCTTCACCTGTCATCATAGGCATTATAGACAGTGACGCTCGTCAAGTTGACTCACGATTTTTTCTGCCGAGCGCCGTTTGTGTCAGTGAGAGAAAGTGCGTTGATTTCGTCAAAGTTAGGAGGTTTAAAGGGACACGTCACCGTTTTTAAACATCACGTTCATTATCTCCAGCGCCGATAAAAGTGTACACATGTGAAAACTGTGATTTTTCTACATTCTGTAGAGTGGGTTTTAAGGAAAATCACCCCTATGATGTCACTCTTTTTGAGCGACTCTTTTTTACTGACTTGAGAGTCATGATTTAGTTTTCTGAGTGTTCATTTCAGAGTCGTTGTTTGACTTAACGGTCGCAATGGATCCTACAGAAGGATTGATACACACACCTCAGCGGCGTGGATGCGTGCGCCGACTACCTACTGATTCCTTCTTATTTCTCAGTGTTGTGACTACTTGTTCCAGGGGATCTAGAACATGTTGAATGAATGATCTTAGTTTCATTTGTCATTTTAATTTGTATATATTTTTGTTTAACATCTTTGTTCTCAGTAGACAGAACCTGTATGATATATTCAGCTCTGTCATATCGTGGGCTTGAGCAGCAGTTTGGCAACAGCAACGGTGTTAGTCTGTCTCAAACACACACACCAGATGCACTCTGTGATTAAGCAAATGAACAGCCAGGCTACTAAAAGAGGATTTATGGTAATAAATGGAATCAGAATCACGACTTTACTGGCGAGACAGCGCCATCTAGCGGTGAAAGTAGAGTATAGCCCATATCATATTTTTAGATAACTAAAGTGGTTGTGATTTAACCCCATTGTAATTTTGAGAATATTTATCCAAGTTTGAATGAATCATATTTTTCGGATTGTGGAGTCACGGCATTTGTCCTGCCAAGCGCCACTTGGGGTCAAGTTAGCTCGTATCTCTCAGGTGATGAATGATAAGCACCATAAGCATTTTACCACTTTCTGGGAGGAATATGTAGGCATCCGCCTCATTTTGAGCCAGGAAAAACCCTGGTCAGCTGACAATAGGCACGTGACTCTCTGAGGAAACGAAAGTTAAAGAGCTTTCTCCTCACATTGCATCCTTTAGAATCGGTTTCCCCCCCATGCCACTCCCCTGAACAGTTGTATCATTTATATACTGAACCTGTTCGTTCACCGTCACATGAGAGAAGTCATCCATCCTCTCTCCATCTCAAGTGCATTGACTTCACCCGCGGCTTTAAGCTTTAAGTTTCCTTTAAACACTTTAAACACTTTAAACACTTTAAACACTGATCTCCTCATGAATAACACGCTGAACCACCAGTATGAGGAGAAGGTGCGTCCCTGCATCGACCTGATCGACTCCCTCCGTTCCCTGGGGGTGGAGAGGGACCTGGCGCTGCCAGCCATAGCCGTGATCGGGGACCAGAGCTCGGGGAAGAGCTCCGTGCTGGAAGCGCTGTCGGGGGTGGCTTTACCCAGGGGGAGCGGTGAGTTCACACGAGTCTTTTATTTTTATATTTTTATTTTACCAGGCGAGACAATTAAGTATCTGTTCGTGAGCTTAGAATGATGAGGTTCTATCTCCGTTTAGAATGATAAGGTTCTATCTCCGTTTATAATGATAAGGTTCTATCTCCGTTTAGGATGATAAGGTTCTATCTCCGTTTAGAATGATAAGGTTCTATCTCCGTTTAGAATGATAAGGTTCTATCTCCGTTTAGAATTATAAGGTTCTATCTCCGTTTAGGGCAGTTCAGAGATACTGAGCGTCAAAGTTTTTACATTCCATTATGTTTTGTGAGATGGAACCTTTGTATTTTATGAATTACTAACTCAAAAATGTCAACATTTAAAAAAATAACACCACACAAGCATTAATAAACACCTAATGGATCAGATTATGTAAAAAACAAAATTTTGACAAAATGGAGATAGAACCTTATAATTCGAACTTCATGATTTTCGAAATGTTGTTAGGTTTGTACATAAGTATCTGTTCTCCTCTACTCTGCTCATCTCACTCTGACAGTTGACGGCAGGATGACCCAAGACCAGCTACTCTGGGGCCTGAAGAAGGATGTGCGCTCCCTGCTCAACTCATCCAAGCTAGGCCTGTCCCCGGACCACCTGCGACGGGACTACCTCTGCATCGTGGGCCATCCGTTGCCTCTGAGGTCCCTCGGCTTCCACAGCGTGATGGACATGATCAAGGAGATGCCTGACGTGGTGAAGATGGACTTTTTGGAAGATGGCAGCTTGGTGTTGAAAGGTAAAGCCCAGTCTAGTACTAGCCTATGACCTGCACAGAGTCGGCTGTGGCGCAGGAGGTAGAGTCGCCGTCTAATGATCACAAGGTTGGCAGATCGGCTGTTCGAGCCCCGGCTGGCCACATGTCGAAGTGTCCTTGGGCAAGACACTGAACCCCAAAATTGCTCCCAGTGAGCGGGCCGGCGCCTTGCATGGCAGCTTGCCGCCATTGGTGTGTGAATGTGTGAATGAGAGGCCGTTGTAAAGCGCTTTGGAGCAGCAAAAAAGTCGCTATAAGTGCAGTCCATTTACCATTACCATTTTAGTACTATGACCTGCACAGAGTAAAATTACACACGTATGCACGAAAAAACGACTTTATTCCAACCCAACTCTTTGCCTCGCTTTTTCTTCCCCTCCCCCCTCCCTCCCTCCCTCCCCCCCCCCCCCCCCTCCCTCCCCCCTCCCTCCCTCCCTCCCCTCCCTCCCTCCCATCCCTTGGTCCCTCTGCAGCGGTTATGGACGAAAGCACCCGACGCATAGGGGAGATGGTGGCCCGGCAGCGCGACCCTAAGACCAACAAACCACACAGGGGCGGTGGCGGTATGGGCTTCTTGTTTAGAATGATACGGTTCTATCTCCGTTTAGAATGATAAGGTTCTATCTCCGTTTAGAATTATAAGGTTCTATCTCCGTTTAGAATTATAAGGTTCTATCTCCGTTTAGAATTATAAGGTTCTATCTCCGTTTAGGGCAGTTCAGAGATACTGAGCGTCAAAGTTTTTACATTCCATTATGTTTTGTGAGATGGAACCTTTGTATTTTATGAATTACTAACTCAAAAATTTCAACATTTAAACAAATAACACCACACAAGCATTAATAAACACCTAATGGATCAGATTATGTAAAAAACAAAATTTTGACAAAATGGAGATAGAACCTTATAATTCGAACGTCACGATTTTCGAAATGTTGTTAGGTTTGTACATAAGTATCTGTTCTCCTCTACTCTGCTCATCTCATGGGTCTGACAGTTGACGGCAGGATGACCCAAGACCAGCTACTCTGGGGCCTGAAGAAGGATGTGCGCTCCCTGCTCAACTCATCCAAGCTAGGCCTGTCCCCGGACCACCTGCGACGGGACTACCTCTGCATCGTGGGCCATCCGTTGCCTCTGAGGTCCCTCGGCTTCCACAGCGTGATGGACATGATCAAGGAGATGCCTGACGTGGTGAAGATGGACTTTTTGGAAGATGGCAGCTTGGTGTTGAAAGGTAAAGCCCAGTCTAGTACTAGCCTATGACCTGCACAGAGTCGGCTGTGGCGCAGGAGGTAGAGTCGCCGTCTAATGATCACAAGGTTGGCAGATCGGCTGTTCGAGCCCCGGCTGGCCACATGTCGAAGTGTCCTTGGGCAAGACACTGAACCCCAAAATTGCTCCCAGTGAGCGGGCCGGCGCCTTGCATGGCAGCTTGCCTCCATTGGTGTGTGAATGTGTGTGTGAATGTGTGAATGAGAGGCCGTTGTAAAGCGCTTTGGAGCAGCAAAAAAGTCGCTATAAGTGCAGTCCATTTACCATTACCATTTTAGTACTATGACCTGCACAGAGTAAAATTACACACGTATGCACGAAAAAACGACTTTATTCCAACCCAACTCTTTGCCTCGCTTTTTCTTCCCCTCCCTCCCTCCCTCCCTCCCCTCCCTCCCTCCCATCCCTTGGTTCCTCTGCAGCGGTTATGGACGAAAGCACCCGACGCATAGGGGAGATGGTGGCCCGGCAGCGCGACCCTAAGACCAACAAACCACACAGGGGCGGTGGCGGTATGGGCTTCTTCTCCCCGCACTACAGGAAACAACAGTTCCCCGCCGGCCCCCTCCCCCGGCGGGGCCACGCCCCCCCGGCCCTGCCCGCTCAGCTGCGCTCACAGCTGCGGCAGCTGCTTGCCCAGGGGCCCGTGGGCCTGTCGGAGCTGAAGGCCAGCTTCGCCCGCCGCTTCGGCCACCCGCTGCGCGTCGCCAACCTCGGCTTCTACTCCGTCGCGGAGATGCTGGCGGCCGCGGCGGACCTGGTGGTGGTCAAGCAGAGCCGGACGGGCTCCCTGCTAACCCTGAAGGTGGCGCCACCTGCGATGGGGCTGACGGCGTCGCAGGGTGGGGCGCTGATGGCATCGCGTGGGGGGACGGCGGTGAGGACGGGGCAGATAAAGCCACCTCGACCACAGCTGACCCCCTCGACGGACACATGTGCGAGGCCAGCGGTAGACACAGGTGGGTTGGTACTACAGTGTAGACAGATCGTGACGTTAGAATTATGAGGTTCTATCTCCATTTGTCAAAATTTAGTTTTTTACATAATCTGATCCATTAGGTGTTTATTAATGCCTGTGTGGTGTTATTTTTTAAATGTTGAGTTAGTAATTCATAAAATACAAAGGTTCCATCTCACAAAACATAATGGAATGTAAAAACTTTGACGCTCAATATCTCTGAACTGCCCTAAACGGAGATAGAACCGTATAATTCTAAGCTCACGATCTGACTCGGGTCTAAGGAGACAGGTAACTGGTCGTACTTGCCCTTCTGTTCAAGGTCAGTCCATAGCTTCTATCTCCCCTGGGGCAGCTGGACCAAATACATTGAGACAATTGAGGCTGAAACCAAAACGCATTTCACAAGAATAGATGTTGTTTGATTTCTGTACGTCTGTGATCACCTGTCTGTACATCTTCTTTGGTGATTGTAAATGTTCAAGGACCCCCCCCCCATTCAATCCACAAAGTCTCTTTGTGGTGACAATAAAAACGTGTGTGTGTACGTGTGTGTACGTACGTGTGTGTACGCACATTCATGTGTGTGTGTGTGTACACGCACATTCATGTGTCTGTGTCTGTGTGTATGGACACGCACGCACGTGTGTGTGTGTGTGTGTTTGTGGACACTCATGGCTGTGTGTTTCTACCCCCTCTAGATGGTGGCCATGTTTCCTGCCATGCAGGTACGGTGTATGGCAGGTATGGTTCCTCTGGACGCCCTGCGGGGCCAGCGCTTGAGGGCCCCCACGCCCAGGGCCCCTGGGGAGGTGATAGCCGTGCTGGTGGAGCACGTGGAGTCACCCAGCAACTTCTACATCCGCTTCCACGAGACCCGGGAGGCCCGCGCCCTGGAGAGCATGATGGTGGAGATGAGGTGAGGAGACGGCGCCGCTTAGACCGGGGAGGAAACATGATTGAATCAGAATCAGAATTAGAAGACTTTATTGCCATGACATGTAAACATGTTAGGAATTTGGTTTGCCACAGTAGAGCGCAGTTTACAACAGGACAGGTGCAAGACAGGACAAGACAGTGCAAACCAACATAATATATATGGTGCTGGTCATATAATTAGAATATCATCAAAAAGTTGATTTATGTCAGTAATTCCATTCAAAAAGTAAAACTTGTATATTATATTCATTCATTACACACAGACTGATATATTTCAAATGTTTATTTCGTTTAATTTTGATGATTATTACTGACTAATGAACTAATGAAGATCCCAAATACTGTATCTCAGAAAATTAGAATATTACTTAAGACCAATACAAAAAGTTTTTTTTTAAAATGTTGGCCAACTGAAAAGTATGAACACGGAAAGTATGAGCATGTACAGCACTCAATACTGAGTTGGGGCTCCTTTTGCCTGAATTACTGCAGCAATGCGGCGTGGCATGGAGTCCATCAGTCTGTGGCACTACTCAGGTGTTATGAGAGCCCAGGTTGCTCTGATAGTGGCCTTCAGCTCTTCTGCATTGTTGGGTCTGGCGCATCGCATCTTCCTCTTCACAATACCCTATGGGGCTAAGGTCAGGCGAGTTTGCTGGCCAATTAAGAACAGGGATACCATGGTCCTTAAACCAGGTACTGGTATCTTTGGCACTGTGTGCAGGTGCCAAGTCCTGTTGGAAAATGAAATCTGCATCTCCATAAAGTTGGTCAGCAGCAGGAAGCATGAAGTGCTCTAAAACTTCCTGTAGACGGCTGCGTTGACCCTGGACCTCAGAAAACACAGTGGACCAACACCAGCAGATGACATGGCACCCCAAACCATCACTGACGGTGGAAACGTTACACTGGATTTCAAGCAACGTGGATTCTGTGCCTCTCCTCTCTTCCTCCAGACTCTGGGACCTTGATTTCCAAAGGAAATGCAAAATGTACTTTCATCAGAGAACACAACTTTGGACCACTCAGCAGCAGTCCAGTCCTTTTTGTCTTTAGCCCAGGCGAGACGCTTCTGACGCTGTCTCTTGTTCGAGAGTGGCTTGACACAAGGAATGCGACAGCTGAAACCCATGTCTTGCATACGTCTGTGTGTGGTGGTTCTTGAAGCACTGACTCCAGCTGCAGTCCACTCTTTGTGAATCTCCCCCACATTTTTGAATCGGCTTTGTTTCACAATCCTCTCCAGGGTGCGGTTATCCCTATTGCTTGTACACTGTTTTCTACCACATCTTTTCCTTCCCTTCGCCTCTATTAATTTGCTTGGACACAGAGCTCTGTGAACAGCCAGCCTCTTTAGCAGTGACCTTTTGTGTCTTGCCCTCCTTGTGCAAAGTGTCAATGGTCGTCTTTTGGACAACTGTCAGGTCAGCAGTCTTCCCCATGATTGTGTAGCCTACAGAACTGGACTGAGGGACCATTTAAAGGCGTTTGCAGGTGTTTTGAGTTAATTAGCTGATAAGAGTGTGGCACCAGGGGTCTTCAATATTGAACCTTTTCATAATATTCTAATTTTCTGAGATACTAAATTTGGGGTTTTCATTAGTTGTCAGTAATAATCATACAAATTAAAAGCAATAAACACTTGAAATATATCAGTCTGTGTGGAATGAATGTATACATTATACAAGTCTCACTTTTTGAATGGAATTACTGAAATAAATAAACTTTTTGATGATATTCTAATTATATGACCAGCACCTGTATATGTATAATCAGTATACACTGTATATCAGTGTTTCCTCTATATGCATTTATTCGTGGCGGGCCGCCACGAATGAATTTCCTCCGCCACTAATTGATTCAGACAGTCCACTTTGATTCAGGCTGCGCAGAAAGGCAGCGAGTTATTATGACCGGAGAACAGAAAAAAAGCAGATTGAAGCTAGATTTAGGCCGCTTCCAGACCAACATTTCGTTACGATTTAGGGCGTAGTTCAGGGTTTCCGTTAACCGGTAATTACCGGTCTTTGACCGGTAAAATCTATTGAAGTCCGACAAATTGAAATCTCTTCGGTCATAATGTCCGGTGAAAATAATTCCCTCTAAGCACAATTTGAATACAATTCGCTAAAGTTGAATTGTCACATTCTGATTCCTTCTATATTAAAAAAGACTAGGCTATATATTTATTTTATTATTATATGATTTGACGCCGGCATGATGATGACTCCGCGAAACAGTGGTGGCAGGGTTGCCAGATGGGATTTTACAGCCTAACCAGTCTATTACCGCTAAACCCAGTAGCCCATTCGGCGATAACCCGGCCCATCTGGCAACCCTGCTTTTAACCTGCAAACGTTGCAGCTCAAAGTGCACCATAGCGAGAGGTAAACATGGCAAGACAAAGTAAGCTTAACAATGACTTCATGAAACCAAGCTACAATGAGTCTGAGGAGAAGTCTGACTCTAAAGAGATGGAGGTAGTGGCTCCTCCAGCCAACTGGAGGGTTCCGAGTTGAATGGAAAGAACATTTCCCCTGGCTGCGTTTAGATGGGGAAGGAAAAATGTTCTCACCGTGCAAAAAATCGGGGAGGAATAACGGATTCACGAGAGGAGCAACGAATATGAGAATGTCTCACTGATCTCAGTCGGTGCAGTGACCACATATCGGCGGTCAGTTTGAGGCAACAGCAAACCGCTGTGAAAGGCCACTGTGAGCAGGCTAATGCAACGGCTAACAATAAGCTGCACTCTCAGCTACAAGTTGCATTTCACATGGCAAAAAATGGCATCGCATGTCATCAGTATGTGGGACTGACTGAGCTACTGAAAGCAGTTAAGTTCATTTAAAGCCTATTTATTTTCAAAGAGTTTTATTCTATTTTATTTTATCTGATAAAAGGCATATGAACGGAAATTAGGCTAGCCTATGTGTCACGCCAGAAGCCTACATGTAACCTCTTGCACTTTTCAATAAAATGTAATAAATCTAGACATTGTGGTATTTCTTTATATACGTATCCCAGCCTGCCTATCAATCGTTTCTCAATAAACAGTTATGTTCTCCTCATTGTCATACTCGCGAGTCCGATTAAGTATCATTTGACAGGCAGTTAAACTAAATGCCTTACCAACCAGCGAGACCTGGTTATAGAAATGACGTTGTTTTATTGATAAAAAAGGGTAAAACTGGAAAGAGAAAATAGAAAACTCACATTAATCCCAAACAATTTAACAGACTTCAGTTAACGTAATGTGGAGTCCGTTCATTGATCGATGCAGTCTGTTCATTTCCCAGTGTGGCGCGCGTTCAGCGCTGGACATAATATTATGGCATAGCGCGCATGCGAATCATGAAAGCCTATAGCTCGCATCTAATCGTATCGGATGAGAAATAGACATTAAACGGGATATACTGTATAGGCTACACAACAGTAATCACCGCGACAAACAGCTATATTATATTTTAATATGATGACCGGAATTTCTCACGTTTGTCCGGTAAATTGAAATCTTCCCGGACACGTTGACCGGCACAATTTTTTTCTAACGGAAACCCTGGCGTAGTTATTTACAATATGTTACAATGTTGCAATTAACCTCGTCGTTTGTGTTCGCACTGCAATCGAGACTGAATCCCTCTCAACCGGCGCGAGGCGACGTGCTTTCAAAACAGTTTTGTGATTGGTCCGAATTTAGCGGGACATTTGGATTTCTCTTTTAGCCTGTCGCCGGTCCCTTTAATCCCGTATCCTAATCGAAAATGCAACATCATCAGCGACGACTGTGGGTATTGCATTTACTGCTGTTTTCTGGTTCATGTTCTCATACCAGTGCTCAGTATAGCAAGGACGTGTCGTCCATATAAGCAGAGTAAGCAGTGCTTACCCAACGAAAAATAAAAAAGGACAGTGAAAATATTAAAATAAAAGTGCATGTAAACCGTTTGTTTGTTTTCATTAAAAGAGTCGTATTTTAGGTCCCAGGGCAGCAGGAGTCATTCATTTTGACGTTGCATTTTGGCGCCACCTGCATGAGTAAGCACTCGCTATTCTGCTTGCATTGCGTTGCATTATAAGCACTTCTCTCTCTGCTTTCCCTCGTGTACATTCGAATGCGTGAAAAAGTATTTTTAATTTTTTTCGATGCCTCAGCCCGCTGTTTAATGTGGCCAGGGTAAGCATGCTTACAGCCAATCAGTAGTTCTTTCATTCCGATTGGCTCTTATCACTTTCAAGTTCACTTAAGTTTCACACTACTTTCTCTCGCCCGGCAGAATAGCTTATGCTACCTAGCTCAAACGATCTAAATAATAATAATCAATAAGGATAACTTGCTTGATTTTGTGAATATGGACATTACTGTCAGCGACCTAAAGGGATTTCGTAGACTGGACTGGACTGGAAAAACAGAACTACTGGCTAAAGGCCGGCCGAAGCCAGCGCTCACCGATCTTCACACCCAGAAAGGGAGAGTCGCTAGGGGCTACAGCAAGCCTGGTATGAGCGGTTTATATGATTCGCGAGGCTGGTGGCGATCTGTGCTTGTTTATATGGTTTGAGTACTGCTGTGCTGCTGGCTATGGCTTCTTATTTGTGTCTCAATTTGATGTAAATGGACACCTCTCGGAAATGAGAAAGACGTGAAATTCGTCTTGAAAGTTTTTCTGACCTAAAACTCAGATTTTCGTTTTTTTAGCTAACATTCAACTCGAAGATGTGAAGTACCCACGTGTTATTTTTCCGAACAGTTTTACGTTCATTAAATAAGTGTAATCTAGCAACAAAATAGGCTTGTTTGTCCTGCTTGTAGCTCAAAATAACACGAGCATCACACTTGGGTGTGATTGGCTGTTGAGCTCTCGGGGGAGGGACAAAGGAAGCCCTGTTTCAATGTTTACAATCAGAATGTGTTCTGAGTTTGTTCATAAATGAACACGGCTTAGCTCATCAATTGTTCAGTAATGACTGAAGGCACAAAGAAAGTCCCCAAGAAATGAAACTTTACTAGGACAACATACGGATTTCACGGGATCAACATACCACACATGTAAGTAGCCTACAGTCCTTTGTTTGTTTGTTGGGCTAGCCGCGTTAGCGTTAGCATTAGCTAGTACGTTCTGTGTCGTCGTATTGTCTTTTAAAGACTTTCTAAAACAATCGCATAGTTAGTAGCACATTATGCTGTTCTTATAAGTTGTGTTGCTACTGTGTACAGTTAGTTAACTGTTTGTCTTTTGTTACTTGGGTTGGGCTAGCCGTGTTAGCTTACTAGCATTAGCTAGTACGTTCTGTGGTATTGCGTAAGACTTTCTAAAACAATCGCATAGCACATTATGCTGTTGTGTTGTGTTGTGTTGTTGATACCGTGTACAGCTAGCTAACTGTGTTTATTTTTGTCTTTCAGATTTGATATAAGGAACCTGGCGTGGTTATGGCTGAAAATCACTGATGTCAAGATCTGGCCAGACAGAAGTATCTCAGTAGCTCAGTATCTCAGTAGCTACCCATTCAGGCCCTGAACACAGCAAAGACCTAGGTCAGGGGTCGGCAATAGGCGGCCCGCGGGCCATTGCTGGCCCATCACCAATAATATTTGGCCCAGCAGAATATTTGGAGAATCCACTTTTTTTTTTAATTTTTTTTTTATTTATTTTTTTACAATATCCGACCGACAGTCCCACATATAGCGCCTATAATGTCCGAATAGAGAATCTACCTCCACCTGAATAATGCTTATTGTACTTTTATCCATGTTGAGAGTGAATGACACAGGGACAGACAATCAGGCAGCGGGGTGCACCGAAGCGCACTGACGCTGAACCCCTCATAGTGAATCATAAGTAGGTGGACAACGTGTAGTGCTGAAATAGCCGTGTGTGGTTTGAAAAAAATAACACCAGCTCAGTAAATAATTCAAACGTAATGTTTACGTATATGTGACTGCAACACACATATGAACAGTAACAAAGCAAATTCTGTTTAATATTCTGAAAAACATTGACAACAAAATCGGTGAAAAAAAGAAAAGAAAGAAAAGTAATCCGCTTTTGCGAGGGGTGGTGGTGCATAGGCCTATGCTCCTGAAACGACAGAGCAAACACGCTATTAGGGATAATAATTACAATGAGCCATTCATTCAAAATATACAAAATACAATTAGGTTATTAAATACAATAACGACAGGCTTGGTACTCACTTAATGTGAAAAGTGGCATCTCCCATCGGTCAGTATTTGCTTGATATCTGGTTATATGGACGTCACTTTAATCCGCAGGCAGTTCTCAAGTTTTTTTTTGCATCAATCGATTCCTCTCGTGCGTCTTTATCACATTCATTGAGGAAAAGGACAACTCGCATGTATAGAAAGGGAACATTGTGAGCACGGAAGATGTGAGTCTCACAACGGCTTTGCGTTGATGAAACCAGGTAGGATGAACATTATAGTTCGCTGTCCATTCCTCTTTAAATGCCCTGTTTTCACCGTCAACTTTCCTCTTTACACCTTTGGAGAGTGACATGATGTTTCTCTTGCTAGTTAGCAGGTTAAATGTTTAGCTAACTTCACCCGACACGCAAACAACCAATCCAATAATAATGTGACCTTGTCTGGGAGGAGGGGGGAATCATTCAGAATGAAAGTATGTTAAATAATTATTAGAATAAGCTAGGCTGCGCTACATCGTCAGTCCACACATTTATTATTCAAAACTATGGAAAAGGGTGAAACTACGTTTCAACGTTGTTGAGAATCACAACACAAACTTGCTAGTCAAGCCAAAATACTGCAACGTAATGGATTGGACTGCTACCTAGTTAACTACAACACTACTTTACATTGTTACCTAGTTAACTACAACACTACTTTACATTGTTACCTAGTTAACTACAACACTACTTTACATTGTTACCTAGTTAACTACAACACTACTTTACATTGTTACCTAGTTAACTACAAGACTACTTTACATTGTTACCTAGTTAACTAGAACACTACTTTACATTGTTACCTAGTTAACTAGAACACTACTTTACATTGTTACCTAGTTAACTACAACACTACTTTACATTGTTACCTAGTTAACTACAACACTACTTTACATTGTTACCTAGTTAACTACAACACGACTTTACATTGTTACCTAGTTAACTAGAACACTACTTTACATTGTTACCTAGTTAACTACAACACTACTTTACATTGTTACCTAGTTAACTACAACACTACTTTACATTGTTACCTAGTTAACTACAACACGACTTTACATTGTTACCTAGTTAACTAGAACACTACTTTACATTGTTACCTAGTTAACTACAACACTACTTTACATTGTTACCTAGTTAACTACAACACTACTTTACATTGTTAGCAGGCTCACAAAACAAGCTGTGTTAGTTGACTAGCGATGTGTAAATTTTTCGAAAGAAAAGTCAAAGCATTAGAATGTGTCACATTTTTTAACAATCAATTACTTATGAATGAATTAATGGAATGAATGAATGGTCTTTATTGTCATTGCTACAGTACAGGTACCAAACAACGAAATTTCGGAGGGGTGGCTCCCCTGGTGTTAGGAAAAAAAAAAAAAAAAAAAAAGTTCGGGCCCGCCATCTAGTGGCTCCAAAAAAAATTGGCCCGAGGCCAAACCTAATTGCCGACCCCTGACCTAGGTTCTAGGCCCTGGACAATCTAGACAATTTGATGGCAGCTACTAGGGATGCTCCGATCTGGATTTTTGGGGCCGATACCGATCACCGATTTTTTTCCTCAAGATCAACCGATACCGATAACGATTTTTTTAAAAATACATAACTGTAGGCCTACTGACTGGATAGCCTACATATTTTTTGCTTTTTAGACAAAAGTCTTGATCCATTAGGCACCAAGCAAACGCAGACCTATTTTTATGGCATAGTAAAAGTCTGGCCTATCACCCAGTTAGGGCCTGAAGCCCAAGTCAGTGATATGGCTGTATAAAAGACATCATAAACGTGGCCTTCATGGTTTACATACTGTTACGTCCTCCTATGTTTTCTGTTCAGTTATCTGTCTTCCCCAGGAAAAAAAAAAAAAAAAACGTTTTTTGCGATCGGCCATTTTTGCGGATCACCGATCGAGTCATTTGGAGTGAAATCGGCCGATTTAAATCGGTGGCCGATAAATCGGAGCATCCCTAGCAGCTACTAGATTGAAATCAAGTGTAATACTGAAACACAACTGTGTACATTTCAAACCTGCAAACTGCGACACTTTAAATGAATGTGCAATAACACTATGAATGAATGGTCTTTATTGTCATTGCTATAGTACAGGTACCAAACAACGAAATTTAGGAGGGGTGGCTCCCCTGGTGTTAGGAAAGAAAAAAAAACTAAAAAAAACACAAGAAGGGAAGGAGCTGGTTTACATAAATAAAGGCTATGTACACTATCCACTATACTATACTGTACAGATAGACGACTAGGGTTGTCATATTGCACATAGTGTTATTGCACATTCATTTAAAGTGTCACAGTTTGCAGGCTTGAAATGTACATATTTGAGCCTCAGCACTACACCTGATTTTTTCAGTCCAGCAGCTGCCATCAATCCGTCCAGACTGTCCAGGGCCCAGAACCTAGGTCTTTGCTGTGTTCAGGGCCTGGATGGCCCTGGGGTAGAAGCTGTTCTTCAGTCTGTTTGTCCTTGCGGCCATGGTCCTGTACCGCCTTTTCGAGGGCAGCCGGGTAAAGTGTACGTACCCAGGGTGGGTTGGGTCTCTGGAGATCTTGGAGGCCTTCCTGAGACAGCGTGTGTTGTACAGCTCTTCCAGAGAGGGGAGGGGGGCGCCGGTGATCTTCTGGGCTGTTCTCACGACTCTCTGTAGCGCATTTCTCTCCGCGGTTGTGCAGCTGGAGAACCAGTTGCAGATGCCGTAGGTGAGGATGCTCTCCACTGCGCCGCGGTAGAAGGTCACCAGTATCTCCTGCTTGCTGTGTTCCTTCCTGAGGACTCTCAGGATGTAGAGCCGCTGTTGTGCCTTCTTGATGGTGGCTGTTGTGTTGTCCTTCCAGGACAGGTCACCCTGCATGTGCACCCCCAGGAATCGGAGGGTTGAGACTCTCTCCACACTCTCTCCGTCGATGAGCAGGGGCTGGATCTCGGACTTTTTCCTCCTGAAGTCCACGATGATTTCCTGGGTCTTTGACTTGTTCAGCAGCAGGTTGTTAACCTTGCACAGCTTGCTCAGTTGCTCTACCTCATCCCTGTACGCCGCCTCGTCCCCCCCCGAGATGCAGCCCACCACGGTGGTGTCGTCTGCAAACTTTACGATGGAGTTGCTGGGGTGGACGGGGGTGAAGTCGTAGGTGTAGAGGTTGTAGAGGATGGGGCTTAGCACGCAGCCCTGGGGGGACCCAGTGCTGAGTCTGAGGGCTGTGGAGGTGTGGGGGCCCACCCGCACCCTCTGGGGGCGGTCGGTCAGGAAGTCCTTGATCCATGCACATATAGAGTGTGATAGACCCAGGTCTAGTAGTTTGGTCACTAGCCTGTCTGGATGGATGGTGTTGAAGGCGGAGCTGAAGTCCACAAAGAGCAGTCTCGCGTAGCTGTTTCCCCTCTCCAGGTGGGATAGAGTGGCGTGGAGAGTCGTCGCGATGGCGTCCTCTGTGGACCTGTGGGCTCTGTAGGCGAACTGGTATGGATCCAGGTTGGGCGGGAGGCGTGTGAGTATGTGGGCCCGGACTAGTTTCTCGAAGCACTTCATGATGATTGGTGTGAGTGCCACCGGGCGGTAGTCGTTTAGGCAGCTCACCGTGCTTTTCTTCGTGCAATATGACAACCCTAGGGTACATAAGGTTCAGAGAATAGGAAATGTTAGGATATGTATAGCATAGCATAGAGTACAGCACAGTGTTTTGCACACTACCTGACTACTTGAGAAATTAAGATTCATTACAGGCTGTAAACCCCTTATACATCACTGTGTGCTATACTCCCTGGTTAACTGGTCATCTCTCTCTATCCGCCGAACCCTTCACTGGTATACTTTCATTTACAAATCCATCCTTGGTCTGCTCCCCTCCTACCTTTCTAACCACTTGTCACGCAAGCAATCTGTCTACGGCCTTCGCACACAGGACATCATCACATACTCCATCCCCTTGGTCCGGACCATGAAAGGCAAAAGGGCGTTCTCATTTGCAGCCCCTTCCTCTTGGAATTCATTACAGCAGAGTCTGAAACTGTCTCAGCTGATCCCTCTCTCCAGTTTCAAGCTCTTGCTGAGAGGCATACAGTGCGAGTCCATGATCTGTTCTTGCTATTAAGTTGACCCTCCCTTTTGCCCATTACTGACCCCTTCCTGTCCCTAGATCTTTAACTGTCTAGTTTTAGGTTTTTGTAGTTTTAGCTTAGTTTTAGATTATCTTAGACTGTTTTAGACTAGTTTTTGTTTTAGACTGTGTAGTTTTAGTTTAGTTTTAGTCTATACTGACGGAAAGTTTAGTTTATCTTAGACTATTTTAGACTAGTTTTAGTTTTAGACAATGTAGTTTTTAGTTTAGTTTTTAGACTATGTAGGCCAGGTTTTTGTATTGTATTTGTTTGTGGTGGATGTTGTATGCCTGAACAGGGGGCCATTCCACTAAAGGTGGATCAGTATAGCGGCGATATAAATAAATGCGTCGCTCAGGCAACTCGAGATTGGAATTCAAGCCTCAGGTGATTCCTCGAACGAGGATCAGCCTTGTGTGATGAGTGTTCACAGAAGACAGGCTTACAAATCTTCGATATGGGCGCGTGCACGCAGACATAAAGAGCCCTGAAGAGTCGATCTGTCGAAATGAAGATACTCCACTCTGCAGGGGTACTACATTTGCGCAGCATTCCCGAATTATTGATCTTTATGAAGACGGAAAAATAAGATGTAAAATAGTGCAATACTGCCGCAATTAACAAGGCGAGGGAAATGGTTTGGCAAGAAATTGCTGACCGATTAAATGCGTAGGTCATACTAGCCCCAGTTATTGTTATATGTTCATATTTTAATAAATGAATATTACTACTGTGGTGATATCAGCAGCAGGCTACAAACCGTCATATCGCCACAATGGCCTAGTGGTATCGACCGCTGCCACAGGATTTATTCATCTTTTTTAGACGTGGTTCGAATCCCTCTTCAGACACACTTTTGACTGCATTTCGTTGTCTGAATCTAATCTAAAATCTCATCTAAAAAAGTATGTAGGCTATAAAATTATGGTGCAGGCTAATTTACAAGAACTGACACGATTACAATGGTGTTTGAAACCTTTGCATGAAATCTTCGGTTAAATGTAAAAAAAAAAAGAAAAAAGAAAGAATGACTTAGTCAAGTCTCGAACTCGCAACCTTTGGAACTCCAGCCGGCTGCCTTAACCACTACGCCAGCCAGACCGCTGTGATGACAGCAATGCAAGTTGAGACAATAACTTTTTTTTTTACACTCTTTTCTTTATTGATCTATCGATCTATCTATCACACTTTCAAAATATCAAGTTATCTATCACACAATCAAACTATCTATCGATCGATCACACTTTCAAAATATCAAATTATCTATCTATCACACAGTCAACCTATCCATCTATCTATCTCGTGTGAAGTGGGAACTAATATTTCCTAAAAGAGGAACTGTCGTTAATTGGTTAATCGCTAATCGGTAATCGGTTAACCTAGCATTCTCGCACCTAACGTGCAAGCACCTAGCTTCGAACTATTCATAGCAATAAGCGCGGGGCAAAAATAATCTATTGCCTCTAAAATCACCACGAACAGAACGGAGGAGGTACGGGTAAGCAGGGCTCATGTTGGTGTCCTCAAAGGTAAGAGTTGGTTTTCTTTAACTCAACTGATAGCATTACCTTGCTGTTGTTGTTTACCGAATGCTCCATCTGACTGTCACACTGTGATTTTACTTGTGTAAACAGTTAATGAGTAACGTTAGCCGGTTTTGTGCGTGCACTCTCATGTAGGCCTACTTCGGATTGATCTTTGTGTGTGTGTGTGTGTGTGTAATGCGTGTTCCGCTGCAGCTGTAGGATATATTGGATGTAGTTTCCGCCTGTGAGCCTTTTTTGACGCGCGTCTTACCATAGCCTGTGTTTTAGCCGAGACCAGGCTAATTATATCTGACTCAGAAGGAGCTCAACCAAGCAGCGAATTATTTGAGCCACATTGATGGCACCGAACGCAAGCTAACATTTTCGAGGCTTAGAACTTTATCGAGGCTTAGAACTTTATCGAGCTTCGTGGAATACCCCCCAGGTCACACTTGAAAATGAGCCCTTGGGGCTCAATGTGTTTCTTACCTGTATAAATAAAGTATTTTTTTTTTTTAATAATAATACCTGAACACTTTCATTTTCATCTTGTTGAACTTTGCACAGCATGTTACTGTTTACACTTTATACACTTTATGTTACACTTTATTACTTACTTTACTTATTTACTTGTGATTATTGTGATGGTATTGTTGTGATTATGTACCTTGCTGCAAAGCTAATGTTGAAGAACCACAGCCAAATATTTGTATTGTGTACTGTAAAATAAATTCTGATTCAAGACTTTTTTGTTTCATTAAAAGAATAATAGTTACAACCATAAAGCCTCCATAATGATAAGCTGGCTAATTAGCTTAGGTAATACCTTGCTAGGTAATAATGTTAGCTATCTGACCCAGTGACTTACCACTGACAGATAGTGACAGCTGACAGCTAGAGGGGGAGTGGTTGGGGGTGGGGTTAACCAGACATTGTTACCGCCCATTACCTGGCTGTGTCAAGGTGTGAGAAAGAACACAATCTTTGAAGGACATTTTCTCTGCTTAGTGATTTCAGGTGTAGCAACTTTCAAATAATCATGTCGTCTTCAATTTCAATGTATGATGCATCATTTGAAAGCTTACAATCTGTAGTTTAAGCACATGTAAAAAACAGAAAAATTATTTTGCCTACAGGTAGCCCTTTTCATTGGCAGTTGTCACATTTAAGACTTCCTCTGCTTAATCAATCAGAGAGAGCTGCTTAATCAATCGCTGAGATAGGCCTAATGTCGCTGTCCGTGCCATTGGTTCTGGACCAAAAGTGTTTGAGAGAGATAGAGAGGGAGGGTTTGTGATGTGATGTCAAGTGCCTGTGTGACAAAGTGTGAAAAGAAAGTGTGTTGTGAGTTTACTATGGAGGATGGAAACGGTGTGTGTCTGTGTGTGCGTTTGCGATGTTGAAACTGGACTTGTAGATTTCAGCAGGCTGGCTACTTGAAAAGATCTTGGTTCAAAAAAGATTGAACAATGAGCACCCCTGATATAGTCGAAACTGGCAACTGTTTTTTTTGTTTTTGGTAATCTGATCACAAAGTGACACTACAGTTTATTAGCGGGTTCTAGGGCATCAAAATTGCATTTCCTTGAAACTGTCTATATCTTATGCTTACCCAATCTAAAAGCTCACGGCACGTGCCTGCAGTATAGAGTATTTTAAATGAACATTCGTAATGTATGTCTCTGATGTTCATGGTCAACTAAATCAGCCTATTTTGTGAAACAAATAATGTTCCCGCTAATCGGTTAACCTAGCATTCTCGCACCTAACGTGCAAGCACCTAGCTTCGAACTATTCATAGCAATATGCGCAGGGCAAAAATAATCTATTGCCTCTAAAATCACCACGAACAGAACGGAGGAGGTACGGGTAAGCAGGGCTCATGTTGGTGTCCTCAAAGGTAAGAGTTGGTTTTCTTTAACTCAACTGATAGCATTACCTTGCTGTTGTTGTTTACCGAATGCTCCATCTGACTGTCACACTGTGATTTTACTTGTGTAAACAGTTAATGAGTAACGTTAGCCGGTTTTGTGCGTGTACGTGTACTCTCATGTAGGCCTACTTCGGATTGATCTTTGTGTGTGTGTGTGTGTGTGTGTGTGTGTAATGCGTGTTCCGCTGCAGCTGTAGGATATATTGGTATTTGATCACCTTCTATATAAAATCACCTGCTCGGCTTTAATGACTTAACCGCTATTTAAGAAATTATAATTGTTGCCACCCTCTAGTTTTTGGTGAAACTACGTCTTTGTTTTGAGCGCCAGTGCGCGTTTTATGCGCGTGCACGCGAAAATGTTTCCGCTCCGCCACTAATGTGAAAAATCCTGGAGGAAACACTGTATAGATATATATATATATATATATATATATACACATACATATGCATATATAACATAACGATGCACAATGAATCAACCTGTCTTTATCTCAGACGGCATCCGATGACGAAGTGATCTTTTTGGCTGAGAAGATCGGAAGTACGGCCAAACCCATACATACTGACCAGGTAGCAACATTGATCAGATCTAACACTAGAACAGCCATGAGTGAATAAAAAACTGTGAGTAAAAAAAAAGGGATATCTCTGCACTCGGATCACATTTCAGGACCCTCCTTTCATGACTTTTCCTCAGTGGCGGCTGGTGATAAAAATGTTGGGTGGGCCACAGGTTATGGGGGCATGCTCCACGGGGAAGAATATCAACTTTAAAATCTGGATTTACAGTCGATTTTAGCATGAGAATATATATATAACTTAATTATTTTTATATATAACGTATTAAAGGGCAAACTGCAAACACAACAAAAATATAATGCACAACAACTGACAAATCAACTGGAATAGTCTTTGTTAGCAGAGTAGACCTAATGTTAACAGAATGGACTTATACCCTTTGTCTATCTGTGCAGCGGTAAGGTGAATAATTCTAGCAGTACTGTCCAGACAGTTGTCTTGTTTAGCCATTCAACTAGGCATTATTTATTCAATGGAACACAATGCAATTGTGATAATAAATGTGTTCTTTGTTACTTCTTTAATTAAATTAAAGTGTACCTTTCTATTATCATACAATATTTCCTTGAACATGTAAACTCTATAATCATACAGTTGTCTTTCAATTAGTTGTCTCTGTCATACTGAACTGTTTGTTATCATCCTGAACTATCTCTGTTGCTCACCTCACCTCAGTTCTGTCTCTATTGCTCTCCTCTCCTGTTGTCTGTCTCTCTGTTGCTCTCCTCTCCTGTTGTCTGTCTCTCTGTTGCTCTCCTCTCCTGTTGTCTGTCTCTCTGTTGCTCTCCTCTCCTTGTTGTCTGTCTCTGTTGTTAAGTCGTGACGTGTTTCCGGGTCCAAAGTTGGCTGAGGCGCTGTCTTCGAAATGCCGCAATAATAATAAATTATATTTATACACTGCGTTCCAAATTATTATGCAAATTATATTTTTCTCTGATTTTCCTAAATAGTCGATGCAAATGACAATCAGTATAATTTTCAAGTCATCAACCGTTAGAGTATAATTCAAATGTTAATGAACAAACCTCCCAATGATAACAGTATTTTTTTTATTATTATAAAAAACTCAAAATGCACTGTTCCAAATGATTATGCACAACAGAGTTTCAAAACATTTTATAGGTTGTAAAGAACTAAAAATGGTAATTTGATGAATTTGCAGCATTAGGAGGTCATATTTACTGAAATCAAAAGCTATTTCAAACAAAAACATCTTAACAGGCCAAGTTACATGTTAACATAGGACCCCTTCTTTGATATCACCTTCACAATTCTTGCATCCATTGAACTTGTGAGTTTTTGAAGAGTTTCTCCTTGAATTTCTTTGCAGGATGTCAGAATAGCCTCCCAGAGCTGCTGTTTTGATGTGAACTGCCTCCCACCCTCATAGATATTTTACTTGAGGATACTCCAAAGGTTCTCAATAGGGTTGAGGTCAGGGGAAGATGGGGGCCACACCATGAGTTTCTCTCCTTTTATGCCTATAGCAGCCAATGACACAGAGGTATTCTTTAAAGCATGAGATGGTGCATTGTCATGCATGAAGATGATTTTGCTACGGAAGGCACGGTTCTTCTTTTGTTCTTCTTTTTGACCACGGAAGAAAGTGGTCAGTCAGAAACTCTACATACTTTGCCGAGGTCATTTTCACACCTTCAGGGACCTTAAAAGGGCCTACCAGCTCTCTCCCTGTGATTCCGGCCCAAAACATGACTCTGCCACCTCCTTGCTGACGTCGCAGCCTTGTTGGGACATGGTGGCCATCCACCAACCATCCACTACTCCATCCATCTCGACCATCCAGGGTTGCACGGCACTCATCAGTAAACAAGACTGTTTGGAAATTAGTCTTCATGTATTTCTGAGCCCACTGCAACAGTTTCTGCTTGTGAGCATTGGTTAGGGGTGGCCGAATAGTAGGTTTACGCACAACTGCAAACCTCTGGAGGATCCTACACCTTGAGGTTCGCGGGACTCCAGAGGCACCAGTGGCTTCAAATACCTGTTTGCTGCTTTTTAATGGCATTTTAGCGGCTGCTCTCCTAATCAGATGAATTTGTCTGGCAGAAACCTTCCTCTTTATGCCTTTATCTGCACGAACAGCCACAAATGTGCTCTGATTCAAATGATCAAATGTGATGTTAATGTCAGATGATCAAATGTGCTCTGATTCAGCCACAAATCTCTTCACAGTACGATGATCACGCTTAAGTTTTCGTGAAATATCTAATGTTTTCATACCTTGTCCAAGGTATTGCACTATTTGACGCTTTTTGGTAGCAGAGAGATCCTTTTTCTTTCCCATATTGCTTGAAACCTGCGGCCTGCTTAATAATGTGGAATGTCCTCCTTAAGTAGTTTGGGCTCACCTGGCAAACTAATTATCACAGGTGTCTGAGATTGATTTCAATGATCCAAAGAGCCCTGAGACACAATACCATCCATGAGTTAAATTGAAAAAAACTAAATTAAATGTTTGACACTTAAATGCAATTTGCATAATAATTTGGAACGAGGTGTATAGCGCTTTTCCGAGGCTCAAATATCCTGACAACTGGAAAGTGCTGTGTCCCTTGTTGTATGAATAGATCCGAGTCTAAAAAACTATTAAACTGTCATTCTACCGCTGTAGAACACTGGTATTCTGGTGCGGAGAATTTCTGGTTTGGACCCGGAAATTGCTAAACGTCACGTTTGACGTCAGACTTAACAACCGGATATTCAGGGCCAAAAGTATTTGGACTGCCATAGAGTCCCATTCGGCCGGCGTCCCCGACTCCCTACCCTATGTATTTTCACAGTGAATTTTACACACACACCGATAAAATGTTTATTGTATTGGAGGATTTTTAATGAATGCTGATAGGCGCCGACAGAATATCAGCCGCATTTTATGAATAAACAATGTTTATTTTAAAAAATATTTTACAAGTAGCAACTAGGAAGTGGGGCCGCGTTGGAAGGTGGGGGCAGCGCCCTAGCGCCCTCTATTGGCCAGCCGCCACTGCTTTTCCTAGATATGTGCGTTCTACCACCCAGTATCCTTACATTTTCAAAATCACATCAGGATAAGCTAGTATGAAGCTATTTTGCAGTTTTTTCTGTGTAGGAGGCAGGCTGATTTACAAGATGCGCCAACTAGTGGTCTTTGTGTGTAAATAGCAACTTAGCCACTGTAAAGACTATGGTCATTTGACCCACGAGGCGGCTCTTATAGTAGGTACAATAGGCACGGCTGTTCTAGTGCTAATCAAATAGATTAGTTTGCCATCATGTCTGATTGGACTGAGTCGATTGAAATCAAATAAAAGTTTTTGTCATATCCCAAAAATAATACAGCCTTAGACGATGTAATGAAATGGACAAGCTAGCTCCTCAACAGTGCCACAATGAAGTCATAATAAAACTATGTTGATATGTCGGCCTTTGATTTGGCAAGCAGTGTTTTTGAACCTTTTGTCCCAAGCACTGGCAAACTATAGTCAGCAACCGACAAAATACGTTTGTGTACAGTTGTGTCAGGTAACCTGTCTGAGGGTTTGGTGTGTCAGGGGCGGCTCTATTAACACTAGAAGAGCCGTGATGGTGACCCCTGTGAGTAAAAAACAATTCTATCTTTGCACTTGATCAAATTTCAGGGCCCTCCTTTCATGACTTTTCCTAGATATGTGCGTTCTACCACCCAGTATCCTTACATTTTCAAAATCACACCAGGATAAGCTAGTATGAAGCTATTTTGCAGTTTTTCTGTGTAGGCTAAAAAAAGAAGCGCCCTCTAGTGATCTCTGTGTGTAAATAGCAGATTTACATTCTAAAAAGGGGGTCTATTTGACCCCTAAGGCGGCTCTACTAGTAGGTAAAATGGCTCTTGTAGTTTTAATGGACCTGAGGCTTAGAAACATGTAGCCTTTCAGAACCAAAGTTGTCAGATCAACACGCATCTACTGAAACATGACATTTGTATCGAGTATGTTCAGGTGGTGATGAGGCATGTAAAACACATGCTATATGTATGACCATTGACCACCAAGGGTTCGTTCTCTACAGGCAAGGCTGCTGGCCCTACAGAGGGATATTGACAAGGCGTCCTGGCCCAAAGCATCCAGCAGGTCATTGGTACGTGTCCTCTGTTCTCCAGCAGTCAGTATTTGACACTGCGTGAGCTTAGAATGATAAGGTTCTCAGTGTTTCCTCCAGGAATTTTTCCAATGGTGGCGGGTAGTGCTGACCGCGCGCGCGCAGCGCGCGCCCGCGATTTTTTCGCGTGCACGCGCACGAAACGCGCACGCGCGCTCAAAACAACGACGTAATTTCAGCCAAAACTCGAGGATGGCCCAAAAAAATAAAATGTTTTCCTGTACTTCTCCCGTGTGTCTCTTATTGTCTGTGTCTGCATGTTTTTCCAGCATGTAATTCAGTTGTCAATAAAAACAAAAACACTGATCTGACGTTTTTTTTCACAACGTTATTACTTGTCACTTTAAGCCCAGGAGGGAGTTAGCGATTAGCGATGTTTAGCTTAGCTTAGTTTAACAGAAGTATCTTCACTTTTAACATGACTTCCCGTGGTCGTAGAGGGCTGGTCGACGGCTTAAAATGACCGTGTAGACCTGTAGACCTTATCCAGCTATAGTCTTGTGTTTCTACCCCGGGCATAGCCGGTGTTATTCACGGACAAACACTCCTGTTAGAGTGGTTCTAGTACACTGGACATAGGTAACACATAGAGAGGCTTCTCCTCTCTCTCTCCATCCTACACTACACTACACTACGCATCCTATACTACACTACACTACGCTAGCTCGCGGTGTTCGGGTGACAGCCAGGGCGCGTTCGTAAATACGCTCTGGAAATCTGATCAGCACTCACGGAATGCCTCTTGTCCAATCAAATGACTTGGTCCCTTTATGACGTTGAACCCAGTCTGCGCTCCGGGGCTCTCAGAGCGAATTTACGGTCCGCCACGATGAAATGCATGTAGAGGAAACACTGGTTCTATCTCCGTCTAGGGCAGTTCAGAGATATTGAGCGTCAAAGTTCTTACATTCCATTATGTTTTGTGAGATGGAACCTTTGTATTTTATTAATTACTAACTAAAAAATGTCAACATTTTAAAAAATAACACCACACAGGCATTAATAAACACCTAATGGTGTAATAAAAACCGCCCAGTGTGATCAATAAGTAGCCCCAATTGGGCTGGAATAGTAGCACAATCTGGCAACACGTTGAATGAATCCATTAGTAATGATATTACGGGATGTGTCCTGTCTCAGGTGGCCCGAGCTGCTGACACGGACGACAAGAAGATGGTTGCCATGGCGAAGGTGAAGAAGGAAGTGGCCAAGCAGCAGGAGGAGGAGGAGGAGGAGCAGAACATAGAAGAAGAAAGCCCTGTGAAGAAAGAGAAGAAGAAGAAGAAGAAAGGAGAGACTCCGGTGAAGGAGGAGCAGGTCGTGGTTTCGAGCGCAGACGAGAACGACGGAGGCGAGAAGGACGTGAAGAAGAGAAAGAAGCTCCTGTCGTCCGCCGGACCGCCGGAGGGAGGACAGGACGGAGAGGGGGACGACACGAAGAAGACAAAGAAGACAAAGGGCAAGAAGAGAGCTGCCGCCGCGAACGGGGAGAACGCCGGGACGAACGGGGGAGAGGCGGAGGAGGAAGAAGAAGGACTGGTGAAAAGCAAGAAAAAGAAGAAGAAAGGGGTGACGGTAACAGTGAAGGGAGGAGAGGAGGCAGAGGTCCAGGATGACACAAAGAAGAACAAGAAGAAGAAGGCCAAGTCCTCCGACATCACTGCAGTCATTAGCATAGACTCAGAGGCGGAGGGAAAGGTGGAGGCGGAGGCGGAGGAGAGCAAGAAGAAGAAGAAGGCGCTAAAGAAGGAGAAGAGGAGGAAGCCCTCGTTGCAAACAGAGGAGGAGGAGGAGGGTGTGATAGTGGTAGAAGAGGAGAGGCCGGAGAAGAAGAAGAGGAAGACTGCTGTGAAAGGAGGGAAGGAGAAGAAGACGCTCCAAAAGACAGAAGAGAAGGAGGAGAAGGAGGGGGTGGAGGAGGAGGAGGGAGGGAGAGGTGGAGCTGCTGCCGTCGCCAACGGCACGAAAGGAAAGAAAGGGAAGACAGAGGCAGCGGGAGAGGAGGAGGAGGAGGAAACGATAGAGGAGAGCATACCACAGAAGAAAGGAAAGAAGAAAGGAGACACTCCAGCGAAGGAGAAGAAGAAGAAGAAGGAGAAGAACATCAAGGTGGAATACTGTGACCCTGAAGACCAGGGGGAGGCGGAGGAGAGCAAGAAGAAGAAGAAGGCGCTAAAGAAGGAGAAGAGGAGGAAGCCCTCGTTGCAAACAGAGGAGGAGGAGGAGGGTGTGATAGTGGTAGAAGAGGAGGGGCCGGAGAAGAAGAAGAGGAAGACTGCTGTGAAAGGAGGGAAGGAGAAGAAGACGCTCCAAAAGACAGAAGAGGAGGAGGAGAAGGAGGAGGTGGAGGAGGAGGAGGGAGGGAGAGGTGGAGCTGCTGCCGTCGCCAACGGCACGAAAGGAAAGAAAAAGAAAGGGAAGACAGAGGCAGCGGGAGAGGAGGAAACGATAGAGGAGAGCATACCACAGAAGAAAGGAAAGAAGAAAGGAGACACTCCAGCGAAGGAGAAGAAGAAGAAGAAGGAGAAGAACATCAAGGTGGAATACTGTGACCCTGAAGACCAGGGGGTGAGTTGATGGGGTCAAGGGGTCATCAAAGCCTGCCATGATATGGTGTTACGTGGACACACCCAAGAACCTAACGTCACGTTATAAGAATGAAATGGCAAAACAAAGCTTACTCAATCAGCATAGCAACTGATTCAACAGTTTATACTGAGTCCATCACCCACTTCTACCAGGTTAAGCAGACACACACTTCTAACTACCAGGTTAAGCAGACACACACTTCTACCATGTTAAGCAGACACACACTTCTACCATGTTAAGCAGACACACACTTCTACCATGTTAAGCAGACACGTAGCTCTTTGCATGATCATCCACATTCATCCACGTTAGGACCATTGAAAGATCGCCCCAGTATGT
The DNA here is from genome assembly GCF_963989245.1 of Nansenia antarctica. NCBI lineage: Eukaryota > Metazoa > Chordata > Actinopteri > Argentiniformes > Microstomatidae > Nansenia > Nansenia antarctica. The sequence continues at coordinate 26,948,634 of NC_137677.1, read as the reverse complement.
GACATTAACTTAATATTGGCATTTAACTTTTTAAAAAAAAAATATCCAGGTTAGTTTCATCAAGATACTAACGTACAAACATCGAGAGGGGTGTCCTTATTGAATGTATTAAAAAACACTTTTCCTGATATGTTTTTTTCTGTGTGAGTGGGAAGTCTGAGAGGGGTATTCCATCAACGTCGCTAAAGGAAAATCCAGGCTTATTCTGATTAAGGCTCACAAGATTTATATAAAAAAAATCCAAGCAAATTTGGATAAATCTCGCGAGATTATCAAAAATAAGCCCGGATTTTCCTTTTAGCGACGTTGATGGAATACCCCCCTGATGTCTTGTGTCTCTGCTTCAGACGGACGCCCAGGTGGACGTTGTCTTCCTGTCCGAGAAGACGGGGAACACAGACGAGGTCAACATTGACCAGGTAGATCACCACTGACCCGTTAGATCACTGTCCGCTCCGGTTAGATCGACTAGTCTGGCCTACGCTACGACGCATCGACAGCCTCGCTACGATGACAGGAAGTCCACTCCTAGTTTGTTGGTTGTGCTTAACTTTGAACATGTTGTGACGTTTTCCTGAATAAAACACAAGCTATAGGAGTGACCGCTGTTATCACTGAGAAACACATACTGCCTTCACACATAACCCTGAACGTGGCGGACATTCAGATATATATGTACCCTCGTTCTGAATACGAGAGAAAGGAGTGTAAAGACAAACGCACATCCTTATGAATGCGTCGAAGGCAAGGCAAGTTTATGTGTATAGCACATTTCATACAACAGAGGCAAATCAAAGTGCTTTACATACAGCATACAAAAATCGGATAGTACGAATAGAGGATAGTAAGAAAATAAACATGACAAGAATAGATATATATTTTTTATTTATTTGACCTTTATTTAACCAGATAAAATCAGTTGAGAACAAATTCTCATTTTCAATGAGGATCTGGCCAAGAGGCCCCGGCAAGAATAAAAACAAACATATAAACAGAAATACTCAGGGTCAACATAGAACAATACATACAATACATTAGAACGGCAAAGACAGTGAAATATATATATATATATATATAGAAAGTAAATAGATAAACATTTAACACGGTAATAGACGATGAATATGAATTCATCCTTATGAGTGCATCGTCATGGATACAGGGACACTAGCAAAGTTATTCTTCTTCTACATGCTAAGCGCTGTACAGAAGTGGACTGCCAGTGAGTGTGAGGTAGAATAACACAGGTGTTTCATTATGCTCCATAGACCAGAAGGCTGGCGCTACAGAAGGAGATTGACCAGGAATCCAAACCCAAAGTAGCACCTGTCTCATCGGTCAGTACATAAATAAACAACACATTTTTTTTGCTTTTTACTTCTTTTTTTTTAATAACCTCAATCATTATGATATTATTACAGGATGGAAGTGGATGGAACAAGCTTACATGTGTAACAAACATGCATCCCAACATTTAAACAGGCCCTCAAAACCCACCTCTTCAAGCTCGCCTTCACCAGTTAACCCTCTCCCCCCCTCCCCTTCCCATGTGTCCCCAGCACTACCTTAATTAGGCCCCTATACTTTATTTTATCTATTTTTTTGTGTCTTTTATTAATACTACTCGATCTTTTTCAGTTTGTAAAGCGTCTTTGAGTGTCTAGAAAAGCGCTATATAAGTCTAATGTATTATTATTATTATTATTATAACAAGCATGTGTCTCTCCCTCTCCAGGGCCTTGGCCAGTGGGGCTCCGCCCAGTTTGACAACGCAGACAAACAGCAGAAGTTCCTTCGGTTGATGGGCGGCTTCAAGAAGAGCAGCCAGCCAATGGCAGAAGGCCCTGGGCGGGCCAACATGGCGTTGGGGAAGGACGGGCAGCAGAGTTTGCAGCAAGGGCTTCTGGGGGAGTTTGAGCGTGCCCAGTCACGCCGCATGGACTTCGGTGGCAGGGGGGCGGGACTTGGGTTCTCTGCTCCGTCCAATAAGAAGTTTGCCATTGATGTCAACGCCACTCGGTCGGTCAAATTTGATGACTGAGACAAGAGGAATCCAGATGTGTGTGTGTGTGTGTGTGTGTGTGTGTGTCTGTGTATGTGTCTGTGTGTGTCTGTGTGTGTGGCTGTGTGTGTGTGTGTGTGTGTGTGTGTGTGTGTGTGTGTGTGTGTGTGTCGATGGTAAGGGAAGTATTACCTGGGATGTTTAGCATCGTGTGTGTGTGTGCACACGACCAACCTGTGTTCCTTGGGAAGGCATGTTTGTGTTGTGTGCGTGTCTATGAGAGGTCTACCCATCAGAGGACAGACATCTAGAAGAACCCTGGACTCTCTGCATTGGAAGAGGACTCACCCAGGGCTGGTCTGGACCAGGGACCAACTAGGACTAACTACGTTTAGCACAGCTCAAGTAGCCTGTACTGTATTTGACCGAGATCTGATTGTGATTAAGGCTACACGGCTCATTGTATAATGACTTGTTTGATGTCTTGTATGATAAAGCAATTTCTTAAAACCAAACATGACTTTAAAAAATGTATGGTTGGTTGACTATAAAGTGTGTACTATTAATGTTACAAATGTGGTCAAAATGAGAACTAATTGTTTTTAGTCACATGGGCTACAAATATCTATTGACAGCTAGTTCCGTCCATTAAACGCTTAACAACAGTACACAGGGTTTATTCTCTGATTGAATATCGATTATCACCATTCTGATCGTTCATATATATGACCATAATTATATACAGGGTCACCACTATCGTCTCGTCATATCAAGTGAGTTTCAACCATGAGGGGTTATTATTATTATTATTATTATTATTATTAGTTTTTAAAAAAATATTATTAGGGTTATTTTTCTTCCAATAAGTATATTTGAGTTCAGTATTTTCTGTAATATTTGATCTGACTGTTCAGGAGGATACAATTTAAATTAATTAAATGATGGCTTGTTTTAAGAAGGTTGATACTTAGATACTGAGTATTTAATTTAATAAATTATTTATTTTCAACATATCGAAAATAATACATCTGAGAAGGGCCAATTCACCTGCATGTTAGACAAACAACTCTCGGCCTTTTGTAGTCCATCAAACGTTGCTGGCTAGTTCCACATACAGTAGGCTATTCTACAGTAAATCCATGCACCCTTGGAAAGCTGCCCATCGACATCTACAATAACATAAACATATATATGTTTAATATCTGTCTGATCAATGGCAAATGAGGCGAAATCAGCTAGAAGTTGATGCAGTGGATTCTGTCAGGACATCCAATAGTCGCCATGGGCAACAAGCCAAACCTCCGAGAGAGCAACAACCCGCTGTTGTTGTTGTTGTTGTTGTTGTTGTTGTTGTTCTGCTTCTCTTTGTTTTCTGTACAATGTCATTGAGTTTGAGAAAGGCGCTTTTTAAATCAAATCTATTATTATAATTATTATTATATCTACAGTGTTTTTGCGGGAGCGGGAGGAGGGAAAGCAAGCAGAGCGCACTGAGCGATTTGCGCAAGACCTGTATTAGGCTGCGTTCGTAAATTTGCTCTGGAAATCTGATCAGCACTCTGTCCAATGCCTCTTGTCCAATCAAATTACTTGGTTTCTTTATGACGTTGAACCCAGTGTGCCCTCCAGCCCTCTCAGAGCTCATTTACGAACGCAGCCTTAGCTTTCGGACTGTTGCTAGGGCAACAGTAACACTACTGTTATTTTATGAAACGTTGTTTGGAAAAAAAACAAGCAGATGTTGTTGTAATTGTTATTTCATTTTTATGAATCTGTAATTATGAGTCAACGACGGGTTTTGCAAGGTAAGATCGGGCTAAGTAGCCTGTCCACATTCTCATGACTGTTTTGGTTGTTAGGGTTAGGTTAGGTTAGGTAAGTAGCCTGTCCACATTCTCATGACTGTTTTGGTTGTTAGGGTTAGGTTAGGTTAGCTAAGTAGCCTGTCCACATTCTCATGACTGTTTTGGTTGTTAGGGTTAGGGTTAGGTTAGGTAAGTAACCTGTCCACATTCTCATGACTGTTTTGGTTGTTAGGGTTAGGGTTAGGTAAGTAGCCTGTCCACATTCTCATGACTGTTTTGGTTGTTAGGGTTAGGGTTAGGGTTAGGTAAGTAACCTGTCCACATTCTCATGACTGTTTTGGTTGTTAGGGTTAGGGTTAGGTTAGGTAAGTAGCCTGTCCACATTCTCATGACTGTTTTGGTTGTTAGGGTTAGGGTTAGGTAAGTAGCCTGTCCACATTCTCATGACTGTTTTGGTTGTTAGGGTTAGGGTTAGGTAAGTAGCCTGTCCACATTCTCATGACTGTTTTGGTTGTTAGGGTTAGGGTTAGGGTTAGGTTAGGTAAGTAGCCTGTCCACATTCTCATGACTGTTTTGGTTGTTAGGGTTAGGGTTAGGTAAGTAGCCTGTCCACATTCTCATGACTGTTTTGGTTGTTAGGGTTAGGGTTAGGGTTAGGTTAGCTAAGTAGCCTGTCCACATTCTCATGACTGTTTTGGTTGTTAGGGTTAGGGTTAGGGTTAGGTAAGTAGCCTGTCCACATTCTCATGACTGTTTTGGTTGTTAGGGTTAGGGTTAGGTAAGTAGCCTGTCCACATTCTCATGACTGTTTTGGTTGTTAGGGTTAGGGTTAGGGTTAGGTTAGGTAAGTAGCCTGTCCACATTCTCATGACTGTTTTGGTTGTTAGGGTTAGGGTTAGGTAAGTAGCCTGTCCACATTCTCATGACTGTTTTGGTTGTTAGGGTTAGGGTTAGGTTAGGTAAGTAGCCTGTCCACATTCTCATGACTGTTTTGGTTGTTAGGGTTAGGGTTAGGTTAGGTAAGTAGCCTGTCCACATTCTCATGACTGTTTTGGTTGTTAGGGTTAGGGTTAGGTTAGGTAAGTGTGGTATTATTGTAAATGTGTACAGGCCACCGTAGTGACATCAGGTGGGGCGGAAACAAGAAGACAACTAGAGACCGGTATTGTCAGAGCTCACGGAGCGAGTTACAATAAAGACACTTGTGGTGACTGTTTCCTCCTTAGTCACCGCGACTGTTGAACTGTAAACTTTAGTTGACTCGTGATACCAACACCGACGACTTCTGTACGTTGCAATCATTTGTTTACTTTAATATAAAAACATGATACACTAAAACAGTTTCGCGTGTGGCAACACGGTCAAAGACTGTGTGCTCACCAGTTCAATCAGTAACACCTGTAGCCTACCGGTGAGCTCACCTATATACCTGTGCACTCCTATGTCCTCGCCACTCAGTGGTCAACAGTAAAAATGACATCCAGCACAGACATAATGGCTGCAACACTCCGGCTCCTATTTGTTCATTGGCTAGAGACATTAACAAATAAAATCCAAACAACAAAGCCATTATGCAACAACACCATAAATACAGTAGCAAAAAAAATCATAGTCCATAATGCAGGGCTGTAGTAGCCTACACTCCACTTGTAATCTATCAGGAATGTCCTTTGTAATCCATCAGAAATGTCTTTGGGGTTGAAGATGTTCCACTTTCAGTCCTCTTGAGGCGTCATCTGCCGGATTTTGTGCCGTAGGGATATATCTCCACATTTTCCTGCAGGTCCATCTTGAGTTGGTTCCTCTCCTCTCTCACTCCCTCCAGAATCTCCTGCAGCTGGTCTCTCTCCTCAGTGACAGAAGTCACACTAGAGAGCAGCTTCTCCAGCTCCTCACCATGACTGTACGTTTTCTCAGACAGGAGGAGGTCTCTCTCAGCACACACAAACTCCAGCTCCTCACTCTGTTGTTTAGCCTGCTGTTCTAGAAGAGACTGCTTCTGTATCTTTTCACTCTCAAGTTCAGAGTTCAATTGCTTCTGTTGTCTGAGCTCGTCTTGAATGCAGTGTAAAATATCTTGAGTCACGGCAACCGTCTCTGTATTTTCCTGCAAGTCATTCTTCAACTGGTTTCTCTCACATTGAATGGTTTCCAGTTCCTCTCCAAGATGCTGTATTTGTTGCTGAAATTGGGTTTCTTCGTGTTCCCTCTCAGCCTGCTGTTCTGAGTTCAGATATTGTTGACATTTCAGCTCTGCCTGGACCTGTATGACCATCTCCATATTTTCCTCCAGGTCCATCTTGAGCTGACTCCTCTCGTCTCTCACTCCCTCCAGTATCTTCTGGAGCTGGTCTCTCTCCTCAGTGAGAGAAGTCACACAAGAGAGCAGCTTCTCCAACTCCTCTGCATGATTCTGAGGGCTGTCGATCTTCTCACACTGGAGGTGGTCTCTCTCAGCACACACAGAATCCAGCTCCTCACTCAACTGAGTAATCTGGTTTTGCAGCTCTGCAAGATGGGATCCATTCTCTGAACTATTTTCATTGTCCAAGCTAGTCTTAATCTGTGTATTCAAGTGTTGTATTTTCTCTTGTAGGTCTCTCTTGAGCTGGGTCCTCTCATCGCTCATATCTGAATGTTGCTCCTCCAGCTGCTCCACTGCAATTCTATTCGCAACCACCGGAGAGCAGTCATTTTGCTCGTTGCAGATTCCTTGGAGGGGTCCACTTATCACCCATCCCAGCCGGGTTTTGAAAGCGTACGGCCCCTCTCCAACACTGTTCACCACCTCCCAGGGTTCCATTAGCCTGGAGGCATTGGTGCCAATCAGCAAATCCACCTGGGCTTGGATGTGAGGGATGCAGATGCCATTCAAATATGACCACTTCGCCACTTCTTCATCTGAGATTATATTAGATGTTGACACAGGCATTTTCTCTTGGGTCAAAACTTCAGGAAGGCTGTAAAACTGTCCATTGTTACAGCCAGCAATCTCCAAACCTTGAAGAATAAAGCTTGAAACTTCCTGATCTGGCGCCATGGTACGCAACTGAACCTTTACTCTCCTTCCAGTCATTTTCAACCTTGTCATCAAGCTTTCAGAGCAGAATGTTGAAGTGCTTCCTGGGTCCAAAAATGCATATGTTTGAATTATTTTGTCACCTTTGGAGGACTTAACTTGCACTGGGAGGATTGAGAGAATGCCGTCACTGCTACCGGCTCCTGTATGTCCAGAAAAGGTAGAGACGTGTGTGCGGTCACTTGATTTTTTCTGTAGCCCATCTGTGTCAATTTCCTTTTCCTTGTTTATGTGGAGAACACTTGGATGTTTCTGACCACACACCTTGCAACTCATGCGCCTTTCACAGTGTTTGCTCATATGTCCAGTTTGCAAACAAGCAAAACAAACGCCTTTCTCCTTCAGGAAACTTATCTTCTGTGTGTGTGCTTTCTTTTCCAATTGTGGGCATTGCTCCAACCCATGCTCAAGGGAGCAACACAGACACAGATTTGATTTTGTAGTCTTGTACTGTACACTTTGTCTCTTGCTTCTGTCATTGCTTGTAGACTCTGCAACATCACTCTGTTCAGTGTTTACAATAGTTGTAGCATAGGCATTTCCCTTGATCCTTGATGGTGATCTGTTCCTGTCACCAAATGGTTTCTTCTCTACAGGCTTTTCATAGCTACTGTACTGTAAATCTCCAAAAATAGGTTCGGATGCAATTCTCACTTGGCGCTCAACAAAAAGAACAATATCTAAAAACTGAGCTCTGCGCTGATGGCGCTCCCAAAGCTCACACGCCTTTGTTCTCCATTTTTCTTTCAACTTGTAGGGGAGTGTCTGGATCACGGCTCGCATGTTAGCTGGCATGTCAAGTTCATTGATGTATTTCAATTCTTCCATTGCGTTACAGCACTCACGCAAAAGGAGTGAATATGCTTGCAGTCCTTTGACATCCTCAGCCTTCACCAATGGCCAGCCAAGCACCTTGTCCACATATGCAGCGGTAATTTTCAACTCATCCCCAAAATGCTCCTGCAGCAGTTCCATTGCTCTTTCATAACCTCTGTCGGGAGGCATAAGTTGACAACTGCGGACTAGCTCCTGAGGCTGCCCTCTTGTGTACTGCTGTAGGAAGTACAAACAATCACCTTTGTTGTTGGTCTTATTTACCACACAGTGTTGAAATGCTCGGACGAAAGCTCTGTATGACAGAGGATCTCCATGAAACACTGGAATTTCTCTTATTGGAAGGGAATTCATGTTTTGCTGTTGCACCAAGAGCTCCGTTATTTGATTTTGTGATTGAAGTAGACTGTAAATATTGCCGTCCTGGGTGTTAGGAGAAGGTACAACACCACAGTTAGCCTGACCGTGAGAAGATTGAACGGCATGTTCAGAATCCTGACTGTGTGAAATCTGCATGTGAGGAGATTTTATGACCTGTGCAGCATCCAGAATGTGGGAAGATTCCATGACCTGTCCAGAATCCATCATTTGGTTTGTTGTTCCATGTCTCTTTAACCTTGATGCCTTCTGGTTGGATTGTGAATGAGACTGTAGGCCTATATTTTGCTTTGGCTGCACATGCATGTTTTTCATAATAGTGCTTGGAAATGGATTGAATTCATTGGCCCCAGGATTGAGAGGTGTTTTCCTTTCCTTTGTGTACGATTCTTTAATTGAACTCCCTCCATCAGATTTCATAAACACTGCTAGTTTAGCAGAGGACACTGCAATCTCGGTGTTAAGTTCAAGCTGTTCCTGTTTCCTCCGAAGCTACTCAGCCTGCTCCTGCAATACATGTTTGTCACGCAAAGCAGCAGCGCGCGTTTCTAGTGCAGCTTTCTCGGCTGCAGCTTCAATGCATTTTAATGAGACTGTAGAAGATCGGCCACTCCTTGAGCTGCCACGGCTCTTCTGTGATCGTTTACTTGAAACCTGCGTTCCCACATTAGAAACACTGTCATAAGGATGCACCTCATCTTCGTCGTCAATTTTGTAGTGATTGACAGCTCCATCAACATCATGAGCATCATTATTGCTTTCCAACCGTTTTGTAACTGCACCAGTCGATTCATTATCCATTTCACATTCCAACCATTTTGTAACCACATCTGTAAATTCATTGACACTCAACGTTTTGGCTTTATACCACACTTCATGCTTGTCAGCTTCATCGGCTGGCAGCAAAGGTAATAGAGTTGTGTGCGCATTTTGTGCGTCATGGCACATCAGTTTAAACTTGTCAAACTCGCATTTCACTGGTTCTTTACAATCCTTGTTGCTGTTAGACATCAGTTTATTAATAGTCTCCTTTAACTTGTTTGCTTTGTTCAAATGACATTTTTTGTTTGTTTGCAAAGTGTCTCTTTTGTCTAGCAAGGCTTTTGTGAGCTGCCTTTTGCGTTTTAAATCCTCTGGGTTCATTTCCACAGGGCTGGCAGTAGCCACGCCCACCAGCTGTGCGTCATCACAATTTTTACTTTGCACTGTAGCCATTGTTACATTCAGTCATTTGTTTACGCTTTGTTTTCAAACAAATTATCTCCAGCGACTTGCCTACTCACCACTCAACGACAGATTTCAGCTGTGGCAATTCAATCACTCACCCAGAGCTCTGAAACGGGTGGATCTGAAATGGATAGCCTACTGAAGTCGAGTTGTCCACTGGTCCGCTCGGTTCCATTCAAACGGAGGTAAACATCGGCTTAGTTTCCAATTCTTCTTTCTTGAAGCGCAGCACTTCACCAATTAGTCCACTCGCCCAAATGAGCTAGTCTTTGACTTAAATGTGGTGACTGTTTCCTCCTTAGTCACCGCGACTGTTGAACTGTAAACTTTAGTTGACTCGTGATACCAACACCGACGACTTCTGTACGTTGCAATCATTTGTTTACTTTAATATAAAAACATGATACACTAAAACAGTTTCGCGTGTGGCAACACGGTCAAAGACTGTGTGCTCACCAGTTCAATCAGTAACACCTGTAGCCTACCGGTGAGCTCACCTATATACCTGTGCACTCCTATGTCCTCGCCACTCAGTGGTCAACAGTAAAAATGACATCCAGCACAGACATAATGGCTGCAACAACACTTACATTTAAATACAGAAGGACTCACGTGCATTTGTAATAGAATAACACGACATGGTGTCAGCAGTCCTGTAAGTGAGTGTTAAGAGTTAGGTCGGCCGACAGTGTCATTTGAGCTTGTGACGGTGAGAAGGGAGGAAGAAAAGATGGTTGATAATGCTAACGCGGGAGCAGCTGCAGTCCAGAGAGCGACGCCAGTTTCAAGTGCTACGTTCAGCATCCAGCCTCCGGAGTCCTTCGACTTTTCAAAGCCGCAAGAGTGGGCCAAATGGATACGCAGGTTTGAAAGATTTCGTCTGGCAAGTAACCTGACGGTTAGCACTGAAGAGAATCAAGTCAACACGCTAATATATTGTATGGGAGATGAGGCGGATGATATTTTACGTGGACTAAATCTGACTGATGCTCTAAGACGTACTTACCAAGGGGTGCGTGATGGATTACAGGGTTTTTTCGTAGTCAAGAAGAACGTTATCTACGAGCGTGCCAAATTTAACATGCGCAAGCAGGGAGAATGCGAGACGGTGGACTCATTTGTGACGACACTATATGCGCTGGCGGAGCATTGTACATATGGAGTGCTACATGACGAGCTGATTCGTGACAGGCTTGTCGTTGGACTGATGGATAAGCGGCTGTCCGAACGCATGCAGCTGGACCCGGACTTGACCCTGGAAAAGGCAATAAACATGGCGAGGCAGAGTGAAGAGGTGAAAAGACAGCAATCTTCTCTGCGAGGGGACACCAGGACAGAGGCAAGTGATGCTAAATGTGTAGACAGAGTGTTTAAGAGCAGTAGCAAGACATATGCTAAAAACAAACCTCAACAGGCTAACAGTTACCCAGCCAAGCCACACAGTGCCCAATACTCAAAGGGGAAAAATGTCCAGTGCCATAAATGCGGCAGCTCTCTGTCCCATTCACAGCGCGATTGCCCTGCTAATGAGGTGAAATGTCATTCATGTGGGAAGATGGGGCATTACAAGCGTGTGTGTAAGTCATCCAAATCTGTACATGAGGTTGAAGAGGACTATTCCTGCTCCTGTGAAGAGGATGAGGACTGTGTGTTCTTAGGCAGCGTCACAGCTGACGGTGAGCCATGGATGGTCAACATAAACATCGATGACAGACGTGTGCCATTCAAAATAGACACCGGTGCTGATGTTACAGTGATGCCTCACACTGTTTTTCAAGAGATCTACAGAGACAAGGATCCACCTACCCTTCGGAAGTCAACTAAGCCACTGATGGGACCTGGGAGGAGTCCACTAGATGTTGTGGGCGTCGCCGGGCTGTTGCTGAGGAGAGGAGAGAAAGAGGTGTGGGAGAATGTGTATGTCACTCGACACCTGCACACTGCATTGCTGGGGAGACCTGCTATTAGTAAGATGGAGCTTGTGGCACGTCTTGACAGTATCACGATGGAGACGCTCAAGACAACCTACCCAAAGATATGTAGTGGTCTCGGTGAGATGAGACAGCCGCATGCAATCAGGCTGAAACCTGGGGCCCAACCATTCTCACTGAAGACACCCAGAAGGATTCCGTTGCCACTGATGGACAAGGTCAAGCAAGAACTGTCCCGCATGGAAAGCCTTGGAGTGATCAGCCGAATCGAGGAGCCAACTGACTGGTGTGCCGGCATCGTGGTGGTTCCCAAGAAGACAGGTGCTGTTCGCATCTGTGTTGATCTCACGAACCTCAATGAGTCAGTGTGCCGGGAAAAGTATACCCTGCCAACAGTGGAAGAAACACTGGGAATGCTGGCTGGAGCCAGAATATTCAGCAAGTTGGATGCAAACATGGGATTTTGGCAAATACCTCTGACTGAAGATTCATCAAAGTACACCACCAAAGTACACAAGCCTCTGCGAGACCTTCTGTCAAAGAAGAACTGCTGGCTGTGGGGCTTCGAGCAGGCCAGGGCCTTTCAAGATTTGAAGGATGCACTAATATCTCCACCAGTGTTGGCCATGTACGACACCAACAGGGAGTGCAAAGTCTCAGCGGACGCGTCGTCTTACGGCTTAGGGAGTGTGCTTCTCCAAAAATGGGATGGAGTGTGGAGACCTGTAGCCTACGTGTCGCGGTCTCTCACACAAACTGAACAGAGATACGCGCAGGTTGAGAAGGAGGCCTTAGGCCTGACCTGGGCTTGTGAGAGGTTCCGCAACTTTCTCATCGGCAGACACTTCCAGCTAGAGACAGACCACAAGCCGCTCCTGAGTCTCCTGGGGTCTCAGCCGTTGGACGCTCTCCCTCCACGGATTCTGCGCTTCCGGATGCGCCTGATGCGCTATTCCTACTCCATTGCTCATGTGCCAGGAAAGTGCCTGTGGACTGCGGATACACTCTCACGTGCTCCTGTGAAGAGGAGAGAGACACCGGATGAGAAGGAGTTCTTCGAGGATACTAACATCTACGTGGACATGATAATGGAGAACCTGCCAGCGAGCACCGCCTACCTGGATGAGCTGAGAGAGCAGCTGAAGAGGGACAGTGTGTGCGCACGGGTGATGCAGCTGAGTGCAGAGGGATGGCCAGCACTCAACAGTGAACCGGCTCTCAGGCTGTACTGGGCGGAACAGGCGCTACTCACAGTAGAGGATGGACTTTTGCTGAGGGGAAGCAGGCTCGTCATCCCTTCAACAATGAGAAATGAGGTGCTTGCCAGGCTGCATGAAGGCCACCAGGGGGTGGTAAAGTGCAGGGAGCGCGCACGACAGTCTGTATGGTGGCCCGGGCTGAGCCAGCAGCTGAATGAATTAGTCCTCAACTGCCGAACATGCAGCAAAGAGAGACAGAACCAAAAGGAGCCGCTGATGCCATCTCAATACCCAGGGCGACCATGGCAGAAATTAGGAGCAGACCTGTTCATGCTGGAGAGCAAGACATACCTGCTGGTTGTGGATTATGCATCAAGATACGTGGAGATCGCTCTGCTGACCCCCACAAAATCAACAGATGTCATCCACCACCTCAAATCGATCTACGCACGGCACGGCATCCCAGAGGAACTGGTGACAGACAACGGGCCGCAGTTCTCCGGAATGGCCTTTGCGGCATTTGCAGCGTCCTACGGATTTCGTCATGTCACAAGCAGCCCGAAATATCCTCAAAGTAATGGGGAAGCAGAACGGGCTGTCAAGACAGTAAAAGGTCTCCTGAAGAAGGCAGCCGACCCATACAGGCGTACAGAGCCACCCCGTTGCATAACGGATACAGTCCAGCTCAACTTCTGATGGGGAGGAGGCTCCGCACGACGGTGCCTACGCCTCCTGCTCTACTGGTCCCTGCTCTTCCCGACAGTGAGGCGGTGGTCCTGAAAGAAGAGTTAAAGAGGAGGAGAGACGCACAAAGCTACAACCGGCGTCATCGTGCAAGAAGTCTCGACAGACTCACTCCTGGAAAGGAAGTGTGGGTCACCGATCAAGATGCAACTGGAGTCGTGGTCAGCAGCCACCCTACTCCGCGGTCGTACATCGTGGATGGACCTCATGGGACAGTACGGCGAAACCGGCGCCATCTCATCCCCATGGAGCCCTCACCGGCGCAGAGTGGCGGTGGTGCTACTGAGCAACCTCTGGGATGTGTCCCAAAGCAGAGTTCAGCAGAACCAAGGGACCAGAATGTCCCAGAACCACCAGCTACTCCTAGAACCAGATCTGGGAGAGAGGTGGTGAAACCAACTAGGTTGGACTTGTAAAAAAAAAAAAAAAGTTATGTTTAGGAGAAGAGATGTGTTCATGCTCTTTTTATGTGTATATATATAGGGGTGTTAGTAGAATTGTTTATTTGATCAGGTTCAGATCAGACCTTTTAGTTATAGAGGCAGAATAATCCTCTAGGTCTGATGAATCAATGGCAGTCTACCCATTGATTCTAGAAAGAGAGATGTGGTGTTAATGTAATTGTGTACAGGCCACCGTAGTGACATCAGGTCAGGTGGGCGGGGTTACAACAAGAACGAGAGACCGGTATTGTCAGAGCTCACGGAGCGAGTTACAATAAAGACACTTACATTTAAATACAGAAGGACTCACGCGTATTTGTAATAGAATAACACGACACACATCAGCTCAGTTGGATAAAAAGGGGAAGGTTCCATTAGGTAAACCGACCTACATGCACCTATAACTATTAACTATAACACTGCTTTATATTGTTAGCTGGCTCACAAAACAAGCTGTGTTAGTTGACTAGCGAGTGTGTCATTGCTTTTCAACAAAGCTGAAATGTACTTACAAAATAAAATTCATTCAAACATTGAACAGCTTCCACCCCACAGATGGAAATGTGTTTGTGTTGATGAGAAGTGATAATATCTTGTCTTCCTTATTGTTGTATTATTAGTATTTTTACCCCTCAGTAACCCCTCAGAACTGAGGTAGAGCTTTGCTTTGTATCTTGCTTCTCTAAGTGCTCTTAATAAACGGAGGAGACTTTGTTTCATCACATCGTGTACCCTTAGTGGTAAGTTCTTGTGAGCCTAGCAACCAGGGGTGAAAGTGGTTTGAGTTTCTTACAGGAACTATAGGCTACTACCCCAACCTTCATCATTTCATATTGTTCTCCTCCTGCCCCCAGCTTCATGCATCCCTGAACACACACATCGTGGTGTTGGTGTCGAAATTAGAAACACTTTAGGGCTGCCAAGTTTCACCAAAAGTTTGGAGTGAGAGTTTTTGGTGGTAGAGCGACCCAAAACTGTGCACGTTTTGGTAGCGGCGGCCCCTCTCTCCCACACAATTATTTGTGCTAGTTTCCTGCAATTTTAAACCAGCACAAGAAATGAAAATAATTGGAACATTTGATAAAACAAGAGAAATTCAGATAATATATCTTAAGTCTTAATAAACAAATACAGTAGCCTACAGAGTCTAAAACAAAATTGGGCCTCATCAAGTGAACTCAACCCCTTGGTCAGCAGCAGAAAGACCCTTGGTCATCATCTTATATACAGTGCATTGCTCATAGATGGCTATCATGTTATACAGTACATACCAGGGTTTTCCTGGGTCAGAATCAAGCCTTGGAGGTTGATGTTGTGCGCGCGCAGTGCGCCCAAATTTTCTTTGAGGGACCCCCAATTGTTGTATTTGTATTGTAAATTGTAATTATTAATAATAATAATAATCATCATAATACGATGCGATTTGAAAGTACCAGTAGGCTACCAGATACGTATGCACATATTTTGCTACCAGGGTTGCCAGATGGAATTGACAATTTCCAGCCCAACCAGTCTAAAAGCTGTCGAATCCACCCGTCCAGTGTGACCAAAAGTAGCCCAATCTGGCAACACTTTGAATATTGACTCAAATAATGCAGGCAAAAGTGGCAAATGAATATGCTATTTTGGGATTGCATAGTCATTTTCACATTAGAATGAAAATTTGAATTTTGTCAGCTACAAAGCGGATGTGTTTACTAGAACATGTAAATGCAATTGCGTATCACATTATTGCATTACAATTTGAATATTGACTCAAATAACGCAGACAAAAGTGGCAAATGAATATGCTATTTTGGGATTGCATAGTCATTTTCACATTAGAATGAACTTTTGAATTTTGTCAGCTACAAAGCAGCGCATGACTTTGAAAATTAAATGTCAAATGGCTTTGCATTATCATTTTAATATTGACAGCGAATGTGCACATCAGGTACATGAAAATGAAAATGAAAATCATTAGAATTGCATTTGAATTTGAATATTGTCTGAAAGAATGCATGCAAAAGTGGAACATGCAAATGCAATCTCAAATTGCATTAACATTTAAATTAAGTCCACTATATGCTTCCATAATTGCTACGTTACATGCAGCTCGCGTGAACACAGGTTCTTCCATCAGCGCTCGCCTCCCGCTTCGATTGCAGACTGAAGTTAACGAGCGTGCAGAAAGATGCCACGAAACTCGTGTCCGGTAGCTTTCTTTAAATGAATTTCAAGTCCCGCAAAACGAGAACTGGTTGAAATGCGTGAGTCTCACGGCCACCTACTGTAAGGTGCGACTGTCCCCCCGCCCCCGGTGGCGTCCTAACGATTCCCACCGTGGTTGGGCGCTCCGCCACGCCCCCAGCGGGCTCGCCACGCCCCCAGCGGGCTCGACGCACGCGCAGCGGGCTCGACTCCGAAACGGCATACATTTCGATTGCGAAATGGCATACATTTTGCCGGACTGCATACATTTTCGCGCACTGCGTGGCTATTTTAAACATTACCGTTTCAATCAACCACGTAATATGTCACTGTCAGATATTTATTCACCAGAACTAGTAAAACAGAGGTAGAGGACAACAGAGGGGCCAGACAAGTGAGCTGTAAAAAAATATTCCCTGACCTCTCTTAACGAGACGAGCGATAAGTTACATTAAATTACAATATCAGAGCATAAAAACATCACAGGAGAGACATGGCAAATGTGCGTCCATGAGTGTGAGTCCATCCCACCAGCTAAGCAGTTTTTGAGTCGATTATATCGCGATGAGAGGAGCTCCAGCAGAGGAAGTGGTCATCCTGGCACACACTTCTCCACACTTGGTGTTGTACTCCACCACCTGTCGTTCCAGAGCTTCCAGCATAGAAGGGCCTTGCTGTGCACCATACTCTCCCCTGCACACCTTTTGGAAGAGTCTGAACAAAAAAATGTTAGCCAATAAAGTTATAATAGCATGCTGTATACCGTTTCAAACTATACATCCCACTCCACTGCTCATATGTGTTCAAATGTGTGACACATACACAGCCATCATCAACATAGTATTATACAGTCTCAACCCCAATCATGTGAGGGGTCTTTTGACAATACATACATAATAACTACAATATGATCTTAAAAAAAAGGTGCACCTTTGGACAAACTGGAGGTCTGGGCAGATCTCTCTGTTCGCTGAGGCATGGACATATCTCACGCCATACTGCATTTGCAGGTCGTGCTTCAACACACAAAGTGCTGATGTGGGAGAGTGGCCGATTTCAAAAAGCCTCGTCAGGCTCTCAATTGATGCCTTCCCCGCATCTCTGTGCCCAAGGGCCTCGGCCACAAACAGGTTGTGGTTGTGGGTGTTCTTTACCCTGACTTCCAATGGGAAGTCAGGCATGTGTCTGTCCTTGCAGCTGTTGACAGAATCATATCAACATTATGTTAAGTTTGAGCCAGTGAATGAGGGAATCAGTGGATTGGTGAGGTAACAAGGAGGATGTGGATGAGTTGAAATACTTGGCGTCAACAATCCAAAGTAATGGAGAGCGTAAAATAGAGGTGAAGAAGATAGTGCAAGCTGGGTGGAGTGGGTGGAGAAGTGTCTTAAGAATGATTTGTGACAGAATGCTACCAGAATTCTACCACCAATAGTGAAAAGGAAAGTTTACACGTGGTGGCATTGTCTGACAAATAACTAAACAAGAGGCAGAGCTTGGTTTTGGACATGGCAGATAGGAGACAAGCTGGTAGGGGTAATCGACTCAAAAACTGCTTAGCTGGTGGGATGGACTCACACTCATGGACGCACATTTGCCATGTCTCTCCTGTGATGTTTTTATGCTCTGATATTGTAATTTAATGTAACTTATCGCTCGTCTCGTTAAGAGAGGTCAGGGAATATTTTTTTACAGCTCACTTTTCTGGCCCCTCTGTTGTCCTCTACCTCTGTTTTACTAGTTCTGGTGAATAAATATCTGACAGTGACATATTACGTGGTTGATTGAAACGGTAATGTTTAAAATAGCCACGCAGTGCGCGAAAATGTATGCAGTCCGGCAAAATGTATGCCATTTCGCAATCGAGCCCGCTGGGGGCGTGGCGACGGCAAAATGTATGCCGCTGCGCGTGCGTCGAGCCCGCTGGGGGCGTGGCGAGCCCGCTGGGGGCGTGGCGGAGCGCCCAACCACGGTGGGAATCGTTAGGACGCCCCCCGGTGCGACTGTAATCCCGGTCGGACTGTCTCAGTGCCCAGTGCTGCCCACCCAACCACGTCGCGTCGCGTCAGGTCTACTGTAAAGCAGGTTAACATGTCCTTTTCAAAGGTATTAAAATAGACGCAAGGAAACATAACGTCAGCCATGTGTTTCCTTGTTGGAAATTATGGATCGTGAATCGTGATTGCTTCTGCACTCTGCAGTAATCGGATTTTGATTGACAGGCAGCTGCATCTCTTCCCCCAACGGCGTTCCGGCACAGAAAGTCTTGCCGGAACGCAGCACCGGACCGTTCCGGCCCACTTTCACCTATGCTAGCAACTCACGTGTATCTTTATTATTGATTAATTCGTAGAAATTACACGACAAGACACAGCTGTATGTCACCCCTCATGGCTGAAACTCACTTGATCCATATTCTAGAAGTGTTGCTGAGTACAGTGGTAGTGGTCATGTTTAGCCTTGCAAGATTATTTGTGTACAATCCATTATTTATATGTTCCCTTATGTAGTGCAGCAGTCTGGATATTAGAAGAGTTATAAACCCTTCAAAGCACAAATAATAGAGTCATAGAGTAGGATTACATCTTTATTGACATGTGTAGTGACTACATTATGGGTTCATGTTCTCCTCTTACTGTTGGTTGTGTAGTGGGAGGGAACCAGTTCTGGCACTAGGGGCAGAGGGGAGGATTATTAAGGTTGCAACTTCCTGTTTAGACACAACAGTTTTGGTGATCGATTTTCTGGTCCTGTACTGAGAGTACAAGTTGTTATTTTGATTAAACAGTTATCATTACGTTGCCTACGTCTTTCCTTTTTCCTCCGGCACTACACTGGTGACCCCGACGTGGATTTTTGTTAACGTAATTGTGTACAAAAACCAGCGAACGAACATTACAATCCTGCAAAATGTCCGGGCGAGGAAGACGTTCAAACCAGCGGCAGCCATCACCATCCCCTGTCAGGGTAACGCGTGGTGCGCACACTCCCACTCTCAAGCTACCAGAGTTCTGGGACTCAACGCCTGCTGCATGGTTTGCTATTGTAGAGGCACATTTCAACAAAAGTGACATCGATGACGACGACGACCGGTACAACCATGCTGTGGCAATGTTGGGCAGCTCCACCGCAGCTCGAGTGGTAGGTTTTTTGTCTGCTCCCCCGACGACGAACAAATATGAGCGCCTCAAGGCCCTGCTTCTAGAGACATTTGAACTGTCCACTGCGGAGAGGGTGCGTCGCCTATTTGCCATGTCGGACTTGGGTGACGAGAGGCCTTCTGCGCGCATGGAGAGGATGCTAAACCTGCTCGGTACAGAAGACCCCATGATCCTCTTCACAGAGCTGTTCATGCGCACATTGCCAGCTCAAGTTAGGATGGCGCTGGCCAACACCGCCATCATGGAGCCCCGCGCCCTGGCCAGGGAGGCGGACCGGTTCGTCTTGGCCATGCCTCAACGGTCCCCCGACCTGCTCGCTCCCGCGGCCGCCCCGCCACCCGACCGTCGCAGGAGAGCGAAGGATGACGCCAGACCTTCTGGCCAGCAGGGTAACGCTGCGGGCCATTGTTTCTACCACGCCACTTTTGGCGCCAAGGCCAAACGGTGCCGCTCACCCTGCACCTTCGGACCGACGGGAAACGGCGGGGCCGGCACTCAGTAGCGGCCCTGAGCGCTGGCGTCACCAACAGGCTGCTCTTCATACAAGACACCGCCTCTGGTCGCAGTTTCCTTTGTGACACAGGTGCCCAGTGGAGCATCATTCCGGCAGAGAGATCGGATGTGGCGAAGGAGGAGCGTGGTCCGCGGTTGGCAGGCGCGGACGGCACACCTATCTGCTCTTATGGCACTAGGGCGGTGGACGTGTGCTTCGGAGGGCAATGCTTTTCGTGGGATTTTGTCATAGCGGCTGTCACATTTCCCCTCCTTGGTGCGGATTTTCTGTGCGCCCACAACCTGTTGGTGGACGTGGGGAACAGGCGCCTGGTCAACTCACAGACTTTCGCTTCCTTCGCCTGTACGCAGGGGGAGGCGGTCTACAGCGGGTGGTCCAATACGCTCGCCGAAAGTGACCAGTACCTTCGGCTGCTCGCCGAATTCCCCGACCTTACCAAGCCCACCTTCTCCGCGCCCACGGTGAAACACGGAGTGGAGCACCACATCGAGACCGAGGGGCCTCCCCTCCACGCCAGGGCCAGGCGCCTCAACCCGGAGAAGCTGGCCATCGCCAGGGCGGAGTTTGCGCATATGGAGCAGGTGGGCATCGTTCGGCGCTCGAGCAGCCCCTGGGCGTCTCCCCTGCACATCGTCCCTAAGTCAGACGGCGGGTGGCGCCCATGTGGGGACTACCGCCGCCTCAACGACGCGTCCAAGCCTGACCGCTACCCGGTCCCACATGTCCAGGACTTTTCAGCGAACCTGGCAGGCAAACGCTTCTTCTCCAAAGTGGACCTGGTACGGGGGTACCATCAGGTGCCGGTGCACCCCGAAGACGTCCCTAAGACGGCCGTAATCACGCCATTTGGACTCTTCGAGTTTCTGCGGATGCCGTTCGGCCTGAAGAACGCGGCGCAGACCTTCCAACGCCTCATGCACTCGGTGCTCCGGGACCTACCATTCCTCTTCGTCTACTTGGATGACATCCTCGTCGCAAGCACCACGGAGGAGGAGCACCTGTCCCACCTCCGGGCCCTTTTCACACGGCTCAGCCAACATGGGCTGATTGTCAATCCGGCGAAGTGTGAGTTCGGACGGAACACCATCGACTTTCTCGGGCACCGGGTCTCCGCAGAGGGGGTGACCCCCCTCCCCTCGAAGGTGGAAGCTGTCGCTGCTTTCCCGCGCCCCAGCACAATCAGCGAGCTCAAGGGGTTCATCTGGATGGTAACCTTCTACTATCGCTTCCTCCACCACATCGCTCACATCCTGCGGCCTCTGTACGATGCCCAGAAGGGCAAGACTCTGAAGCAGCCGGTGGACTGGACGGCGGAGCGTGTCAAAGCCTTTCAGGACACCAAGGCGGCCCTGGCCCGCGCTGCCATGTTGGCCCACCCCTCGCCCTCGGCACCCACTGCTCTCACCACGGACGCCTCTGACTTTGCTGTGGGAGCGGTGTACGAACAGTGGGTTGGGGACGCCTGGCAGCCTCTTGCATTCTTCAGCCGCCAGCTGTCTCCCAGAGAGCAAAGGTACAGCACATTCGACAGGGAGCTCCTCGGGCTGTGGCTTGCTGTCAGACACTTCCGTTTTTTACTGGAGGGCCGCGAGTTTACGGCCTACGTGGACCACAAGCCACTCACGCACGCCATGTCCAAGGTGGCAGAGCCGTGGTCCGACCGCCAACAGCGCCAGCTCGCCTACATATCCGAGTTCACCACAGACATCCAGCACGTTGCTGGGAAGTCCAACCAGGTCGCGGATTGTCTCTCCAGGGCGGTGGTTGGTGCGGTCCAACTGGGTTTGGACTACGCGCGCATGGCTGCAGACCAGGCCGCCGACCCCGCCGTCCAGGCTCTCAAGTTGTCGGACACAGGACTGCGCCTAGAAGAGGTGGTTTTCGGTGACGCAGGGGCCACGCTCCTGTGCGACGTCTCCATGGGTCAGCCACGACCGGTGGTCCCCGCCAACTGGAGGCGCCCCGCCTTCGAGGCGATTCACGGCTTGTCTCACCCTGGTAGGAAACCGTCCTCACGGCTGGTGTCAGAGAAATTCGTCTGGCATGGGCTCAAGAGGGATGTGAGGGCCTGGGTAGACACGTGCATCGCCTGCCAGCGCGCCAAGGTGCATCGACACGTCAAGGCCCCCCTGGAGCAGTTCTCTGTGCCTGAGCGGAGGTTCGATCATGTAAACGTGGACCTGGTAGGGCCGCTGCCCCCCTCGCACGGATACACCTATCTCTTTACCATGGTGGACAGGACGACTCGCTGGCCGGAGGCAGTTCCGCTCTCCTCAACGACAGCCCTCGACCTGGCCCGGGCGTTCATCGCGGTGTGGGTCTCCCGCTACGGCACCCCTGCTGATCTCTCCTCTGACCGTGGCTCACAGTTTACTTCAGAGCTGTGGGCAGCGGTGGCGGAGAATCTGGGGGTCAAGCTCTACCGCACAACCGCCTATCACCCGCAGGCGAACGGGCTCTGTGAGCGTTTCCATCGATCCATGAAGGCCGCCCTTCGAGCCAGCCTCACGGACAGCGACTGGCTTGACAAGCTGCCGTGGGTCATGCTGGGGCTCAGGACAGCGCCTAAGGAGGACCTCCAGTCGTCGTCCGCTGAGCTGGTGTTTGGACAGCCGCTGCGGGTCCCCGGTGACTTCATTCCCAAGTCAACGGAGCCCTGGTCCGCCGCCGCTCAGCGCGCCTCCCTGCTGGACAGCGCCAGGACCTTCGTCCCGGTCCCGACTACGCAGCATGGTGTCCCTACTTCGAGGGTGCCCCCGGAGCTGCACTCAGCGAGGTTCGTTTTCATTCGTCATGATGGCCACAGGACTCCACTACGTCCTCCTTATGACGGGCCTTTCCGTGTCATCGAGGCCGGAGCCAAGAACTTCATGGTTGACATGGGGGGTAGGCCTGAGTGTGTGTCCGTTGATCGCCTCAAACCGGCCCACTTGGACCTTGAACTGCCCCTGGACTTGGCCCTGCCACCGCGCAGAGGCCGGCCTCCAGTCCTACCTCCCCTGCCGCGCCCTGGCCATTCCCCCCTCCGACCCCGACAACCCCCCGCAGCTCGCGAGCCCCCGGTCGTCACTGCCCCCCGTCCTTCCCTGCAGGAGGACGTGATGGGCGATGTCACACCTCCTCCCGCACCTCCTGACTTTACCTACGATCGTAGGGGCCGGGCCATACGCCCTCCTCGCCGTGAGGATTTCCAATATTGAGGTGAACACTGGGGGGGCTGGTGTAGTGACTACATTATGGGTTCATGTTCTCCTCTTACTGTTGGTTGTGTAGTGGGAGGGAACCAGTTCTGGCACTAGGGGCAGAGGGGAGGATTATTAAGGTTGCAACTTCCTGTTTAGACACAACAGTTTTGGTGATCGATTTTCTGGTCCTGTACTGAGAGTACAAGTTGTTATTTTGATTAAACAGTTATCATTACGTTGCCTACGTCTTTCCTTTTTCCTCCGGCACTACACATGTTTATTTCCAGATGTAGTAGCATATCATTTGCGTTACTTTATCCATATGTAGCATTTCTAAATGCTTAAACAAGTTTAACGTGGGCGCTTTTATTTAGAATAAATGCACCCGAGCTAAGTGGGCGGAGTTCCAGAACACAGCTCCGGAAGGACCCCGCGATGACGTCATCAAAAGACGACACGGTGTTTATAACAACTTTCATTCTACTCCTGATGTGAGTCCGTCGATGTCGCCAGCTTGTAGGAATTGTATTTTATTTCTGGAGTCATAATTTAATATATAATCTATGTTATTTCTGGAGTCAGAAGACTTCCGACAGGGCCGGTATCTCCACATTGGTGAAAACGCAGAAATGTAAGTAAAACGTGTTCGTAGCCAAGTCCTGCATCGCATTGCTTCATTGTTCGTAATGGTGGTTGTTTCTTGCGGAAAGTTTACATGAGGTGAACATACTAATCAGAAGAGATGTTGTATCTGTTTGATCGTTTCTACCGGAATACACCACGGAACAAACACATGTTCTGATTAGTATTTTGATTTCATATCACCACGTAGTGGTGGTCTAGTGCAGTGGTTCCCAACCTTTTTTGTCTTGTGTACCCCTTGAGCTGTTTTGCCATGCCAGAAGTACCCCCTCACTCATGCGTGTTGATTATTTCCCAAATTAAATTAAATCAATTAAACTCTAACTTGCAAATATAACATTTATTACTGACACACAGAGAGCAAAACCTCTTCTCATGTCTCCAAAACTCTAAACACATTTTCTGCTTTACACACATTTTGCTATTCAAAATGGCACTTTTTAAATGCACTGAACACGGTTTTCTGCACACAACAATCTGACATAAAGTCACATGTTTGCCATTTCAAAACATTGCCATTCAAAATTAGACTACATGAGCTAATTGGCCAATACATGTGCCACCTGGCCACCTCAATGGTTAATTGTTACCACATGCCCACACACTCACTGAAAATAGAAAAATAAATAATAATGAATTTGATTTGATATCTGTTTCTTTTCCCTTTCTCCTGCTCCTCTTTGGCTTCTGTCTGAGGTGCAGTGATGTCATCATTTTCTCATCCCAGAGTCTTGACTGATGGGGAGAGGAAACAGACAAGATGAGACAGGATAAAACTTATCACACACACACACACACACACACACACACACACACACACACACACACATAGAGAGAGAGAGAGAACACATTCAAGACATTATGATTATCACAAATTCCCTCTCAGGGACAAGAGCTAATTGAACCAGAATATCATCACAAGTGTCAGTTGCACTTGCAATACAGCCACCACACACACACACACACACACACACACACACACACACACACACACACACACACACACACACACACACACACACACACACACACACACACACACACACACACACACACACTTAAACTTCTTATCTAACTCTACTGATTATTAATGAAATCATTTGAACCACTCCCCTTTAATACATAGATATTTACACCATTGTGAAAAATAGACTCACCCAGTAGCAGTTGCAATTCTTTTTTTCATCAGTTGAGCTTTAATGAGACACTTGAGGTTGCTTCTCTTTTATAAGCTTTGACAGTTCTGGAGGCAGTGTGGCAACAGCAGTCACCAGGCTGCTCTCCACACTCAGTCTGTTCCTTGGCTTGGTTTTGATGTGGGTCAAAGCTGAGAAGGTCACTTCACACATATATGTAGATCCAAAAGGCAAAAGTTCATTCAATGCACACTTTCCCAGCACTGGATATTCCTTTTCAACATCACACCAAAACTCTGTCAATGACTTGTCAGCATGTGCCATCTTCAACCCACGATCAGAGGACATGTCCATCAGATTTTCCTGCAGGCTTGCAGGAAGGCTGCTGCTGCTCCTGTCATTCACTCTGAATGGGTTCCTCACCCAGTCCAGTTTTTCTGACTTTGTTTCAATGTCATGAAAGTACTGGTTGAAGTCAGTGTCAAGTTTGGACAGATGTGCTTTAACTATTTTCACCACAGGACCTCTGTCAGCATCAGTGGTGGCGAGATGGCCATCAAGCAGTGGGAAACAGCTCACATCTCCATCCTTACATTTCCTCTCCCATAATTTAACCTTCTTTATGAATCCATTCACTTTGTCATACATGTTAAGGATGTGTGAGTACTTGCCCTGAAGTGAAAGGTTGAGCTCATTCAGCTTAGTGAAGACATCAGCAAGATATGCCAGCTGCGCAACCCACACTGCATCCTCAAACAGGGCTGCAAGAGGGTGGTCGTTTTCTGTCAGGAAAGCAAACACCTCGATGCGCAATTCATAGAGCCGCAGCAGCGTTTTGTCACGAGACAGCCAGCGAACGTCTGTGTGAAGCAGTAGCTGCTCATGCTCTGACCCGCTGCCATGACAAAGAGTTTGAAACAGTCTGTGGTTCATTGGCCGGGACTGAATGAAGTTAATCACCTTAACTGCGTCATCCATAACTGCACTTAACTCGGGGCTCATCCTTTTGCTGGCGAGTGCCTCCCGGTGAATAATACAGTGCATCCACTTAATTTCGGGGTTCACCTTCATCACACGCCCAAGCAGCCCACGCACCTTACCCGTCATTGCTGCCGCTCCATCGGTACAGATGTGACTGCAGGATTTCCACTCCAGATCGTTGTCTTTGAAGAAGCTGTCAATAATCAGAAATATTTCCTCGCCAGTTGTCTTTCCTGGCAGCGTCTTGCAAAACAAGATATGCTCATTTATGTCCAACTCTTCTTTATAACGCACAAAAGCCAGCAGCTGAGCCTCCCCACTAACGTCGGTCATTTAATCTAATTGCAAAGCGAACTGACCTGCTTGCTTCATTTTATCCACCACTTGTCCGACAATATTTATGGACATATCATCAATCCGACGGGAGACGGTATTGTTTGATAATGTTACCAACTTGAGCGCGTCAGCTGCTTTCTTGTCCAGCATAGTTTTAGCCAAAATCATAGCGGCAGGCAAAATCAGTTCTTCGGCGATTGAATGTGGGGTTTTTGACTTAGCCACTAGTAATGAAACAGCATAGGACGCCTCCAGTGCTTTGCTTGACACACTTGCCGCTTTTTTCAGTGTAGCCTGACTTGACTTGAACTCTGACAGTTTTCGCTTAAAAAAGTCGTCAGTTTTACCAACAGTTGCTAGGTGTTTGGTGCTCTGGTGTCGCTGTAAATGGGCTGGCTTCATTGAATTATTAGCCAGGACTTCGCCGCAGAAAAAGCACTGTGGCTGTGGTGGATCAGCCGATGTACATGTAAATCCCCACAAAACATATGTTTCCAAATAATAGCGGGGTCCTTTTTTTCTTTTTTTCTCTGATCTGACCGTCTGATCTGCCTCTGATCTGACCGTCTGATCTGCCTCTGATCTGACCGTTACTGTAGCTGGTCGTTTTAGCCATCTGTCCATCTTTGCGGTATACTGACAGGCCTAGCTGACGTGCGCGCGTAAATGAACGTAAATGAACGTGATTTAAATGTGACGTGACTACCACTTGTGTTACAGTCATCACCTGTCGGGGAGGAACTTAAGTTGCAGCGTACCATTTTAACAACAGGTTTATGAAATGACTATATTTAATTATTTTTTTGGAAAGGGAAATAAATTATAATTCCAAATCTTTCCACGTACCCCCTGCAATCCCCTCACGTACCCCTAGGGGTCCGCGTACCCCCGGTTGGGAACCACTGGTCTAGTGGATAGTGAGTGGACTTGTGATCGGAAGGTTGTGAGTTCAAATCCCGCCTGAAGCCACACTACTAGTGTGCCCTTGGGTAAGGCACTTAGCCCTCAGTTACTCCAGGGGGAATGTCCCTGTAATTCGTAATTGTAAGTCGCTTTGGATAAAAGCGTCTGCTAAATGGCAAAATTATTAATAAATTATTAAATTATTCCGCAAGAAAGCCCAACAACAAACACGTGTCCGTCTGTCCTTTGTGCAACTCGTGTGAGGCCTTGGTTTGCAGTTGCAAAGTCACAATGTCTGCTCTGCATGAGGTCGAAATGGGATAGACTGGATATCAGAGTAAAGAACAGTGATATTCTAGACTTAATAGGGTGAATTTACAAAGGCTGAATAGATGAGTCGCTTTGAAAGTTGTTGACTTCTGTTACAGTATGTCCTCGTTTCCAGTCTAGACCTTATTTATCTATGAAATATTGCAGAATGGCATTTCTAGTTAGTCTGCTTAGTTGAAAGGTTAGATAGATATGAGGTTGGAAAGATAGATGGTTAGACAGAGTCAAGTATGTTAGAAGATAGATAGTATGATAGATAGTATGATAGATAGTATGATAGATAGTATGATAGATAGATAGATAGATAGATAGATAGATAGATAGATAGATAGGAGCCTGGGTAGTTCAGTGGACTGGGTAGAGGGTTGGTTGACTGTTCAGGTGTTGGTTGGTGAAGGAGTTGAGAGTGGGGTAGAACTGATAGCCAAGAGAGTGTTGTTGTGTAATCATTCTAAGAATGTTCTGCAGGTCTCTTGAGTTTCCATAGACCTCCATGTTAAAAAGCGCTCTTAAGTCAGTAACGCTTACAAAGTTGAAAAGGTATCAAAAACAAAACTCCTAGAAAACCCCTGCTGGTTCTATAACAGTATTACATGAAAATGCTTCATGAAGGGAGATTCTCAATGCAGAAAAAACACTCCTGTGTTGGGTCCAATTGTCTACCCTGTGGCAGAATGGTGCACTTGTTCACAAATCCTGCTGGCATTCAAAGGCATTGGATTGGTGGCTAGCTTCATGGTAGCTTGCCGCTTTACAAAGGCCTCATTCGCCTCTTATTCACCCATTCACACACCAACGGCACACCACCATTGATGTGTGAATGAGAGACCATTGTAAAGCGCTTTGGAATAGGTCAGTCCATTTAGCATTACCATTTGGTGCACACATGAGAGCAGTGTATTCCTTTTAAACCCACTCAGCCAGAGGGGTAGAGAATTGTGTCTCAGCCCAGCCACTGCTAAAGACGCTTTACAATAACAATTCATAGTAGTGCATGTTCTTTGTTAGGTGCTTGGTAATCTGAATGTTTGTGTAATTAACTCTCCACTATGTGTGGCTCTTCCTTTGTTTACATTACACAGATCCATCTCACAGCCCAGCTACCATGTCTGAAGCCAAGTCCACAGAGTCCCTGGGTTCACAGCAGGGTCCAGAGATGGTGGCAGTGAAGTTGGAGGACTGCAGTCAAACACTGGAACATAATGTTGTACTGAAAGAGGAAGAAGAAGAAATGATGGTGAAAGAGGAGGAGGAAGGGGAGGAAATCACTATGATGGTGAAAGAAGAAATAGAAGAAGAGGAAGTGGAGGAGAAATATGTGATAATGAAAGAAGAGGAGGCAGGAGAGAATTTACCGGAGACAGATAGTGAGTTGGATGTTCATGAACTTGACTACTATTATAATGTATTTATTGTACATTGCTCTATGGTGTTAATTGTGTATTAGGGATGGGTCCTTATTTATTATTACAATTACCTACTTATTCAGAGGTTATCTGGACCAGGTTCATGTAGCTGTATTGAATATTATTTAACAGACAGAACGCAGTGTGTCTTAACTGATGGGGTTAAATCAGGTTTTTTAGACAAGAAAGGATGCAGTGTTTCCTCTATATGCATTTATTGGTGGCGGGCCGCCACGAAAGAATTTCCTCCGCCACCAAATGATTCAGACAGTCCACTTTGATTCAGGCTGCGCAGAAAGGCAGCGAGTTATTATGACCGGAGAACAGAAAAAAAGCAGATTGAAGCTAGATTTAGGCCGCTTCCAGACCAACATTTCGTTACGATTTAGGGGTAGTTATTTACAATAGTTACAATGTTGCAATTAACCTCGTCGTTTGTGTTCGCACTGCAATCGAGACTGAATCGCTCTCAAACAGGCGCGCGGCGCAACGGTTTTGTGATTCGTCCGAATTTAGCGGGACATTTGGATTTCTCTTTTTTTTTTCGTTTTGTGTTTTGTGTAATATGTCTATCTGCAAAATTCTACTGCTGGTCTTAATTATCAGCGACCGTCTCCGCTGCCGTGCGACCAACACGCAGGGGGAATATGGAACTATACAGCACAAATAAAATAAAAACACTTGAAGCAAACCAGTATCACCGGCCCGAGTCGCTACAGAGCAGCGCCACCGGCCACCGGCGCTGCAGCTGTAGGATATATTGGTATTTGATCACCTTCTATATAAAATCACCTGCTCGGCTTTAATGACTTAACCGCTATTTAAGAAATTATAATTGTTGCCACCCTCTAGTTTTTGGTGAAACTACGTCTTTGTTTTGAGCGCCAGTGGCGTTTTATGCGCGTGCACGCGGAAAAAAAAATCGCGTGCGCGGCGCGCGCGAAAGACACCCACTCCGCCACTAATGTGAAAAATCCTGCAGGAAACACTGGGATGGATCAAGGATCGATTCTTGGTCAAGTTCTTTTTACTATTTACATTAAGAATATTGGATTATCTGTAAATAATTAAGTAATAATAAAGTACCCTGCATTTACAGTTGAAGTTGGAGGTTTACATACACCATAACCAAATACATTTAAACTCGGTTTGTGCAATTCCTGACATTTAATCCTAACATTCCCTGTCTTAGGTCAGATAGGATCACTACTCTATTTTAAGAATGTGAATATGTCAGAATATTAGTCGAGAGAATTATTTATTTCATCTTTTATTTTTTTCATCATATTCCCAGTGGATCAGTAGTTTACATAGGCCTACACTTAGTTAGTATTAGGGGCGTGTATTAGGAGCGTGACAGTTGCGTGCTTTAGAGTAAAACAAAGCATGCAACTGTTGCGCCTATCTTTTCATGGCAACTCTACAACTCTTGTGATTTACAAGAGATAAAGAGTTGAGAGATAAAAAAGCGCTCTTAAGTCAGTAACACTTAAAAAGTTGAAAAGGTATCAAAAACAAAACTCCTAGAAAACCCCTGCTGGTTCTATAACAGTATTACATGAAAATGCTTCATGAAGGCATTGGATTGGTGGCTAGCTTCATGGTAGCTTGCCGCTTTACAAAGGCCTCATTCGCCTCTTATTCACCCATTCACACACCAACGGCACACCACCATTGATGTGTGAATGGGTGAATGAGAGGCCATTGTAAAGCGCTTTGGAATAGGTCAGTCCATTTACCATTACCATTTGGTGCACACATGAGAGCAGTGTATTCTTTTTAAACCCACTCAGCCAGAGGGTGTAGAGAATTGTGTCTCAGCCCAGCCACTGCTAAAGACGCTTTACAATAACAATTCATAGTAGTGCATGTTCTTTGTTAGGTGCTTGGTAATCTGAATGTTTGTGTAATTAACTCTCCACTATGTGTGGCTCTTCCTTTGTTTACATTACACAGATCCATCTCACAGCCCAGCTACCATGTCTGAAGCCAAGTCCACAGAGTCCCTGGGTTCACGGCAGGGTCCAGAGATGGTGGCAGTGAAGTTGGAGGACTGCAGTCAAACACTGGATCTTAATGTGGTAGTGAAAGAGGAAGAAGAAGAAATGATGTTGAAGGAGGAGGAGGAAGGGGAGGAAAACACTATGATGGTGAAAGAAGAAATAGAAGAAGAGGAAGTGGAGGAGAAATATGTGATGATGAAAGAAGAGGAGGCAGGAGAGAATTTACTGGAGACAGATAGTGAGTTGGATGGTAAGTTCATGAACTTGACTACTATTATAATGTATTTATTGTACATTGCTCTATGGTGTTAATTGTGTGTTAGGGATGGGTCCTTATTTATTATTACCATTACCTACTTATTCAGAGGTTATCTGGATCAGGTTCATGTAGCTGTATTGAATATTATTTAACAGACAGAACGCAGTGTGTCTTAACTGATGTGGTTAGTCTAAATCAGGTTTTTTGGACATAACATAGGATGGATCAAGGATCGATTATTGGTCAGGTTCTTTTTACTATTTGCATTAAGAATATTGTGTTATCTGTAAATAATTAAGTAATAATAAATAGTGCTGTCCCAAACGACTATTTTTCTAACGATTAATCTAGCGATTATTTTATCGATTAGTCTAACGACTAATTTATCGGTAAGTCTAACGATAATTTTTGTACTGATCGGGAAAAAAATAAATAATAATAAATACGTATTTGTCTCCACCTCACTGCTATGTTTAGCCAACTTGAATGCCAACATGGCCATTTAGAAGTCTGTCCATCACCACAACACATAGCTAGCTAGTAGCTACATAGCTAGCTAACGTTACTCTCGCTGCTATGTTATGATTAGCTAAATTGATGCTAACGTAGCATGCGAGCTACGAGCTAGATAACGTACAGTAGGTGCGAGCACCACAATGACAATAGGCTACCGTAGCTAGCCAGCTACATAGCTAACGTTACTAACACCAGAAGACAAGACATACGAACTGTGGTGAGCTACATTGCTTGTGTAACATTAGCTAGTAGCTATCCATTTTTCACTCATACACTTAATTGTCTCGCCTGGTAAAATAAAGGTTTAAAAAAAAAAAAAAAATCGCCATTTTGTTTATTTGCGGCTAACCGACGCATATTACGCGTACCGACGTATTGACGTAGTCGATGACGTCGACGACGTCGACTAATCGTAACAGCCCTAATAATAAAGTATCCTGCATTAACAGTTGAAGTTGGAGGTTTACATATACCTTAACCAAGTACATTTAAACTCAGTTTTTACAATTCCTGACATTTAATCCTAACATTCCCTGTCTTAGGTCTTATAGGATCACTACTCTATTTTAAGAATGTGAAATGTCAGAATATTAGTCGAGAGAATTATTTATTTCAGCGTGTATTTTTTTCATCATATTCCCAATGGATCAGTAGCAATTGATCCGCGGTACACATGTGTGCCGAACCGTGGGGGGCGATCCGTACGGATCACACACCTGGTTAGTATTGGGTGGCATTGCCTTTGGTAGCATTGCCACATAGGTCAAATATTTCTGGTAGCCTTCCACAAGCTTCTCGCATTAAGTTCTCACATGGAATTTTCCTCCTGACAGAACTGGTGTAACTGAGTCAGGTTAGTAGGCCTCCTTGCTTGTGCAAGCTTTTTCACTTCTGCCCACAAATGTTCTGTAGGATTGAGTTCAGCGTATGACGACTGAATGCTCATATAATGTTTATACTTGTGTACTATTGTTTGTACAGATTTACGTGGTACCTTCAGGCATTTGGTTTGACAAATAGTTGAAGTTTAGAAACATACAGAGGAGCTTGTTAAAAAGCTAAGAGTTAAGATGGGCTTCTTTTAAAGCAACAGATCTTGGCATTCCCTGAACAGCACAAATCAGATCAACTGTGCCATCAACCTTCAGGCCAGTGCTTGATTATGGTGATGTCATCAACAAAAATGTAGCAGCCACTACACTTAAACCTTTGGATGCTATCGACCATAGTGCCCTTGTTCAGGGTTAGGTATGCAATGTTTAGGGTTGTTTTAAAACTAATCATTGCATACTTAATCAAACCGTTGCCTGGACGTTGTAAAAGTCCTGTAGATCTTGCCTTCTGAATAAACTCCCAGCTTACCTAACCTCATTACTGAAATTCAAGACCATTAATAGCTAGGGCTGCAACGATTAGTCGACATAATCGACGACGTCGATCATAAAAACTCGTCGACGTGGAATTTAAGTGTCGACTAATCGTATAAAAAATAAAGGTTTTTTTTCCTTCTTTTTTTTTTTTTTAAACGGGAGCCATGCAAGAATCAGCTGGGTAAGTTTTAGCTAACGTTGTTAGCCAACTGGCTAACGTTATATTGTTAGGGTCGTAATGTTTATGTTAGCTTTACTGTTACATGTTGGAAAACAACGTCTCATGGACAGGGCTGTACATGCTATGAGCGTTTGTGCTATTAATTTATTTGCCCTGTGGCACGCGTGTGACAGACAGAGGCGCTTGTATGTAACGTTACGTAGCAGGGGTTTTCCATGTTGAAGCCAGGAGAACGCGAGATGAAATGAAGTGAGGGGTGGTCGCTATTAAAATACCAGGTAGTCATGGTGGATGATCATGAATGATGCTTGATAAGTGAATGCTATTTCAATTATGTTGAGTCCACCAGCGAGCTGTCTGTAAGATAAACAGCGCCAAGCGTAGCCTACTAACGTGAGCTGTCTGTAGTCTAGCCAGCAATGCTAGCTAGCCAATCAACTAGCTCTGTGAGCAGCTGTAGCTTGGCGTAACGTTAGGTTAGATAGCTAGTTAAGCCGGATTTATGCTTCTGCGTCGCCATTTACGCGCAGCGAAAAGCCACACGACTAATCGCGACTAATCGCAAAAATAATCGACAGATTAGTCGACTACCAAAATAATCGTTAGTTGCAGCCCTATTAATAGCTGAACTCTTTCTCAAAGTTGGTTAACTCTTGAGGTTACCTGGGTCTCCACCGAACTGGGTAAATCCACTTTTAGTTCTGGTGCACCTCACTGCAGGGAAAATCTACAAAAACATTCCAGTTGGTTGTACTGGTGTTGCTCAGGCAATTCTGGGTGTTGATAGAGGACCTCTTTGGTGATTGTTTCTCTTCATATATTGTGGTTTTAAGTGATGTATTGATGTCTGTATTCAACTGTATTTCTTGTTGTGTTCAATGTGTTGTGTTGTCTGTATGTGTTGTTTTGTAATAATATAGATACTGTGGACAGGAGGCAACTGCAAAAGAAGCCATGTTCTCAGTGTGTTTTCCCCTGTATAAATGAAGGTTTAATTAAATGTTTCTAATCCTGTATATGTTCCTACTCTTACAGGAGAGAGCTCCAATCCAGGCTCAGACAGTGAGTCCAGCTCCACCATGTCAGGAAACCACAAACAACCACAGGCTCACAGAGGAGAACATACTTACCCTGACCGTCAGTGTGGAAAGAGTTTAGCTTCCCCTAACACCCTAAAGAAACATCAGAGGAAACACACAGGAGAGAAGTCACACCACTGCACCGAGTGTGGGAAGAGTTTCAGTCAACTAGGAGACCTAAAGAAACATCACAGGATACACACAGGAGAGAAGCCATTCTACTGCTCCCAGTGTGGGCAGGGTTTCAGTCAGGCAGGAGACCTAAAGAGACACCAGAGAATACACACAGGAGAGAAGCCATTCTGCTGCTCCCAGTGTGGGAAGGGTTTCAGTCAGGCAGAAAACCTAAAGAGTCACCAGAGAATACACACAGGAGAGAAGCCATTCTGCTGCTCCCAGTGTGGGCAGAGTTTCAGTCATGCAGGATCCCTAAAGAGCCATCAAAGAATACACACAGGAGAGAAGCCATTCTGCTGCTCCCAGTGTGGGCAGAGTTTCAGTCAGGCAGGATCCCTAAAGAGACACCAGAGAATACACACAGGAGAGAAGCCATTCTACTGCTCCCAGTGTGGGAAGAGTTTCAGTCTGGCAGGAACCCTAAAGAGCCATCAGAGAATACACACAGGAGAGAGGCCATATCCCTGCTCCCAGTGTGGGCAGAGTTTCAGTCAGGCAGGATCACTAAAGAAACACCAGAGAATACACACAGGAGAGAAGGTTTAAGGAGGCAGGAGCCCTAAAGAAGAAGGGGGGGTCTGCTGGCTGCACCATCATCTACTGTATGGATATTTACTTGTTGATCGTATCAGGGAGAAGGTTGTGTCATGACATGAGCCTTTTCTAGATTATTTTCTCTCAATTCCTCCTGTCCTCTCCTCCTACCCTCCCTTCCTCTCCTCTCTTCCTCTCCTCCCTCATCTCTTCCTCCTGTCTCCTCCTTTCCTCTCCTCCCCTCCTCTCCCTACTGGAGAGTGAAAGAGGAATCGAGGTCGTAGGAGTTGAGATGTCCTTGTCCCCTCCTGCGTCATTTGGTCACCGCCCCTTCCACCCAGATGTGGCCTTGGTGTTTAGAAGCCGAGTGTGACTGAATACTGGTATGTTGTTATGTTTGCAATAAATCCTCCTAACGTTTCAGCTGGAAGACTGAGATGTTATACATCATATCATATTAAGATATAGATCCTATCACTTCTCAGTTTTCTATTAGATCAGCTTATTTTCTGGACATACGCCTGGACGTACTCCAACACTGTTCCTCCCCCACATTTGTTAGATTGGCCTCTAACCTGTGTTACACATTGACATTGTTCAATAATGGGGGGTTTTAAATGTGATTTTCATATTTTTCATGTTATCAAAGTTTAAGGGTTGAAGAGCCTCAATATAACAAACAATAGTTTTAACATCACTTACTTATACTTGTAATTTGTTGTCTCAGTGAACTTGTGTTTTTTGTAGTCCACTAAATCTAGGACTACAATTCCCCAGATGTATGGCCATTAGGTGAAATATTTCACACGTGTGTTGTGCATTGGCTAATCAAGTGATGTTGTTTGAACCTTTTATACTACTGCGTTCACTTGTCACTGCTTTATGCCTGAAGAAGGTCTATGACCGAAAGCTTGCAATAAAATAATGATTTTTGTACAGATTTCAGTGTGCGGATGCTGCTTTTTTCACCCTAAAATTCATAATCAAAAGTGTAAAAGCTGTACAGTAATAATAATAATAACTTATATTTGTATAGCACTTTTCCTGCAAGCGTTGAAGCTCAAAGTGCTCCAATCATTATATATTCATAATTTCATTATTTAGTCATTTAAAGGCAATATTAAAAAGATGGGTTTTTATTCTTGACTTGAACATATGTGCTGAGGTTGCATCCCTAATGTAAACTGGCAGTGCATTCCACAATTTGGGTGTATAAAATGAGAATGCAGCCTCACCAAATCTCTTCTTTTGTCCATGTGGTACACAGAAAGCCAGCATCAGAAGACCAGAGAGCTCTATTGGGCTGATATGCTAGCACAAGATCTGAACATATTCTGGTGCTCTGCCAGTGAGAGCTTTATAAACAAGCAGAAGGATCTTGAAGTCTATTCTGAACGTAATGTACATGGCCTTTATTTACCTCAACACAAGAGAGCACCATTCTATTATAGAGGCAGGCTATTATAGAGACAGACTATTATAGAGACAGGCTCTTATAGAGACAGACTATTATAGACAGACTATTATAGAGACAGGCTGTTATAGAGACAGGCTCTTATAGAGACAGACTATTATAGAGACAGACTGTTATAGAGACAGGCTCTTATAGAGACAGACTATTATAGACAGACTATTATAGAGACAGACTATTATAGAGACAGACTATTATAGAGACAGACTATTATAGAGACAGACTGTTATAGAGACAGACTATTATAGAGACAGGCTGTTATAGAGACAGGCTGTTATAGAGACAGACTATTATAGAGACAGGCTGTTATAGAGACAGACTATTATAGAGACAGACTGTTATAGAGACAGACTATTATAGAGACATACTATTATAGAGACATACTATTATAGAGACAGACTATTATAGAGACAGGCTGTTATAGAGACAGACTATTATAGACAGACTATTATAGAGACAGACTATTATCTTTTCAGGAAGGTACAGTATGTCTAAAATGCAAGGTCATTCATCCTATTTAGTGCCAAATAATATTACTGGTAGCTTATACGTAAGGAAGATTGTCAATCAGATAATAATAATATTTAAGTGACCTGATATCTGTCGTAGTAGAATTTGTTCAAGGATCAGCAACATCGAAGATTTACCAGAAGATTATAGTCTTTATTTACACAAAACAACTCTTCTGGAGATTTATTTTTATTGGTCTGTTGCTGGTGGGTTTCAGACTTGTTGTACTTTGGTGGGTAGAACAACCGTGCATATAAAAAATATGCATAAAAATACCTTTTATCAATCTCTGATTGCAAATTCATCCCATTCCAACACTGGCTGTGGTTTCAATCATAAATATCAAAATATCTTTTGGGGACACTCATTGGCAAGTTACACAACAAAAGTATTCAATTCATAGGCAGTGTTTTCAACAGAAACATCAGCCAGGGGTGTGACACTATTTACATCCCAATACAAACTGTAATGAGCTCATTGACCATTTGTCTGGGTCTCTGTGGAATGTTTTTAAAAAGGCACAACAAAATACTGGAAAGAAACATCACACAATAATGAAAATGTCACCAACATATTACTCATGAAACACACATTAAGATAAGATCAGACATGACTGGACCCAACTACTGAAACATTCAAACGTAATAATAAGGAGAAAAGAGGTGTGTGGATGTGATCCCAGACAGGATGTCTGCTAGGTGCCTCATTCATCTGTGACACAAAGGACCAGAACACTTGTAAAGTGGTGTCAGCAGCAGATGGTTCAAATCTGTTAGATAGAGAGATCATCCTTAGCAACCTCTTCTGGATTACCAGTCATGTGTTGAGATATGAGGGATATGTGGCAGCCCAGACTATATTACACTTGACTACTGTGTGGTATTGACTTCTATGACCCCTGCATGGCACAGCAGCTCACTGCTTTACATTGTTACCTAGTTAACTAGAACACTGCTTTACATTGTTACCTAGTTAACTAGAACACTACTTTACATTGTTACCTAGTTAACTAGAACACTACTTTACATTGTTACCTAGTTAACTAGAACACTGCTTTACATTGTTACCTAGTTAACTAGAACACTACTTTACATTGTTACCTAGTTAACTAGAACACTGCTTTACATTGTTACCTAGTTAACTAGAACACTGCTTTACATTGTTACCTAGTTAATTAGAACACTACTTTACATTGTTACCTAGTTAACTAGAACACTGCTTTACATTGTTAGCAGGCTCACAAAACAAGCTGTGTTAGTTGACTAGCGAGTGTGTCACATTGATTTTTAACAAAGTTGAA
The DNA here is from genome assembly GCF_963989245.1 of Nansenia antarctica. Lineage (NCBI taxonomy): Eukaryota > Metazoa > Chordata > Actinopteri > Argentiniformes > Microstomatidae > Nansenia > Nansenia antarctica. The sequence goes on along the minus strand of NC_137677.1, from coordinate 26,910,811 downwards.
ATGTATTTACATTTTCAAAATAAAGTTCCAAACATTGGACAACAGCTTCCACCCCATAGATGTAAATGTGTGTTTGTGTCGATAGACCAATGAGAAGTGAGAACATCTTGTCTTCCTTGTTGTTGTATTATTAGTAGAAGTGTTACGGCTGTGTTGTGTTGTGTGCAGCCCTAGTGTGTTTGTGTGTTGTTTCTCCCAGGTGATTGTCCTTCCTCCTGCCTGCTGCCATGGTGACGGCTTGATTGACAGGTGTGCTGACTCACTCACCTAAGGGTGGAGGGAGGATGAAAGGCTGGGAGAGACGTGGTGCCAGTGGGCCAGACGACAACTGCCCAGTTGTTTTTGTGTTGGTGTTGTTTGATACAGCTGTAGTATGGTATCTTAGTTTTGTAGGTTGTGTTTGTTCATCTGATTTGATCTGTTAGTTAGGGTTAGAGTTAGGGTTACCACTTGGTCAGTTAATTAAATTACTTTATCATTCATTTATACATTAGATTCATTTCGCTCTTCTTTTATAGAGTAGTTTTCAGTTCATGTGTTTCTAGGAAACCTGTTTGTGTTTCTATTTTACAATGAATCTTGTTTCATTTATATTCTCCCACCTCCTCTAGTTCTTTATCTTATTGATACATCCCATATCCGTAGATCTTATATGGGGTCGTAACAATAAGACTGATCTGTTAATCACACCGTATGTACCCTAAGGGTACCCTTAGGGGTCAATTCTTGTTAGCCTAGCCCACTCACATGTGTCTTTATTAGTGGTTAATTAGTAGAATTGACATGACAAGACACAGCTGTGTGTCACCCCTCATGGCTGAAACTCACTTGATCCATATTCTACAAGTGTTGCTGAGTACAGTGGTAGGGATCATGTTTATAGCCTTGGAAATATGTTTGTGTGTACAGTCCATTATGGGTTCCCTATGCAACCTAGAGGTGGCACTTTTAACTGTTGGGACGCAGGAAAGGACCAAGAATACTTTGTATCACACCCCTCAAGGTTGAAACTCACTTGATTCATATTGACTTGATTCATATCCACTTGATTCATATTCACTTGATTCATATTCACTTGATTCATATTACTCAGTAGGCTATGTTGTATCCATGGGTATGGTTTAGTCTTGTGTGTTATAATGATATGAATGGTATGATAACTAATAATTATTTGATGTTATGTCAAAGATCACCCCTTTCGTCTGTGAGCGGTTGAGATGGGGCGAGAGCTGTTTTGTGCTGGAGCCTACCATTAAATAACCACCATTTTGTTTGCACATTCAGATAAATAAACAGCTTGAAAGTGAACCTGTGTGCCTGCCTGGTCTGTCCGGATTGTGAGGGGTTACATGTACATAAGGTTCAGATATAGGAACAGTTAGGATATTTATAGCATAGCATAGAGTACAGCACAGTGTTTTATTGTATAGTATAGTAGATAGTGTACATAGCCTTTATTTATGTAAACCAGCTCTTTTCCCTTTTTTATTTTACCCTTGGCCCTCTTGTCTTTAGTCTTTTTCCAAGCACCAGGGGAGCCCCCCCTACTAAATTTCGTTGTATGGTACCTGTACTGTATTAATGACAATAAAGACCATTCATTCATTCATTGCCATCCGCTTGTTAAGTCTGACGTCAAAAGTGACGTTTAGCCATTTCCGAGTCCAAACCAGAAATTCCCCGCACCAGACCAGAGTACCTGTGAACTACAGCGGTAGAATGACAGTTTAATCATTTTTTAGACTCGGATCTATTCATACAACAAGGGACACAGCACTTTCCCGTTTTCTCCATATTGTCAGGGTATTTGAGCCTCGGAAAAGCGCTATGTAAATATAATTAATTATTATTATTATTTCGGCATTTCGAAGACAGCGCCTCAGCCAACGTTGGAGCCGGAAACACGTCACGATTTAACAAGCGGTATTCCCGCGAGACCAGGAAACGGGATGTGAAACGGCGGGACGTGAAACAAAGATGGTGGATCAGGAAGCGCACACAGTGCAGAGACTGAAGACAACACGAGTCATTTATTAAGTTTATAACTGTGCTAGAGGGCAAACATTACAACATGTTCACTTATTACACAAAGACTGGGAAAGCGACACTAGCTTGAACAACAACGGAGGCGCCGACCTGACGGTAGGAGTTGGAGTGATTGATGAATGAAGCAGAGAGCTGCTAGATACAATGGTCAGTACAGAGCTGCGTTAGTGATACAAGATCATTATTACATACTTATTAATTACAATCAAATACAATCATGTCCATAGATGTGGCTTTGTTTGGCTAGTTAACCAGCCAACTCTGTAACATTACCGTAGTGAATTACTCATGACATGACGTAGGCCTACTAGTTCCCTCTCGTCCGCATTTCAGACAGCAAATGTTACCAGCCCTTTATAAACAAGCACAAACACTTTCCACCACTTATCCATGGCACTTTTTGTTCTGTAAAAGATTGCATTTCATGTTCGAAAGGCGCTATGTAAATAAAGCTTTACTTACTTACTTACTTTTACACTGCTGTACTGAAAAGGTACTGAACCGTGACTTCAAAACCACAAACTGAAATGTGTCTGTACCGTTACACAGTGGAGCCCCTAGACTTTTGGGGGCCCTAAGCAAACAACATTATGGAGGCCCCTGGTAAGGGTCTTAGGCGGGTGACGATGTGGACATTTTTAAATGTATTTATTTCCCTGACACTAAAATATAATACGGTTTTACGAAGTTCGCGCATATGCGCGCGCTCGTGTGTGTGTAAGTAAAAAAAACAGTCTGAAACAAAGGAATTCATTATAAATGTCATAATGTATTAATTAACAGTCACACACACGTCTGAGTATTTGATCAACAAAGGAGCCATGTGTAGTAACATCAAATTGGAGCAATATAAATAATGAAATATCAACTCACAATGGTGCTTATTAGAACTCTTAACACACTTACATTCTGAAACTGCTGGTGTTTTCACATTCTGAAACAGCAACATTAATATGTAATATCAAACAGAGCAAGAACAACAAATAAATAAACAAAAAATCAATAAACAAGTATATTCTGAAACCGCTGGTGTTCCTATTTACATTTTACATGACTCCACTGGGTCTGTCTGTCTGCCTGCCTGCTTGTCTGTCTGTCTGCCTGCCTAAGATATCTTACTTATTTTGCACTCTGCATCTTATTTTCATTTTTGCACTCTGCAGCTTCTATCCACTTACCACTATCCTGGTGTCGTTTTTCATTGTCTTCTCGTTTCTTTTTTCTTTTTTGGTGACCAGAAATGTGCGATCGCTTCATGATTGCTGCTGACAGTTGAGAGGCAGCTAGAAGTCCATTTCAAGCTAGAAGGGGGCGGGGCCCCACTAGGGGGGTTTTGGGGCAGCGGCGTGGATACTGCCAATAGTGGTTACGGATATGGATGTCCGCGGTGTTATAGATCATATAATAACGCCGTAATTGCAGGGAATACTTTACCAAACTAGCTATTTCACAATGAAAAGTAGTTAAACTCTTAACTACCCTCATATTGTTTAGCTTGTCAAACTAAAACTGTCCTTGGATGAATGTATGCGCAGCGTGAGCGCAGCGCAGCGCGAGCAGACTCAGAGCGACTGAACACTAAATGCCATGATTTCCATTGAAAATACATTCATCCAAGGACAGTTTCAGTTTGACAAAAAGGCCCTTTTTGTTTGGTGGCCCCAAGCAATTGCCTTGGTTGCCTCTATGGACGGGGCGCCTCTGCCGTTACACCCCTATATATTTTAAATGTAACAATATAAACTTGATCTATTCAAATCTGTAATCTCTTACCTTTCAATAGCTATTTTCATTTTGTCTGCACTCTTATCCTGTGGCCTGTAAATGGTATTTGAAAATCATGGCATAATCAGCCTATTTGCTGTGTTGTCAACACAGAAAAAGCTAAACTTTTGGTTTTCCCTTGAAAAAGAGGGGGCCACATATTAAAGAGCTGTAATTCCTAGACCCTTCCTCCAATTTGGATGTGAATACCCTCAAATTAAAGAGGGTATTTAGTCTGCACTTTAAGGCCATATGCATTCTATAACTGCAACTTGAATATGTTTTGGTAAACAGCTAAAATGTCCAAAATGCATATATATATATATATATATATATATATATATATATATATATATATATGTATATATGGACCTACATATAGCTTGGCTACTGTTTTCCACTTCTGGTAAAAAAAAATAACATAAACTATGTTTTGATTAAATTTCTTCATTCTTGTTTTAATTTTTTGATCATCTTTATTCGTAGGATTCCCTGCACTGTGAACTCCCCATCTGGGCAATGATGGATGCTTCTGCTTGTTCTGGTCATGACGACATGCGCCAGTGCTACGTCCAGTGTGGGAAGAAACTAAACATGGAGGATATTGTGAAAATACGGCAGCGAATTAGAAAAGGAGGACAACACCATTGTGGTACAACTGATCAGTAAGTCATACACATGCTGTGAATCCTGTCCACAAGTAGCCTATTGTGTTCACAGGGTTTGACAGTAACCCTTGTCCGGAGCAAGTAAAACATTTGCTGGATTTGTTTGCGCGAGCCCGATGACGGTGCTGAATCCTGGATACTTTTAACTGTGTGCAGGAAGAACAACAGACGGCATAATAATAATATCTTCACTCCACGATCATCTAGTCTGGTCTGGCGCCTGCGCCGTCTGTAGTTCTTCCTGCACAAAGGTAAAAATATCCAGGATCCAGCAGCGTTGTCGGCCTCGCGCAAACAAATCCGGTGAATTGCTCCGGGCAAGCGGGCAAGCGTTACTGTCGAACCCTGGTTCAATAATTCACCGTAGGGTGCCAGGTGTACAGTATGCTAATGGTGGTCATTGAATTGATATGATGAATTATACTGCCAGGTGCATAACTATAATCTTAGCCAAGTCATTGTATTAGCTCAGTACATTTCAGCAGCAGCTAAACAGTTGGTAATTAAAGGGCAGAACTATAAGCACATCTAATAGATGAATGTCATGTATGATAACGCAGCAAGCTAGCTTGAAAGGGAGCTGCCAGTCAAGCGTGCAAAGTCCACGCCCATACAGCCCTCTGTCTGACCAGGAAGTTGAGCCTAACTAGAAGATTATTGAGGATAATTTTTTCTTGTGTAAAGTATTTAAAATATCAAATATCAAAATACTAATTGGAACCGTTTAATGTCTATTTTCCAGGCCCTTTAATTACAAAGAAATGCAATCAGTAATCCATAGATTATTGCATTTGCAGGACATGTCCTGTCAGTCTAGATGGGCTTTCAGTGAACTGGTTGGCTGTCATTTATAATTGACTCTGCACTGTTTGTGCCTCCATTGTTTCTAGCTGCAGGTCCTCTTCAGCTCATGTAACCATGTATGAACCAGAGTCCACAGAGTCCCCCGGATGTGACTGTGGTTTTCCAGCCTTGAAAATCACATGGTGGGGTCCAGAGATGGTGGCAGTGAAGCTGGAGGAAGAAGATGTAGAGGGGAATGGTGTGATGGTGAAAGAAGAAGTGGAGGAGAAGAGAGTGATGGTGAAAGAAGAAGTGGAGGAGAAGAGAGTGATGGTAAAAGAAGAAGATGGAGGTGCAGCTGTAATGCGAAAAGGTTTGATGGTGAAAGAAGAAGATGGAGGAGAAGAAATGAGGGAGGAGGGAGTGTTGGTGAAAGAAGAGGACAGAGGAGAAGTGGAGATGGAAGACAGTGAGATAGTTGGTAAGTCTTTGTTGTATAGTGGTGAGGGTCATTGCTCTGCTGTAAAATCAATGCTGCCAGTGGCAAAGCAAGTTTATTTGTATGGCACATTTCATACAACAGGGGCAATTCAAAGTGCTTTGCATCCATTATTTAAAAATACAGCAAGAGGAGCATAGCAAGACAATAAAAACGACTGAATAAAAGCAAATATAAGAGGTAAATAGATAAAACATTTAACAAGACAATAGTTCATGGATAAAAGACATTGATAGAAGTGTTTAATCATAACTGCTGCAAAACATGAAGGTTTTCAGCCTAGATTTAAATATGTTTAGGGTTTGCGCCTGTTGATTTCTTCAGGGAGTTTGTTCCAGGAGCATGCAGCAGCGTGACTGAAAGCTGCTGCACCGTGTTTTGTTTTTACTCTTGGAATTATTAGCTGATTAGTCTCAGCTGACCTTAGGGGCCTTGCGGGAATATAGGGTGGGAGGAGATCTGATATGTATTTTGGTCCAAGACCATTTTCTGTGAGAGACTGGTAGCCAGTGTAGGGATCTCAGGATTTGTGTAATGTGTTCAAACGTATTCATTTTTGTTAGGACCCTAGCAGTTGCGTTTTGGATGAGCTGCAGCTTACGAACAGCCCCTTTAGATAGGCCTGTTAGTAGACCATTACAATAATCATGTCTACTCGAAACAAATGCATGGATGAGGTTTTTTTCAAGGTCTTATTTGGACATGAAACCTCTCATTCTTGTTATGTTTTTCAGGTGATAGTAGGCTGATTTAGTTATCGAGTTCATGTGGCTGTTGAAGTTTAGAGTCTAGAATTACACTAAGATTTCTGACCTGTTTTTTAGTTTAGAGAGAGAATCAAGTTTTGCACTGACTTTCGATCTTTTGTCAGGTTTACCGAATACAATTATCTCTGTTTTGTCCTTGTTTAATGAAGAATGGACAGACTCTCACATGTTCATTCTTCCCACGGGCAGTTCAGTTCAAACTAGTGTTGTTCCGATACCATTTTTTGATCCCGATACCGATCCCGATACCTGACCGTGCAGTACTTGCCGATACCGAGTACCGATCCGATACCACGGCGTTTGAAAAAACAAAACAAAAAAACATGTTTTTAGGCATTCCAAGTTCAGTCTGTACAGTTTGCAGACGTGAAGTGGCCAGTGGGGAATGCTTGAAGTGGCCGATGATCTTTCTCCCATTGGCCAGCGCGTTGCACACACTCCGCTGTGACAGTAGGCCTTCCTGCACCACTAATGCATGTGTGTTCTGTGTTCTGCATATGTAAACAATTCAAACAAACATAGAGAAAACTTCTCCTCGGGAGAAGGAAGGAGGCAGGAAGTACCTGCCGCACGGAGACACACAGACAGAGAGAGAGAGAGAGAGAGAGAGAGAGAGAGAGAGACGGAGAGACGGAGAGCCACAACAGCAGATCCCGAAAGGGGGTGTGGCGCGGAGACGGAGCCGAGAACTATCCCGAAAGGGGAACAGCTGGGCGGGACTCGGAGAAGCGGCCGCGCGGACATTATTATTATTATTTGAACTCTCTCCAGCACGCCGGTGGCGGTGCTAGACTGTGCAACCGAAATAAATATCGATTAAGGTCGATATGTTTTTCCTGTAAAATGTGTAAAATGTGTCCTATCTTGTCTGTGGGTTGTATCGCTTTAAGCGGAGTGGCGTAGTCTATGTCTGAGGGCTGCGTTGGTAAAAGTCGCTCTGGGAAACTGATCGGCACTCGTGGAACGCCTCTTGTCCAATCGGATTCCTCGGTCCGTTTATGACGTCGGAGCCCAGTGTGCGCTCCGGCGCTCTCAGGGGGACTTTCCGAACGTTGCCCCGGTAGCATAGCTTAGCTTGGGCTCTGAGCAGCTGGAAGGGACAGCAGGTTACCTGAGATGAGCCTCGCCGCTCCACCGCTCCTCTCCTCGACAACCACAGTTGCGTGTTTGTTTTTCCTCGATAGTGAAAGTTTGGTATCGGGTGTTATTATTTGTTAGTACTCGCCGATACTAGGGATGCTCCGATCTGGATTTTTGGGGCCGATACCGATCACCGATTTTTTTCCTCAAGATCAACCGATACCGATACCGATACCGATTTTTTTAAAAATACATAACTGTAGGCCTACTGACTGGATAGCCTACATATTTTTTGCTTTTTAGACAAAAGTTTTGATCCATTAGGCACCAAGCAAACGCAGACCCATTTTTATGGCATAGTAAAAGTCTGGCCTATCACCCAGTTAGGGCCTGAAGCCCAAGTCAGTCGATATGGCTGTATAAAAGACATCATAAACGTGGCCTTCATGGTTTACATACTGTTACGTCCTCCTATGTTTTCTGTTCAGTTATCTGTCTTCCCCAGAAAAAAAAAAAAAAAGATCGGTTTTTGCGATCGGCCATTTTTGCCGATCACCGATCGAGTCATTTGGAGTGAAATCGGCCGATTTAAATCGGTGGCCGATAAATCGGAGCATCCCTAGCCGATACCGATACCAGCATTTTTGTGCGTATCGGTGGCCATGCCGATACTAGTATCGGTATCGGAACAACACTAGTTCAAACCCCGTAGGTCTGATATGTTTGGAGACCATGGCGATTATTAAAAGCGGCAATGTAAAGCGTTACTAGACTAAACCCATCTTTTGAGCAGAAACATACACACTCAAATCTGAACAGAGGACAGAGAAAATACACGATACAGAGCCCAATATGATCGATACACCAGAATTCAAACACATTCATTCACTGCCCAACAACGTGCTAATGAATGTTCCCTTAAAGTTGCTTGCATTTTGCGTCAACATAAAACACATTTACTGACGGTAAAGGAGTGCATGAGTGGTAGCTGAAACCTTCCTTGAGGGGAAACAAAAATAAGAGTTTTGTGAAAAGATCAATTAGATAGCGATGTACCTATGTAGGTGTACAGATACCTACGTCAGCATCATCAGCCACAAGGGAAACCAAAATATTAACCCAGGACATGCTAGCAAAACAGAAGAGAGAGGGAAACTCAAGCTACACTTTATATTTCGTTTTTTAATTTATTTTTCAAAAATTACCGTAAGCACTTTATTTTAAGATGCACATTTTTCAAAAGCTCTGTTATGTATCTTTACATTTAAATGCAGCCCTTATTTTACATGAGAAAAGAACATGTATTAGTACTTATAATCTCTCCACTTCAAAGTGAAAATCTACATTATTGTTGAAATATTATTGAATTGTACTTTAATATGTATATGTACTATATGTATATATGTTACGGTACATGTGGGAATACGTTACATGTGGGAAAACTAGGGTTGGGGTTAGGTTCTACGTCGACTTGGTACATGCTAGCATGTCTAACCCTACCCCTAATCCTAACCCTAATCCTAACCGTAGCACCCTAGCACCTAACCCTAACCCTAGTTTTCCCACATGTACCGTATTCCCACATGTACCGTAACATATATAAACCCCTCAAAAAAAGTTCTGAAACGTTATTTTGGTTGATTAATCCTCCCCTTTAATAATACCAATTTGTATTGTATTTTATATCGTTGGAAAGCCTGATTAGTCACCTGTACAACGAGGTACAACTTGTAGGGATCATGCATTCAGGGAATGAACAACACAGCTAAACATGTGGGTAGCGGCCCAAAAATATTTGCCAAAATCCCCTATATTCTTCTGTTTGTATTCACTCTCGTTTTGAGTTGCTTGGTGGATTGGATGATTGCACTCTCCCACAGTAATAAGGAAAAAACAACACATATTGGGCATTTTTACACTTTATTCATTTTATACTGTCAGGGACCTCAGTCGTGTGTGGAAGATCCATACGCAGTCACAACAGCTTGGCACCTCCTCCTCATGCTGGTCACCAGCCTGGTCACATTACTGTGGGACGGCATCCCATTCCTCAACCAGGATTTGCCGCAAGTCAGCCAACATGGTTGCGTAGGTCACTCTGGCACGTACAGCACACCCAAGCTGATCCCACAAGTGTTCAATTGGGTTGAGGTCTGGACTCACGGCAGGCCATTCCACCCTCTCCACTCCCAAATTCTGGAGGTGCTCTGTGATGATCCTGGCTCTGTGGGGGCGAGCGTTGTAATCCTGGAGGATGGAGTTAGGTCCCAGAATCTGGAGATATGGGATCGCCACTGGCCCCAGAATATCATTCCTGTCAATTAGGTGCCATTCAGGTGCCAGTCACACACCTGTGACTGACATACACCTGCCAGCACTTGAAGCTCAAAACAAGAGTGAATACCAACAGAAGAATATTGCAGGGGATTTTGGCAAAAGAAATTGGCCCGCTACCCACACGTTTAGCTGTGTTACTCATTCCACGAATGCATGATCCTTACAAGTTGTACCTCGTTGTAAAGGTGACTAATAAGGCTTTCCAACGATATAAAATACAATACCAATTGGTATTATTAAAGGGGAGGAAGAATCGACTGAAATAACGTTTCCAAACTTTTTTTGAGGTGTTTATATATATGGCACTGAATCATAACGCAATCTAGACATTATAATGTTCCAGACCTTTGCTTGAGGACATTTTCTCTAACTGGACCTTGTTGATTTTTTGCTGAATACCCCTGCTATAGTCGTTCGGTGAGAGGGCTATGTATGTCATCTGCATATTTGTGGTATGCAATTTTGTTCTTTTTTATGATGTGTCCCAATGGAAGCATATAGAGATTGAATAGGAGGGGGGATTGACCCTTGGGGAACCCCACATGTCATTTTAATTTGGTCGCACACAAAGTTGCCAATGGAGACATAATAGCTTCTGTCCTGTAGGTAGGATCTAAACCAGTCTCGTAGTACTAAAACAGATTTGTCTGGAGTCAGTGTTCACACAAATGTCATTAAGGACCTTCATTTGGGGTTGAGTGGTTTGGGGAGTTGGGGGCAGGGAGTGAGGGTGGGGGGAGAGAAGGGGGGGCTGCACTGTCGCTTTAGTGGCTCAACAAGTTGGCTAACGATCTGTCTTGCCCTGGCGACTGAAGGGCGCAGTTCAGCCAGCTGTGATGAGTTTGGAGGGCCCTTTACTGTAGGCTGTCGAGGCTGATGAGACGCGGTTGAAACGCCTCCTAGGATTACGGTGCTAGTTGTCCGTCTTCCATTCAGTTTCAAAGCCTTCTAAATCATCCGAATCAGTTATAACATTGTCATAATAATAATGGTAATAACTTTTATTTGTATAGCGCTTTTCCTGCAAACGTTGCAGCTCATCATCAATATCACTCCCTTCAGAACTAACTTCAGAAACTTCTCCGCTGTTGCCAAGATATCTTGAAAAAAATAATAATCTGCACGTGTGTAGATACTCCCACGTGTATATGTTGATGCATTCCATTGGCCAAGAGACCAGAAGAATGTGGAAAAAATACACATACTACAAAATTACGTATCCGCTTTCCGGGCTTGAAAGGTAGAACAACACAACAGCGCCCCCGGTTTAAATGGGTTAACCATTGTGTTACTCCCCCAATCCACTTGGTCATACAATTTGACCTTTTGACCCTTGTATTATGTTGGGACAAACTCACACGTATATGACGTACAGGCAGGTTTATATTATTTTATGTTATTACACCTTTTCTTTAACAATATATTTGAGAAACCAGAGAGACACCATCATGTTTTGCAGTATAAACTATAGTTATATATCTATTTAAAATAATATTCTTCTTTTTGACAACTTTGCTCAATGTTTTGCACAAAATGTGTTTGTAACCCTGTATATGTTCATATTCTTACAGATGAGCAGAGCTCCAACCCAGGTTCAGACCACGAGCCCAGCTCCACCACATCAGGAAACCATAAACAACACAGACACTCAGGAGAGAAAACACACCACTGCTCCCAGTGTGGCAAGAGTTTCAAGCATGCAGGAAACCTGAAGCAGCATCAGAGAATACACACTGGAGAGAAACCATACTACTGCTCCCAGTGTGGCAAGTGTTTCAGTCGAGCAGAAAATCTAAAGAGACATCAGAGAATTCACACAGGAGAGAAACCATACCAGTGCTCCGAGTGTGGGAAGAGTTTCAATCATGCAGGACACCTAAATACACACCAGAGAATACACACAGGAGAGAAACCATACCGGTGCTCCGAGTGTGGGAAGAGTTTCAGTCATGCAGATAGCCTGAAGAAGCATCAGAGAATACACACAGGAGAGAAACCATACCAGTGCACACAGTGTGGCAAAACGTTCAATCAGGAACAAAACCTAAAGAGCCACCTGAGAATTCACACAGGAGAGAAACCATACCACTGCTCCGAGTGTGGCAAGTGTTTCCGTCGAGCAGTAGACCTAAAGACACACCAGATAATACACACTGGAGAGAAACCATACCACTGCTCCGAGTGTGGCAAGTGTTTCAGTCGAGCAGGAGACCTAAAGAGCCACATGAGAATTCACACAGGAGAGAAACCATACCAGTGCTCCCAGTGTGGGAAGAGTTTCAATCATGCAGGACACCTAAATACACACCAGAGAATACACACAGGAGAGAAACCATACCAGTGCTCCGAGTGTGGGAAGAGTTTCAGTCATGCAGATAGCCTGAAGAAGCATCAGAGAGGAAGAATCTGCAGGAGTGTGTGATGTTCACCACACCGGATAAGTGGTTGTTGAAGATCACTCCACGGTTCTTGCCACCAGAGGGAGGCATCGAGCAGTCCACCCTGCCACAGGTCATTATAACACCACCAGAGGGCAACGATGAGCAGACCCCACCTCCGTCCGAGGAGGATCCAATGCCAGCATTGGGTCTGGACTTGAACTATGACATCGAGCTGTTCCCCATGATTAACCTGGGTTTACCACCAATGACTGCAATGATGAATGTTTCTGCCATGATCTGCCTGACTGATTTGCTATGAAATGTAGACCTGCTTGCATAGGAATAGAATCAGGAAGTGAAACGTTGAACACATATACTCTGAGAGAAATCAACACATCCAAGATACCCACTAGAATGGGGTTGATTGTGTTGCAAGATGTATAAGAAATGTGAGATAGGACCAATGTGATGTAGCTGAGACTTGAGATAGGGTGTGTGCGCTATCTTGATGTTGATTAAAACAATGTCTTATGTTGAACTAGGGACAGAGCTTGAGGACAAAGGAGTTCCCCTTTTACTAAAATAAGCTCACTAGGCGTAAGAGCAAGTAACTTTCCCCTTCTTGACCAGATGGTCTCCGGGAGAGAAGAACTTCCTCTTTTTAGCTAGTAGCTAATAGTTTGGAGTGATCCCAGCCAATTGGGCTGTAAAACGTAGAGGGTTTCTTACTGAATAATACTTGGTCTCAGACTTGGATTATTTTTGGAACCGCCTTCACTTGTATTGGGGAAGTGAAACGAGGCTCTGCCGAGGGCTGATTTCAACTCTGAGGATACAGGCTGGTGGCTGAAAGGAGAAGTTAGGGCATCGGTCAAAGCCGAACATTATTTTTGTATATCAGATAGGCAGAGTATGGGAAGAACAAGGTTGGTCATTTAATTTCCATTTATTATTATTTTTAACATTTAGTATGACTTTTAAATTACTTATATATATTTATATATATCCATGTGCTGGCATTTTTACCATCACTTAATGAATAATAAAGTGTTACTTGAGCAATTGACAAGAGGGGTTCAATGATTTGACAAGCTATTAGGATGATTATTATTAGCACTATTATAAACAAATATTATTAAGTTATTATTAGTAATAGGGTATTTATGAATTGAAACATCTGGTGTCTTGATTACAGATGTTACAGATGTTTTACAATTCATAAACTTGGAATTACATGCGACTGTACGGTGTATGGAGTGCATGTATCATTCCAAGGAGAATAAAATATTTACAAATAATTAAAACAAATTTAAAAAATTGATTTAGAAGGGTGATTTCAATCCTATATCAGGGTGGATTGAAGAATCACAGAGAGGGTTTAAGGGTTAGGGTTAGGGGGTTTAAGGTATCCGTGACCCTCTGAGAGGGTTTAAGGTAGCCGTGACCCTCTGAGAGGGTTGGTCAAGGCCGGGTTATGGTTTAGAGAAGTGGTTTTCAACCCTCCTATGATTTGTACTTGATTAGTTGAATCAGGTGTGCTGGTGGTGGAACAGATCAAATATGTGGAACGGCTGGTGGTCCCAGAGGAGAGGGTTGAAAACCACTGGTTTAGAGGCCTCTGATCCTATGAAAGGGTGGGTCAAAGCCTATAAGGCAGGGGTGCTCACACTTTTTGGAACCAAGATCTACTTTTCAAGTAGCCAGTCTGCCAAGATCTACCAGTCTAGTTTCAACATCGCAAACGTACATGCACGTACTACAAACACACACACACACAGTTCCCAGCCTGCATAGTAAACTCACAATACACTTTCCCTCTCTCTGTCACACAGCCACAGGAGAAGACCATCACAAACCCTCCCTCTTTGCTATTCTCGCTCACACACATTCACACACACACACACACACACACACACACACACACTCACTTTCTCTCACTCACACACTGACAGCCAGTCTGCAGTACCATAGCCAACTACTGATCCAACAAACAGAAAAGTAAACCAGATACAAAACAGGTAGTTCCCTAGTTTGAAAGGAGGAAATAAATGCATTTCTCTACCTTAGTGGGAGACCTGGCACTGGGAGGAGGCAGCTAGTTTCTAATAGTCAGGGCTGTAGGAGCTGGTTGCAAGGTGTCATCAGCCACTGTGGATCTGTCATCGAAAAGGCAATCTGCAGCCTCGAGAAACTTTTTTCACAATTTCGCCGTCTTTGAATGACTTCTTGTGTTTAACAAGAACGTGACTGACGCGATAAGAAGCTATCGTTGCAGCCATACGTTTTCGCTCTTTTGCCACATTTCCCTTCTTCGAAATAGCCATCGTAGATTTGCTGATCAGACAGACGCATTTCCAATATCACATCGTGTAAAAAAGTCCTCCTCCCATTCTGGATGGAAGTTATACGTTATTGGTTTCTTACTTGGTCCAGCTTCCCCACTCATTTGTATAGCCTTTATTTAGTATTATATAGTAAATAGTAGAAATTGGAAGGCTAACTAGGTAATAATAGTCTCGCCGGTATTTTGTATTTTGTAGTTGGTGCTGTTGACTGCGCATGCGTGGTGAACCGCGTGTTAGGTGTAGGTGAAAAGATCAGATCGCAGACTGGCTTACCTGTACGTCAATCAAGTGGCAAAAGCCATAGTGAGGATGGATGATAGGCGAACTTTTTAAAATCTTTTTCGGGGGGGTTTTTCAGTTTTTTTTCTTCTTTTTTTTTCCGTTTTGTTCAATGCCATGCGATCTACCCATACTACCTTTGCGATCGACCGGTCAATCGCGATCGACGTATTGGGCACCCCTGCTATAAGGTATCCAGTTCTATAATGGGTAGATCAATCGTATGATCAGTTGGATTGACCTTATAATAGGTGAACTGGATATCAGGGATTAACAGGTTACTAGATTAAGGTATTACAAGGACTCAATATCCTTGCATGAACTCTCTAGCAGCGGGAAGACTCTGCAACCATTGATGTCATGCGGCATGACCGTAGGCAATCGAATGGAAGCTGAGTTAGAGAGGTTGTCTTGAGTCTTGACCTTTTGCTGCTCCACTACCTGGCCTTGCCCCTAGGTGGCGCTATTGAGGGTCTTGATGACAGGCATGCTTAAGGCGAGGGTAAAATTATTACTAGGTTCAAAGGTTAATAAGCTATAGTAAGCAATAGGTTCGTTCAGTCAGAAGGTTCTTGGTAGAAGGTTATGTGGCAAGATTTTCGTGGACTTCAGCTCCGCCTTTAACACCATCCTTCCAGACAGGCTAGTGACCAAACTACTAGACCTGGGTCTATCACACTCTATATGTGCGTGGATCAAGGACTTCCTGACCGACCGCCCCCAGAGGGTGCGGGTGGGCCCCCACACCTCCACAGCCCTCAGCCTCAGCACTGGGTCACCCCAGGGCTGCGTGCTAAGCCCCATCCTCTACAACCTCTACACCCACGACTTCACCCCCATCCACCCCAGCAACTACATCGTAAAGTTTGCAGACGACACCACCGTGGTGGGATGTATCTCGGGGGGGGGACGAGGCGGCGTACAGGGATGAGGTAGAGCAATTGAGCAAGCTGTGCAAGGTTAACAACCTGCTGCTAAACAAGTCAAAGACCCAGGAATTCATCGTAGACTTCAGGAGGGAAAAGTCTGAGATCCAGCCCCTGCTCATCGACGGAGAGAGCGTGGAGATAGTCTCAACCCTCCGATTCCTGGGACACAACATGCGGGATGACCTGGCCTGGAAGGACAACACTAAAGGCACCATCAAGAGGGCACAACAGCGGCTATACACCCTGAGATGCCTCAGGAAAGAACACAACAAGCAGGAGATACTGGTGGCCTTCTACGACGGCGCAGTGGAGAGCATCCTCACCTTCGGCATCTCCAACTGGTTCCACAGCTGCACAACAGCGGAGAGAAACGAGCTACAGAGAGTCGTGAGAACAGCACAGAAGATCACCGGCGCCCCCCTCCCCTCTCTGGAGGAGCTGTACAAAACACGCTGTCTCAGGAGGGCCTCCAAGATCTCCAAGGACCCGACACACCCTGGGCACGAACACTTTGTCAAGCTGCCCTCGAACAGGAGGTACAGGACCCCGGCCGCTAAGACAAACAGACTGAAGAACAGCTTCTACCACAGGGCCGTCAAGGCCCTGAACATAGAAAAGGCCTAAGTTCTGGGCCCAGGACAGTCCGGACGGATTGTATGGCAGCTAGTGCTGAGGCACAAACATGTACATTTACAAGCCTGCAAACTGTGACACTTTAAAATAATGTGAAAAAATACTTTTTGTGCAATATGACAACCCTAGTTGACTATCTGTGCAGTATAGTACAGTGGATTGTGTACATAGCCTTTATTGATGTAAACCAGCTCCTTACCTTCTTGTGATTTTATGCATCTATGCTTTTTCTAAAATGTGTTTTCTTTTTCCTTTCCTAAACACCAGGGGAGCCTCCCCTCCTAAATGTCGTTGTTTGGTACCTGTACTGTAGCAATGACAAATAAAGTCCATTCCATTCCATTCCATTTAGAGACAGGCACGGCATTTATTAGGAATTCCCTATGTAACAAAGGTCCCTTGTACCCTTCTTGTCAACTGTAAAACATTAGATTCAATGCACGTTATAGTTACTACTAAATGGTTAGCCTAGCCTAACAAAATATCAGAGCTGTCATTAACTACAGGGACCTATGTGCCTATGATTTCTGAGACTAATTTGTGGGATATGACAATAGGAGGAAGCAAGTAAGACAGTGAACAGCAGGGTGAATCTCTCCGCCTCTAGCCTAAGTATCTTAGTTTACCTTTAGGGTAATACAGACTACAGATCGACTCTGTTAGAAGGAAGGCCAGTCCGGGGCAGATGTCATCATAGATCCCTAATTTCATCACCTCGAGGATGACAAAAAGCTATCATAAGGTATCGCGAATAGGTCTAAAATGATATTCAAAGAGGTCTAAAAAAGAGCTTGAAGTTGACTTGTTGAAACTTGTAGGAACCCTGAGTGTATGATAAGACATTAATTGATTCAGATTGCGCACCTTTTATCACCGAGGGTTTTGTATCTCTGGGGGGGGGGTCGGGTTTTGTATCTCTGGGGGGGGGGGGGGGCTGATGAAAAGGTTCCTGTGAAGATCCTGAAGAACATTGGGGGCGTCTGAATCATTTGTGTTAGTCAGTGTTCCTTTCCTGCCGTTGACAGACACACACAGGGGTGTTGTGGATCAGGGATTAGGGTTGGACGTCCTGTCGGTTCCCTTACATAGACTGGAGCTGATGTCCGATCTGTTGCAGGGTGAGGTTATAAATGGTGTAAGTAAGTAAGTAAAATGTATTTATACAGCACCTTTCCCAGACCAAGGGTCACAAAGTGCTTTACATAACAAAGAAGAAACACAATAAAGCATAATAAAAGAGCGAAAGTCATAGCAGGTTAAAGCAAGTGAAAATAAAAACAAATAACAGACAACAGGTGTACAACAACATCAACAGGACACAGACAGACAGGCCCTTGGGGCTATCCAGAAGCCTGTCTATACAAGACAGTCTTAAGCGTTTTTTTTTAAAAACCTCGACCGAGCCAGCTGATCTAAGATCCAAGGGCAGAGCATTCCAATTCTGTAAATCTGAATAAACAATAAAATATTTAAATAATTTAGTTTCCATATACACTATATGGACAAAAGTATTGGGACACCCGAACATCACACCCATATGTGCTTGTTGAACTTGTCATTCCAAAACCATGGGTATTAATGTGGAGTTGGTCCCACCTTTGCTGCTGTAACAGCTTCCACTCTTCTGGGAAGACTTTCTACTAGATTTTAGAATATGGTTGCAGGGGATTTGCTCCCATTCAGCCACAAGAGCATTACTGAGGTCGGCCACTGATGTTGGGTCAGAAGGACTGTCTTGCAGTCGGCGTTCCAATTCATCCCAAAGGTGTTCGATGGGGTTGAGGTCAGAGCTCTGTGTGCAGGCCAGTCAAGTTCTCCCAGACCAAACTCAGAAAACCATGTCATTCTGGACCTCTCTTTGTGTATGGGGGCATTGTCATGCTGAACCTGGAAAGGGCCTTCCCCAAACTGTTGTCACTAAGTTGGAAGCATGCAACTCTCTAGAATCACATTGTATGCTGTAGCATCACCTTCTTCAGGGGACATATTTTATTTAGAAAGAAATACATTCTTATTCATATTCTTATTTAGAAAAAAAGACAAAAGACATTCTTATTCAGTAACCAATGAAGGAAAACAAAACAATACAAATAGTAATAGTTATACTCATGAGGATAACAAAGTTGACTTGAAAAACAGTAGGAGGAAGGGGCCAACCACCAAGACACATCTAAACGAACTAACAGGCAACAAAGGAGAAAGACACATTAATAATGATAATAACAACAATACACACATTCACACACACAATACACACTCAACATATGCTTATACACACACACGCACACACATGCACACACACAATACACACTCAACATGCTTATACACACACACCCACACACAATACACACTCAACATATGCTTATACACACGCACGCACGCACGTACACACACACATACTATAAACTATATATTGTACCTCACCGCTTGCCATATGTAACAGGTACCACCTGTAGCTAATTAGTGTCATTCAAGACGGCAATTAATTCCACTCAAGGCGGGACCTAAGAGGGGAAGTTGGGGCGGAGATGTGCATTTAAGGACCAGAAACACGCACTATAGGCAGATCCGTCTGAGTTGGTTTATCCCCTCCGGAGCTCTGAAGTTCCCACAGGTAAAGCTGTTTGTAACACTAGCCGGGTTAGCTGTGTCTATCTTTTGTTGTCCCCTCTCATCATATTGTTTGTGCAGGTGGTGTAGATCGGAGTGGTTGCCCAGTGGTGCTAGCGTACTAGGAAGGGAGACGTGATGGTGCGTATTCAGTCTACCTATTACGTCTGGTGTATGTTTTGAGACGCGATGTTACGGTGCTAACGATCGTATTTTGCTCCAGGTCTAGCCTGACCTACGTGGTATCAGTACAGCGGGCCAGCCGATAGCTGCCGTGGACTCAGGTACAGACAGACAGGTGGACTCAGGTACAGACAGACAGGTGGACTCAGGTACAGACAGACAGGTGGACTCAGGTACAGACAGACAGATGGACTCAGGTACAGACAGACAGGTGGACTCAGGTACAGACAGACAGGTGGACTCAGGTACAGACAGACAGGTGGACTCAGGTACAGGGGCGTGTGGCTTACAGAATAGACGCAGCTACAGTGTTATGGGTAGATGATTAACCCAACTCCTTTCCCTTTGCCCATAGGACTGCTAGCTGCTGTTTTGCTCATATCCAAGGTGTATCGTAATGAAAACAAACTATATTGTGTAGTGGATAAGCCCACTTGACGTGTTATTTATTACCAGACATTAACTAACTGGTCGTTTTTATATATTAGTCCTTTTATTGTTGTTTTTCTGTTCTTTGGTTTGAGTGGGGGGCGCCGGCGTGGAGAGGGTAGTCGGGGTTCCCGGGTTTAGTCTCCTTGCACTGCATGTCGTGTGTGCGTGTCGTGTCTGGTGTGATTAATCACTGCATGTTGTGTGTGCGTGTCGTGTCTGGTGTGATTAATCACTGCATGTTGTGTGTGCGTGTCGTGTTTGGTGTGATTAATCACTGCATGGTGTGTGTGCGTGTCGTGTTTGGTGTGATTAATCACTGCAAGTTGTGTGTGCGTGTCGTGTCTGGTGTGATTAATCACTGCATGTTGTGTGTGCGTGTCGTGTTTGGTGTGATTAATCACTGCATGTTGTGTGTGCGTGTCGTGTCTGGTGTGATTAATCACTGCATGTTGTGTGTGCGTGTCGTGCTTGGTGTGATTAATCACTGGGGAACACTTAGCCCACTGTCTACCGTGTCTTTGTGGTGTGTGTGTCCATGTCACAGATTCACTGGTGTACCTGTCCATCGGGGTAGTAGTATCCCTCTCTACTGCCAGTCGTCCTACCCTTGTGTTTTGTTTGGTTTGTATGGTGTTTTAAATAGAGTAAATCGTTTTTAAATATAAATGTTAATTAAAGTATTTTTCTATTTACACCTTAACAATGTTCTCTGTGTGAACCTGGTTTCATGTCTCCCTCTCTCATACACGAACCTAAGTGCTTTAATTTAGTCCCGAGGACCTCACCTCGTGTAACAAAAAGGTGGCGTTGTCTTGCAGTGAATTCATCTACTGATTAGCCGAAACCATTCGGGGCCTTGAGTGCCTTATGTCACATGTAGTTTGGCTTGGTGAATTAATGAAATTATTTACAGGCATTTCATAATTTCAGGTTCACACATTCAACACTAGAGGATATGGATTTTCTTACTTGATGAGATGCTGTCTGTAAGCGTCTGGCAGGTCCTGAAAAAAACAACAATTTAAACTGCTGTACTGTATTGTGCTGCTTGTGCAAGAAAAGTTCATGTTGACTGTAAAAATTGTTTTACCCTTGCAAAATGTTCTCCATTTTTGGAGTGCTCACTTCATTTGGAGTGCTCACTTCATTTGGACCGTCCCACACCTGCATACAACACACAGATGACAGATTAGATCAAATGAAAATATTATTAAAATATTGTCAATTCACTTCATTTAAGGAGAAATGCCATGATGCAAACTGACCACGGTGTCTGAAAGTGGACTGTCTCCAGATGCCAAATTAACCATTTGAACCACACCGTCATCATCTTCACTTGAAGACTGTCCACTGTAACCTGAAAAATAATAATTGGCATAATTGATGTGGGTATAAAGATGAATTTCACTCATTGCCTCAGTTTTACAGAGTGGAGCTTAAAACAAGGTGGAAACTTGCACTTACAACTGTTTGTGAATTGTTCAACAGGGCAAATGTACAGTGTTATTCTTTGGTAGGCCTTTCCAATGGCCTCCTTGTATTTCTCCACTGTGAAAGCGGTGTCTGTTCCTGGAATGTTTCGAACTTCCTGAACATCGGGGTACAGCAAGACATAGGCAACATCTTTCATGTCCTGGTTAAAATCTTTCAGCGTCTTTAAAGCAGCATCCAACAGTTGGTCAGATGACCATTGTGGTTGAACATCAAGGGGAAGTGACTTCCCTCTCACAGGTTTAAGGAAGTCACCTGTCCTCCTCATAATGCCAGCAAATATCTACAGAAAGAGAAGAAAATGGAAATTAATAAAAGTAAACAAATTGATACAATCTGTCTTTTGACAGTGTGTGAGTCTGCACTGTGAGCAACATATTTATTTATACTAATAAAAACAATGTTAAAGAGCATACCTTCACTATTTTCTGTTTCTGTTCCTTCTTAGAGTTCTGACGTGTCTTTGAAAAGAATGTCTTTCTCTCCCTCTCTTTTATTGCCCTAAATTTCATAAAGGACTACACCTGAGCTTCCTGCTACAAATAATAGGAATGAGACATTAATTAGGCGACTCCTTCCTTATTAAGCTCATAAGGAGTCTCAGCATTAAATTTTCATGCAGGGCATTTTAGAACACATTTAATATGCTAATTATTGAACTAGGCAAGCAACATAGTGCAGAGATCATGTATTTGAATACAGGAACACGATTGGAACTTTTAAACCAAGTCTTCTAATGACTTATTTACCTGCACTAGTGCTAGGCTGTGCATTAGGATGTGCACTGGTGCTAGGCTGTGCATTAGGATCTGCACTGGTGGTCGGCATCTCCGCAGGGACGTTTCCCACATCTTTTAGAAATGTAATGTTTCTGCCACACACACAACAAAAGCCTGGGGAAGCAGTCACAGTGGATCCACAAAATGGACAATACATCTGTGAAAAAAAGAGTTTGCAAGGTTGGAGGTTATATCAGAGATTTTTTTTTCCTAATGAATTCTTGTGCACCCTTTAAAAAAAGTTACACTCAGCTCCTTAGAGGACAAAAACGGTCCTCTCCTAAAACTGCTATAACCTAACCACCTCCTAACATACTTCCGCCAAGGAGGTTATGTTTTCGGTGCCAAATCTGATATGTGCATACTAGACTGGACCTTGGCGGAGGTCTGCACTCTTCGACTGCCGTTCTAGTTCTTAAATAAACCAGTAGATTGTCGTGCCATTGTTACCAATACATAAACTGTGTCAGAGTTCAGATTTCAGATTACCTTCTCCGTTTCACCTGTCTCCATCTTCCTCTTTTCCAATGTCCCCCTCGCTAAGTATCCTATCAAATGTGGAGATGATAGAGGGGAGAAAACGAACGTTAATGCAATCAAAAGACTGACAATTGTGTCTCTCTGAACGTAATGTTACCTTAGTAGTTGCGAGTTAATTGTAAGATTTGGTAAAAAAAACATTGTTGCTAGCAAGCTCTGATAGAGGACAAAGTCACCAGCAGGATCCCTAGCAAAGCGAATCTGTTGCTCTTGTAGTTTATTTGTACTTAATAATGGGCCTATATGTTTGCTATGAGGAAATGTCTCCTGACTGTGGGGCAAGGTATTTATGACCTCCTGGCCCCTCCCCCTGACCTGATAGGACCACTGGCTATGACTGCATCTTGACCAAGTTTATAAGTAAGGATGTGGGCTCTGGCCCTCTCTCTCTTCTCCCTCACCTCTTGACCAAGCAGCTCTCTCTCTCTCTCTGTCCCCCTCCCTCTCTCTCTCTCTCTCTCTCTCTCTCTATCTCTCTCTGTGCCTAACCCAGCAGCTGCTCTCTGTCCCCCTCCCCCTCTCTCTGCTCTCTCCCTCTCTTTCTGCCAGACCAGCGTCCATTTTTGATGTCTGTATACGTTTGTATTTTGAATAAATGGTCTTAACCTGCTCAATAACTATTCTTCATTTTAGTAGCCAACAGGTTAGAAATATACAACACATGGCGAGCCAGCCAGGAGGTCTATAAAGAGGAATACGTTTGAAAACTTAAGCTGAAACCACAGCTCTCAAGACGGTAAGAATGAAAATAGCGCTATTTTCTGTTTAAACTGCGTGTGCAACAGCTGTGTTTTCAAGCATTTTCTTTGAGACTAAAACAACCTTCAACTTTAAGGTTTAAAGTAAAGTAACTTGTTGGAAAAGGAAACACATCTTTCATATTCTTTAAACTGGGGGTGAGAGCCGGGTTAAGAAGCCCGTATTTGAAAATATACGATTTAATTTGTAAGGTATTTGTAAATGAGTGATTTGATTTGCATGGTGTTATGGAATATCGTGTATGTGTGTAAAATTTGGTATTAGAGGAAGACGTACTCTAATAGTGTCTATATGAAAAACTGTAGACTGCCAGAAACAAACTGATAAAGGCATTTTGAAGTGGACTGGTATATTACTGATATACGTGTATTAGATCAGAGAAAATTCTGATGAGTGTATTAATGTGTTAATGTTAAGGGGATACGTATTTCTACTTTGATAAAGTGTAACTGGATTATGAAGTGTGTTTTGTAAGTAAGAGCATTATTTGAAGTAGATTAAGAAATCAATTCTTCAGAACTGTGTCATAGAATCCATTCTTAGACGCCATTGTCCTTTGTCCGGAGAAAAGAGACGCGGACACACAGAGGCCTTTAGATATCTCTGTGAAGGAAAACGTGAATGCATTGTAGAATATTTGAATGAGATTTAATTTGGTAAATAATAGTTTAACTGGATTGAAAGATAATCGTGAAATTGTTGTGTCATGGAAAATAACATTATTGTAAAAAAAACAAGTTGTGTTAAAGAGGCTGTTTTAAAGCAGGCTACAAACACGCGGTGGTTTTTCAAGGACAAAGGGTTGTTAAATTGAGCCGCCTGCTTTCTGCCTCTGGCCTTTAGGCTTCAGACACGTAGGGGGGTTGCGTGTGATTGTTGCATTACATAGATTGTAGTAATTCAAAGATAGAAAGATAGTGAATTAATCATCAGGGTATTCAGAATAGTTTAAAGATATTTGTTAACATTCATTCACTAGCCTGACTAGAAGTGTGCGCATGCGCATTGAAGGTGCGAAGCGCACACACAGAGAAAGCACAACAAGAGGCATGCAATTCACGAAAGTGAAGTAATTCAAAGTGAATACCCATACTTTTCATTTAAACCCCTCCCTGCGATAAAATTGTGATCGCTGGATCACGAAAGTTTAAGCATTGTTTGTTAAAAGTAAAAGATAGATTGTGAGTTTTAGGTAAGATTAAAAGATAGAGTCGTTCTGTGAGACAGAGCTGTTGGCTGCCGGCGCCATCTGCTGGACAAAACACGACAAGACATTTTTGGTTGCACAGCTCCGCCTAGTGGACAAAACACGACAAGACATTTTTTAAACATTGGCTCTGTAAGATGATGAATGGTTAAATGATTGTTATATTACATTACTTTAATTAATTCAATTAATTACTCAGATTGTAATTAATAATTAATCATTCATTCCTTCCAAATAACAAGTCGATTTCTTTACAGGTTATAATTAATATTCGTATTTTACATCTTTTTATTTCAAGTTAGGTCATGTCCACAGCTTTTGATTAGGAATAGCAGAATAGTTTGTATTGATAATTAAGCAGTAAAAGGGTTTTTGTAAATCAGTGAATACTTAGGTGTTGACCAGCCTTTGTGATTTAATAATTGTGTTGACCAGAACTGTAATTAGTATTGAATGAGTAATTAAGTGACACATATTCATAAACAATTAGGAAACACATTTAAGTATAAAGTACTTACACAGATATTAGATTTAAGTTAATACTGCACTGACATACACAAGAGGCAAATCTGTTATTCTGAGTTGCAGGGTTCTGTGGGGATGGTTAATACAGTTATATTGGACTAGCATTTGTTTAGCAAATAAGGCAAAAGAAGGTGGGTTGTAAGAAAAGTACACCTTATAGAATATTTTCAGCATATTGAGCAGTATAAATCAATCAGCTTAAAATGGGAGCAAATTCAACGAAGGTGTTAAAAGATATTAGCGAACATAGTGGAATGTTGGCTACGTTATCCCCTATGGCTGTAGTGGAAAAAATGAATCCTCTTGTTAGGGAAATTAGCAAAATGTCTACGAAATGGAATAGCCGTTGGGCATACATTGAACAGCCGTGGCCGAAAGAGGGCAGCCTTAATTTACAAATAATTGCAACATTGGAAATACTTATCAATGTGCACAAAGCACATCAAAGAGGAAAGATTAGATCAGAGAAACGCAAGTTAGAGTTAGCTATTTTAGATCTATTTAAGGTAGAGGGACAGAAAATAGCTCAGATGGAACCGGAAAAGAAAAATGAATTGGCCAGAACACTGGAACAGAAATGGAACATTCCATCCACAGACATGTGTCCTGTCTCCAGTCCCCCTCCATATGCTAAGGCACTGGAGGACCATTCCCAGAAGAAGAAGACCAAGAAGGAGCCAAGGGGAAAAGGGGACGACAGGAGTGACGAGGAAGATGACAGCGAAGATGGCAGTGAAGACTCAAGAGATGACGACAGTGCAGATGAAGGCTACAACGCTCAGGTCAGGAAGATGATAGCCACAGCAAAAAGACACCACAGATGGCTGAAGGAGCAACGAGAAAGGGAGGAAGAGGAAGATTGTCATCGAATGTCATCGAATACATTAAAGAACTGTCCAGTGCTGATTCGGGGTAACAAGATAGAATATCATCCTTGGAATCATACAGATCTGTCTGAAGTGATAGAAAAGCTCCCAGTCCTGGAAGATGGTGGCCATTCGTGGACGAGAGAGGTCGACGTGAGACTGACAGGAACGCAGGCCGCAATGGGAGACCTGAAAAGACTCTTAGCTTTTATTGCAGGATTGGATACAATGCAGGAAATATTGATGAAGGCAGGACTTCATAGATATATCAATACATCAGTGTATGATCCAGAGCTCTTCGCAGCAAACAGAGGCAGGCTGTGGAAAGCAATCAGAGAGACTTACCCTACTCACATTCACCCAGACAATGTCATTGTGAAGCCACTGGGGGGAGATGAGAATCCCAGGGGTTTTGTTGCCCGTGTGCACTCTCAATGGAGAAGTGTGACAGGGAAAGATGCTGAAGATAACCCCTTAGAAAAATCCATAATCAGGGAAAAAATACAAGAAGGGCTTCCTACCCCAGTTAAGGATAAGCTAGCAGAAGTGGTAGGGCTACGACACATGAACAAAGCTGTTTATATAGACCACGTAGCTCATCAAGTTGAGTTATATCGAAAGAATATTCAGATACAGAAGACAGAAGACGAAGAATCACTCAGAATATTGACTCATGTGCAATTGACTGAAAGCGAGAGGAACATAGAGGGAGTGCAGGCTTTAGCCCCACAGCAACAGCCACCTGGAGTGCAGACTGCTACTTACCAGTCCTACTCACAGGGGCCACAAGGGGGGTATCCTGCTACTTACCAGTCCTACCCACAGGGGCCACAAGGGGGGTATCCATACCCACAAGGGCCACCAGGGGTGCAAGCGGTTCCATACCAGATGTACAACCAGCCTGGCCAAGGACCACCACCAGGGGGATGGACAGCAGCAGGGAAGAAGATGCTAGAACCGTGTTACCAATGCGACCAGAATGGACATCTAGCCTGTACCTGCTACAACAGGCCCCAGGGGGGGCGCAGGGGGGAGTCAAGGAGGAGGATATTGGCCTCCTACTACACCTGCTCCAGGAGTGATGAACCCTTACGGAGGCCCAGCAGCTGGCCTATAGGGGTGCCCGGAAGATCCGAGTGGGAGGTGCCAGCTGGTGGTGACAAAGAAGCCTGAAGGCGCCACGCACCTTCCTATGTCTAGAGAATATGTGAAGACAATCGGATTTGAGGGAATTAAACAGCTGATTCCTACAACTGAGCTTGTAGACTTAGAGTACAAGGGACAGAGAGCAACTCTGTCAACGCTTGTGTCAGAACACACGCCAACAGGGCTGCTAGGGAGAGATGCTCTATGCCAATTGAACTGTACAGTAAAATGCACACCTGACGGCTGTCAGGTGACGGTGCCATCCGGTGCTCAGATTCCATCGACAGCCAGAGTGATTAAGCATAGAACAGACCTACAAGCTTTGCCTTTAAAGGGAGCTGATATAGAATATTGGGTTGATGGGTCTTGTTACCGGGTAGGAGAAACTTTGTGCGCTGGGTATTCCTTAGTTAAAGCACAGAATTCAAAGTTTATTGTAGAACAGGCTGAGGCAGTTCCTCAGCCTTGCTCAGCTCAGTTGGCTGAGTTGATTGCCCTCACAGAAGCATGCAACTTGGGAACCGGACGGAGAGTGACAGTGTACACCGACTCTGCCTATGCACATAATGTTTGTCATTTTAATGGAGCTGTATGGAGGGGGCGGGGTTTTAAGAGAACTGATGGTACGCCTATACAGCATCACGCACAGATCATGAAGCTGTTACAAGCCATGATGAAGCCAAAGGAATTAGCCATAGTGAAGTGTGCCACACACAGGTCTGACTCATCACATGTCACACAAGGTAACAGGGCTGCAGAGGATGCAGCCAAAGCCATTACAGGAGCAGACAAGGCAGGTAAAGGTCTTCTGGTCACACATGAAAAGCAGTTACAGGGCATGGTCACACTTGAGGATTTATTGATGTTACAGAGTAGAGTTATTACGTTAGACAAGAACGTTTGGCTAGCAAGGGGGGCAAGTCAGGATGACAGAGGTCTATGGAGGAATCATGAGGGGTTGGTTGTAGCACCCTCAGATTTAATAGGCATGTTAATACGGGAAGCTCATGGATTAGCACATGTGGCTAGGGGGGAGGTAAGACGCAAGATCACCAAGGAATATGGGTTTTGGAGTCCATATTTGATGGAACAGATTGACCATGCTTTAGGTCAATGTGGGGTCTGTTGGAGAAACAACATCAGAGTGGGTACACCAGAGGTGTCTGGGCATATCCCTACCCCAATAGGGCCACGGGTGGTGGACAGGGGGGTGGATGTACAGAGTAGGCAGGATGTTGTGCCAACAGGTGCCGAGGTCCCCAGAGAACCTGAGAAGGAGGAGCTACGACGAGATGCTGTGGTGTTGCCAGAGCCAGTGGCAATGCCAGTGTTACAGCCAGTGACATTACCGGCAGTGCCTGAAACCGAGGGGACAGTGGAAAGCTGTCCAGATGCCAATAAACCAGAAACCAACGAAGCAGAGAGTGTTGACAGTCTGGAGGTCCAGCCTGGGAGTGTCCAAAGCCTGGACACCTGTGCTACTGGGGATGCTGGCGAGTGCCTGCATCATGCTTCAGATGATGCTGAGGGCGACTCCCCAGACCTTGATCAGCGTAGGAGGGGACCAGGCGGCTGCCTGAACCTCAATGACACTGACGGACGACGACCAGTTAGGAAAAGATTAAAGACTATGAATAGGGTAGTGAAGCAGCAGATCAAAGGGAACGACGGGAATGGACAGCAGATGATAGCATGGCTGGAAACGGTCTTAGGGGCATGGGAAACTTATTTTGCTAAGATAGGAGCACCTATTATAGCAGACATGATTTTTGACTTTCTTAGGAGACAGGGCCTCATTGACTGTTTTTGGAAAATCAGTCACTCAGTCCACGTTGATGAACTTTTCAGAAGACTAGTCCTCACCTGAGGTGAAGATCTATGCATTAATGCATTCCCTTTGTCCTATGCTTACTGTTGGGGAATTATGTGTTATGATAACTGAATGTCATTATTTGTGTATTGTTTGTTTATTTCTATATCGTATGTGATTGATGTCAGTTGAGAAGTGATGTGGTGGTTATGCAAAGATAGGAAAGAGGTTCTGTTCCTAGCGCAACGAAGAAAAAGCTCCTGACTATGAAAGTGTTATCAATCTGAGACAGCGGTAAAGGCTGTTCTCCAACTGGGTTCACGTGCTAGTAACCTCTGACCCTGACGCTTCAAGGACAGAGAAGACATCGGTCGTTGGAAGTTTTTGTGTTGAAATATGTATGATGTACTGTGTTTAGATTAATTTGTATTGTTATTTTTAGGATTCTTTTTTATTGTTGTTTGTTTTGTATTTGGTTTATATGATATCTTTGGTTGCTGGTACTGGTGCTGGGTTGGTCTGTGTTATTATGTTTCTTGTGTTGTGTGTTGGTGTAGTTTTTCTGTCTGTTGTTGTTTAGTTTTAAAAAAAAAAAATCTTTGGTTTCTTAGTTGCAGTCTGTGGGGTTTTGTGTTTTTGTTTTTGTTTTATGGTCGTTTAGTTTCGGAACACCCTCTGGGTATTCCGAGGGGGGAATCTGTAGTTTATTTGTACTTAATAATGGGCCTATATGTTTGCTATGAGGAAATGTCTCCTGACTGTGGGGCAAGGTATTTATGACCTCCTGGCCCCTCCCCCTGACCTGATAGGACCACTGGCTATGACTGCATCTTGACCAAGTTTATAAGTAAGGATGTGGGCTCTGGCCCTCTCTCTCTTCTCCCTCACCTCTTGACCAAGCAGCTCTCTCTCTCTCTCTCTCTCTCTGTCCCCCTCCCTCTCTCTCTCTCTCTCTCTATCTCTCTCTGTGCCTAACCCAGCAGCTGCTCTCTGTCCCCCTCCCCCTCTCTCTGCTCTCTCCCTCTCTTTCTGCCAGACCAGCGTCCATTTTTGATGTCTGTATACGTTTGTATTTTGAATAAATGGTCTTAACCTGCTCAATAACTATTCTTCATTTTAGTAGCCAACAGGTTAGAAATATACAACACTCTTTTATAATATAATAAGTTAGTTGTAATGAGGTCTTGTTCTAAGTTAACTCAGTCTGGTTGGGAGGTGTGACGTTCATTAGCTAGCTAGCTAACGTTAGCTAAACTTCTGCAGCAGTCCAGTGTGTACAGTGCAACTTACGTTAATGATAGCTAACTACTCGACATCCATCCACGTATAATCAAAGAATAATATTCAGAACACAATCATAAAGAACACCATAAAATAGCTAGCCACGGATTTTAACGTACACATTCATTCAAGACGGTTAGAAAGTGGCTAGCAAACTAGCCAACTCTGTGGTCTTGTTAACGTTAACTAGCGAACTGTTACCTCAGTTATCTCCAATCTAAATATTAAACATTGAAAATACATACCGAAAATATAAACTTACATGTTTATGAACAAAAGAACGAAAGAAGAATGGCACAATATTAAAGCCTTAATGTAAAAAAAAAAAGAACATAATCACTATAATGTTACCTTTTTTATGCCGCCTTGGCTCTCCTTGGCTTGACGATCAAATCTCACGGTTCAAACACGTCTCCGGTTCGTTCCACTTATCGTTCCCCCCCAGAACACTTCCGTTGTGTTGTGAACTGAATTTGCAGCGTTTTGTTGTTGCATGTGTTGTCAGGGGTTGTATGTGTTTTTGACTTTGTATCGTTTCTGTATTTGCAGCGCGTTTGCTGTTAATGTATTTGTTTTGGCTTTCTGCAGCACGTTTCCGTTGTTGCATTTGTTTTGGATTGTGTATGTGTTTTTGAGTTTGTGTCGTTTCTGTATATGCAGCACGATTCTCCTAATGGAAATGCTTTCGGTATTTGCAGAGCGTTTTCTCCAAATGGAAATGCTTTTGGTCTTTGCAGTGCGTTTGCCCTTGTCGGCCACCGTACTTTATGCCTGAAGAAGGTCTATGATCGAAAGCTTGCAATAAAATAATTATTTTTGTACAGATTTCAGTGTGCGGATGCTGCTTTTTTCACTCTAAAACAATTAATAATCAAAAGTGTAAAAGCTGTACAGTAGTAATAATAATAATAATTTATATTTGTATAGCAATTTCCTGCAAGCGTTGTAGCTCAAAGTGCTCCAATCATTATATAATAAATAATTTAATTATTTAGGTAATATTAAAAAGATGGGTTTTTAGTCTTGACTTGAACATACGTATGTGCTGAGGTTGTATCCCTAATGTAAACTGGCAGTGCATTCCACAATTTGGGTGCATAAAATGAGAATGCAGCCTCACCAAATCTCTTCTCTTGTACATGTGGTACACAGAGAAAGCCAGCATCAGACGACCAGAGAGCTCTATTGGGCTGATATGCTAGCACAAGATCTGAATATATTCTGGTGCTGTGCCAGTGAGAGCTATTATAGAGACAGACTATTATAGAGACAGACTATTATAGAGACAGGCTCTTATAGAGACAGACTGTTATAGAGACAGACTATTATAGAGACAGACTATTATAGAGACAGACTATTATAGAGACAGACTGTTATAGAGACATACTGTTATAGAGACAGACTATTATAGAGACAGGCTCTTATAGAGACAGACTGTTATAGAGACAGGCTCTTATAGAGACAGACTATTATAGAGACAGGCTCTTATAGAGACAGACTGTTATAGAGACAGGCTCTTATAGAGACAGACTATTATAGAGACAGACTATTATAGAGACAGGCTCTTATAATAATAATAATAATAATAATAATAATAATAATAATAATTCATTAGATTTATATAGCGCTTTTCCGAGGCTCAAAGACGCTGACAATATGGGAAAAACGGAAAACACAGAAACAACAAGCAACAGATAACATGAGCACATAGAACACAGAGTTAACGAACGGGGAAGGGGAGGTTGTATGCATGTCCATGGGGGGAGGGGGGTGGCAGGGTTAGGGGAGATGGTTAGGGGTAGGGGAGGGTGTATGGATGTCCAGGGGGGGCGGGGGTGGCAGGGATGGGGGAGATGGCTAGGGGTAGGGGAGGCAGTGGAGCCCCTAGACTTTTGGGGGCCCTAAGCAAACAACATTATGGAGGCCCCTGGTAAGGGTCTTAGGCGGGTGACGATGTGGACATTTTAAAATGTATTTATTTCCCTGACACTAAAATATAATACGGTTTTACGAAGTTCGCGCATATGCGCGCGCTCGTGTGTGTGTAAGTAAAAAAACAGTCTGAAAGACTAGCGTCTCTTTTACAAAGGAGCCCTGGCCAAGACAGCCACAACACAACAATTACATTTGACATAATAAAAGCACATAAAAACATGCAAAGCACATTACATCAAAACAGTAAAAACAGTAGAAACAGTAAAAACAGTACATGACCACAGGTACAGTAGCACACCTACACATTGACATACTGGACCACAAGTAGCATACAAATTACATGCAACATGGAGCATGTAAATGATGCATGTAAATGCATGTAAATGATGGATCTTATCACGAATCATTTTTAAAGGCTTTAATATAGGCTACATGATGTATTAACTATTTGTATTTTGTACCCAGATGTCAAATAAATACGTAACAAATGAATAGTTAACTTTAAAAAAAACTGCCCCGCTGAAACAATGAGAAGGACGGGGGGGGCGGTGCTTCCCATCGGTCCGGCCTATCAGTGTCCTAGATTTGAGTAGGGTCCATCTGCGCGCAACAAATCCATCACCCGGAAATGTGTTATGCAAATATGCAGGCGCGGTATGATGACGTATGGTACATCACATTTCCGGGTGATGGATTTGATGCGCGCAGCGCAGATGGATACACTAGGAGTAAACCATGAATCGCCTTACTACGGCCTTACTACGGTGAAAACTACGGAAAAAAACTAATATGTAGAGTACAGTCCTATCAATTGTTCGAAAAGGAGTAGGAAGAAGCCTGTCCTACCCCTGTTTATACTTAACAATTATGCTTACATTATATAATCCAATTAATTAATACATATATTTCAGTATCATCCGTTCTAATACTTTTTCATTAAAAATAATTTAAACCTTTTTTTAAATAGAGCAATAGAGCAATATTTCTGCTTTCCTTCATATTTTCTTCATATTTTTGACATTAGGAACAAGTTATTAGTGTGATCACGATATCCAACCTCATGTACAATCTGTACTGCAGTAAAAATGTGGAACGCCCTTCCTATAATCTTAAAGGAGTGCAAAACACTGCCCACCTTCAAAACCACTCTCAAAAAACATTTACAGGAGGCTGCAATCCGTAACTGGACCCTCTAAATCAAAAATCAGATTAAAAGACCCGAACTACCCACTGTACATACTTTGTGTTTTGTCCCCCGCCCCCACCTGTGGTGTATGTCCCCACCTGCCCTACCCGCTGTACATACCTGATGTTTTGTTGTATTGTTCTTCCCATGATGGATGTATTTTTATCTTGTAGATAGTAATAGTTATTTGTCTGTATTATCTTGTAGATAGTACTAGTTTGTTTTGTCGGTCTTACATGTAACGATGAATTGAGAATCAAGGACCCCAATTGAAATAAGCCAGTGGCTTTCTTGGGTTTTTATCCTGTTAGTTGACCTTGTATGTAATATGTACTTTCATGTACCTACTTCTGCAAATCTTCTAATAAAGTTTTCAATCAATCAATCAAAATCCTCATAGCTTTTTTCTGTAGTGTAATCAATGGGTTTAAAGTGCTTTTATATTCATTTCCCCATATCTCCACACAGTAACTCAAATAGGGTAAGACAAGACAACAATATAGAGTATACAACATCCTCTGTTCCAGAATATGTTTTGCCCTGCACAATACTGCAATACTCCTTGATACTTTGGATCTAACGTATCTTATATGAGATTTCCAACAGAATTTACTGGGCTTAAAGTGCAGACTCTCAGCTTTAGGTTAAGGGTATTCACATCCAAATTGAAGGAAGGGTTTATGAATTATAGCTCTTATGTATAATAACCAAAAGTAATTAGACAATTGACTCAAAAGCTGTTTCATGGGCCAGTGTGGGCTATTTATTCCTTCATTATTTCTTTATCAATTAAGCAGGTAAAAGGTCTGAGTTGATTCCAAGTGTGGCATTTGCATTTGGAGGCTGTTGCTGTATACGCACAACATGCAGTCAACAGAGCTCTCAATGCAACTGAAACAGGCCACCCTTAGGCTGTAAAATGCACTTCAATTACATCTGGATTGTTACATTTCAAATCCTTTGTGGTGGCATACAGAGACAAAATTATGGAAATTGTGTCACTGTCCAAATACTTCCAGACCTAACTGTATATAAATAAAAGAATGTCAATGACCCCAGGTGAGGGACTTTATTAGGTCAAACAGGTTTGAGGGGTCAGGCAAAGGACTTGGTGGAGTCAGGCAAGGGTCAGGCGATCATCGTTGTAATCCATGGAGCAGGGCAGGAACCGTGGTGCAAGGTGCTGGGCTGGAGGTGTCCATGGTGCTGAGTGCACACTGATGAGCTAAATAAAACATTCTATTTCTGATGTCAACAGCACTAGGGCTCCTTCACAAAACCCTTACTGGAATCTTCATACACTCTGTGAATTAGTCTTTACTTTCTGATGAGTCAACAGCAATAACCCCATCCAGTGCGACATGTAGATAGCATATATTTAGAATATGTAAAATGCAAACACCAGAAATGCAAGAAAGTTTATGAGGTATACCAAATGGAATTAATAACAAGTGTTACAACCCTTCTGTCTAGAGTAAAATAAGGGCCTAACAGGGTAGAGTGCAGAATGTACAGGTGTGTTGCAACACAAATGCCCCAAAAAAGTGTACAAGGGATCAAATCAATTCAAGCTTTATTTGTATAGCGCATCTCACAAGATACGACTCAATGCGCTTCAATCAAGACATCATTGCTGATTGCACTTTAGCACAAGTGCTCTTTCAACATTGTCTCTATGGTCTTTCAGCTTCCTTTTCTTCTCACATTTCGACCATATAATGGTGAGACAGCTGCTTCTCACTGTTGAGACAAAATGTTATAAAGAAGTGATTAATAATTAATTTAAGAAACTCACATTCATCAGTGGTTGCAAACTGTCATGGAATTTGTATTAGCACTCTCCTCATGTTTCCAAAATGCATTGCAAATGCAATGCACTAACAAGTCATTGGTCACTCTTCGTTGGTGTTGAACTTGTTGAGCCCTTTCCTAAAATAATAATACAGTGCTTAACCATGTTACAATGAAAAGGTGCAGTTAAGTACTGAATGAGTCACTCACTTTCTTTCCTTGATCATTCTACCTCAAGTGTCCTGATATAAAGTGTGGTTTCACTTTCCAGGCTTCTGACATCTTTGTCCCTGGTAACAGGATACACACATAAGCATGACTATGTGTACAGCTGTGAATGGTGGATAGTATGTTTGTATGCAATAAACTTCATTCACACTAACCAATTCTTTAGGAGGAAAGCTGTAAGGCCTCTTGAAGTACGTGTGGTCCTCGTCAGTGTCCAGTGGCATCTGTACAGAGTCCACCATTATTGCCAGTATGTTTTACATGAAAGGGTTAACTACTTCAAAAAGAGATCCAGGCTGGATTCAGAATGACACAGTACCACTAAACATATTGCATGTGCCATAAAGTTGCATGGAGTATGTGTTTTAGGAGCAGTAGCCCATTCAGAAACAGGCACACGGTCATAGATACTTAGTGAGAGATGCACTGACCATGGTGTTGCTTGCATGACTCCTTTTAACACTTGAATAGGTCCTGAATACAGGTGGGACACTGTCGTGAAGGGTCGCTCTGCCTTCCTCACTAAAGTGAGCAAACTTCCTTCCATATCTGAAATTAACACACATTATCTTCACCGGAAGGTTGAATTGTAGGGCCAGGTGTTACCCCAAAGTCCTCTTGATAATAAATGTACAAATACAATTATTATTTTTGTAGCACTGCAGCATACCCTTCCAGCCCAATGTTTTCCACCAGGACAATACACCACCACCTTCTCAGGAGAGACATGTCATCCTAAAGAAAGAGCAGTTACTCAATTTGCATTCAAAGTCTTATAGCATATTGATATAATGGGTTCTTGTTTTCTTAATACTTACAATGCTGAAGTCAAAGGTAGCCTCCATGGCGAAATACCAGGCATACTGTAATGAGAAAAGACACAAAGACAAGATTACCATGTGACAGCTTATAACTCAGTGAGAAGGTAGTCACACACATCCAATGAAATGTACATGGCTGATAACTCCATAGGAAAGTGATATGAGAGGTCTGCACACATGAATGTTCCTTAATACCTTTTATTGCACACCTTTTTATTTGCAAATGCACAAACAGAATGTTGGTCAGGACTAAGTGGTGGTCAGTCATTGTTACATACATTTACACATTTTTTTGATGGTTTTAAGGAACAATCAAGTGTGCCATATCACTTGGTGGCATTACCATAACTCACCATTATCATGAAGACACCACAGTCATTGCCACTGGTCTGCCTCGGAAGCCCCTGTACGAAGAAAAGTTAGTTAGAGAATAGTAGGTAATTATGACTATAGCTATAATATGATAGTAACATTCAAACAATACCTCCAAATCCAGACCAGTCTTCTCTGTCCAGGATCCCGCAACAATTTTCTCAGCAACACCCCTGGGCAACCAAGAATAAAACTAAGTCAAACAAAGAAGTACACACCTCCTACAGGAGAGAAAAAAGGAACAACATTCGTACCACTGCTGCTTCAGAACCACTTCACACCATGCAAGTCGGTCGATCATGCTTATTTGCAAAAGTTCAATGAGGAGGATTTCTCTGTGTCTCTCTTTCCTTGTGTTGGAAATGTGTCTATTTAAGTCCACTCCAGCTTTCGGGAAGCCAATCCTTTCTGAATGTTGGACAAACAATCAGTACATAATGCATGCATTGCCACAATGCCTCCTGATTGAACACAAGTCTTTAGAAATGGCAGTAACATTAGACAGGTCAGGGGACCGCCAGGACACACATCATAGGCAGGTCAGGGGACCGCCAGGACAAACATCATAGGCAGGTCAGGGGAACGTGACCGCCAGGACACACATCATAGGCAGGTCAGGGGAACGTGACCGCCAGGCAGGTCAGGGGAACGTGACTGCCAGAGCAAAAAATATTTGGGGTAACCTTAATAGTGTTCTGTAGGCTTCAGAGGTGAATCCCCTTGGAGTTTTGAAATACTGCGAATCTAGAAAGAAAATTTCTTTCTGGTGTGGCCTCATTACCTACAGGGAATAACGCATTCTGGACAATAAGCAAAAAGGACACTTTGGGGGTAATACAATAGACACAAACTCACAAGCAGATGGCATATGAAGGTTAAAGCTGAGAAATGCTCAACTACATTGTATGTCTTTATAATCTACTACTGTGGATGTCATATGTTGCATATAAAGTTATGCTCTGTATATATATATATATATATATATATATATATATATATATATATATATATATATATATAGTACACTTACACACAGGACAAAGTGGCCTGGAACCCACAGTGGAAGGATAAGGGCATCCTTCTGATCAGCATGTTCCTGTTCAAAACCATGTACTGCATTTATCATTTTTATCCAACACTTAACTGGGGTGTGCATGATTATGAATTACATGATAATTTGATGAAGTCCTTTCTCAGACATGTAGTGTTTTTTTTGGCTTAGTTTTAGGTATTTAGGACCAACACAGCTAATGTGCTGATGTCCCATGAAGGGCATGCCAATTGTAATGCTGGATACAATGTTGTCTACATAGCTGTTTATCTTATTCAAATACCGGCTCAATCATTTGACTTACTGGGAAATGGCTCATGGGATCACAGTTGTGGGAATGGACCCACGTTGAGGTTACATGAAGGTCAGCAATGAAAACCGCCTTTCCCTGTAGAATTCAAGTGCATCTAAAATTAGTCAATGCTAGAAAATGGTACGTAAAACATATGGCTGAGTTCCAGCTATCTATTAAAATCACAACAAGGCATATAAGCCACAACATTACCTTTTCATCCAGGCACTTCAACAATCAACTATCCTTAGTATAAACATTTCTTGCATAAATGATTTAAAAAAAACATACCTTCATAGTAGCCATTTGGTCAATCAGCCTGAGGCAAGCGTTTCCTACCTGGTGATGTAGTTTACAGATAGCGTTAGACAATGAATTCATGACAATTTCTTTTCAAAACATACCTTCACCACTAACATGGATAGTTGTAACATACAAATGAGTCGATGTCCTTTTGAAGTCCAAGGGTCAACATGTTTTCCCTGTTCAGGCAAGTTGTTTTATCTTTGATGATGAGCTCATCATGTGGCCTTGTAATATCCAGGACATAGTTGATCTGGAGAGGACATGTACAAATAAATCAACAGCAAAACAAAGAACACAGCATGAACGTCAGTCGTTTTCCAAATGAATAATAAAATACGAAGGACAATAGTATATAGAAACATCAGTTTACCAGCTGCTCCTGAAGGGGATGATGACCCTTTAGGGTCCATGAGGCTCTGCAGGGCTCCAGTGAGGACATTATTGTTATGTCCTCACATTTTTCTGAACATTGGTCAATGTTCTGCGGTTCCTTTTGCACTGTAGTAAAAGGTAGATCATCGTCATGACTTGATCCATACACATTTGTCCAGCTGAACCAGTTATACAGATGATAACAGGCTGTCATAATACCTGAGGGGTGTGCTGGAGATGAAGTGCCACTTGAATACAGTGTAGATGCTAAAAAAGATATGATCAATAATTTAAAAAACATTAGCAGTGGAGACAAAACAATTTCAAAGAGAACAACATTTAACACACATATGTAAATATTTAACACGCACCCATTACTGCCTTTCCACTTGAATCAAGGGTGATGTCCTCTGGTGACACTTTCCGAAGGTCTGTCAGGGTCTTCTCATTGACCATGCTGTTGTGGTGATGAATAATACATCGCATGACAAAGAGATGGCTTCCCGGAGACATCAAGTTCATAAAATAGTTATTTTTTTTCATTTTTGAGAAAAGCTGTTCGGCTGTTTGAGAGTTCACCCAGCCACAGAGCTCCGGGACAAGGCCTATCTTTCTGAGGCAATCCTTTGGGTCTTTTGTGTTAGCCTCATGGAAAGTGTCATAGAGAGCATAGTGATCCGAAGATCCTGTTGTAGGGTGTGCATTTATGTCCACGGGCTCCTTTTTCAATTTTAACCAGGGCAGGTTTATTTTCAGCCCACCTTTCTCAGCGGACTTCAGATTGTCAGGTGTGGCTTCGGTCAGTCTGCCTTCATTGGTCTGAAGGGCAGTTCTTCGGATTCCCTCAAGTTGGTGTGAGTAGCCAAACCTCTGGCAAAGTCATATATGGCCACATTTGGGAAGTGTTTAAAAGACAGCAGCATGTCCGCATAATCTCTTGGGCTTTCAGCTCTTATATTGAACTTAAGCGCATTCACAATTCCACATGGGCACATTATCACTGCCCAGCCGCCTTAACAGGAAAATAAATTGAAATATAAGTACATGATAATATAAGTACACTGGTGATATAAAGTGTTTAATTTGGACTTATTTTCTCTAAGCAAAAATATAATAAATTCCGATAATTGTGTTTTGCTAAACTTACCAGATGCACTCCAGACCTTTTGGAAGACCTTGTCATATGTACTGCGGCTTTTCATCTCCTCCCTCAAGCGAACGATAAGGTCCATTTTTGACCCGGTTGAGTCAAGCCCACAGTGTTTTACCAGGTTTCGCACTGCAAGAACCTGTGTTTTCATGGTAGTGAAAGTACATTAACAACCAGATAAACTATTACATACAGACTTCAGTTAAATTATATTAAATGTGTTGCTTACACTTATGCATGACCATCTAATAACAATTAGTTTGAGAAAATCTTTTAAAGTAATCTCACCTTCAACTTCATTATCTCATTGGTCAATCTCTCCTCGGTTACGTCCATCTCTGCCGCCTCCATCAGTTGTGAAGTATTCCTACCTCGACCCTTCATGTACTCTGTGTTGAAGACAATGTTGTTGGCCCTGGTCTGAGGACCTATCCATGGTGCCCAATTATGGTAGGAAGGGGATACCACACAAGGATTTGCAGCATTACCTAGGCAAGAGCAAACAGACAACACAAGCAAAAACACTAATGGTGGTCAACAAGGCTATATACTGTACATAATACAGGTACATGCACCTAGAAAACATATACAAAAATGTACACCTGTCTTCAGTTGGATACACTTGGCACAGATCACTCTTTAAATCCTTCCCTTTAAATTCCTCCAAGTTGAAAATCTTCACTTACTCTTCACAAAGCCTCGACAAAGGATCTCTTGGCTAACGGAACGCCAGAAGTCCTCAATGTCGACCCGGCCATCAAATATAGGTGGTGGCTCTGGGATATCACTGACTGAAAGACAAACAGTTACATAACATAGTAAAAATAACAGTGGTCATTGTAACAGACCTCATAAGAGATAAGCACTCACTTGGCATGCTGAAGACTCCCTTCTTATGCAAATCCATCACCACAACGGGAGGATGATCTCCACAGTTCACACATGAGAAAGTATATGTATGCGAGGAAAGGGCTTCAAAATGCAGGTAACCGTGGAGTATGGAGTCCTTGGCTGGATAAGTTTGATTGTTTGTGGCTTGTAAAATCTCCACAGCTCTTCCCACTGCTGTATGGTTCTACAATTGGACGTGGAGGGAAAACTGTCAGGACAACATTAAATGGAAAGCACAGGCTAACACATACAAAATATCAAACGTGTGTTACCTGTACAGAGTTCCTCAGGTAAAGGCATAACTGATGTGTCAAAATGACACTATCATTAAAATTATGCAGCCCCTCTGCCCACTCCTGGTAGCGGTAAAATGTGCCACATGCTGCACATTTTTTTACGTATGTTGTTATCCCTGTAAAAAAGGATGTCAGTGACATGATGGTTACTATATGATGGACAAACCACATATTTGGTAATTCATGGAACTAAACAATTCAGAAATAACGATGTCTGTCATGAAATGCAACCTACCCTCCACAATTCCAGTGACTGTGACGATCTTCGCTTTTCTGGACATGACAATTGGCTCAGAAAGAGCAACTTCGCCGGGACACTTATGGCAATAGTTCTCTTGTGGAGCCAAGTGCCTTGGTATATCCTCTGATTGTAAGACTTTAATGGGAAGATCTGTTGGCAGGGCTTTGTGTCCTATAAGGTAATCCACCATATCCAACAGCCTTTCCTTTCCTTCTGGGGGATACAGGGGAACAGCCTGTGTGTCCTCAGGTGCTGCCTGTGTGTCCTCAGCGGTAAATGTCTCATAAGAAGAGTCTTCGAAATACTTTTTGGTGAAAAGGGTAGGCCTTGTTTGGTGCACGTGCCACTTGGCTATAGATTTGTGTGGGCAGGATGTTCTGGGTTTTGAACATGGGCAATGCCAGGTGTTTATGGAATGTTCATAGTGGACCATGACCCTCCCCAATCTTGAATAGGAGGAGATGTGTGGTTCCAAC
The DNA here is from genome assembly GCF_963989245.1 of Nansenia antarctica. Classification (NCBI taxonomy): domain Eukaryota; kingdom Metazoa; phylum Chordata; class Actinopteri; order Argentiniformes; family Microstomatidae; genus Nansenia; species Nansenia antarctica. The sequence goes on along the minus strand of NC_137677.1, from coordinate 26,869,263 downwards.
ACTGAAAAGAAAATGCGTCCCTGTTCTTGGCCAGGGTTCACCTCAACACTGAGTGGTGCAGCTTCTTCACCAGCAGCCAGCTTCCTTCTCAGACACACACTCTCTGTGTCCTTGCTAAACCATTTGTTCAGGACCATTTCTGAGAGAATCCCTTCATCAAGATCAATGGCTGACTTGGTGTTCACAGGACAGTACACCAAGGACCGAACATGGTTGCAGTCAAAACCCGATAGGCTACTTCGACGTGCATAGTCATATGCCTTGCTGCATGTCTCTAATTCACAGGTTACCTGGTTATTACCCCAGGAACATTTTTGGACATGAATCCAGTGCACAGGACCCCTAAAGGTCTTGGAAACAGCAAACATTCCCTTTTTGTTATCTATGCAGAATGATTGTAGATGGTGATTTGCTGTAATGTCTAATGGATTTGATGAGTGGTACCTTTCGATGTGCTTCTTGACGTTCTTCTTGTTGAGTACTAAGTTACAAAAACAACATGTTGTTGATTGGTACCTTGACCTCGATATCTGGGGGGCTGTCTGAGACGTAGTTGCTGGAGCCGTCGTCCCCACAGCAGCTGGGAGTTGAGTGCAACACTTTTTTAAGTGATTAAGAAAATACTCCTTACGCATAATGACTCGGGGGCAAAAGCCACAGTGATAATGGCTGTTGGTCACACAGTCACAGTGGCATTTATAAAAAGCATATCCTAAAAGAAATAAAGAAAGTGATTTAGAAGATAGGCCTACTAGAAACATACCAATAAGTTGTATTTTTGTAAATACATAATTTGAAAAAAGGTGTTTGTGAGAACAATACATAATCATGTCACTAACAATAATAGACCCCTGGTCTGAGGTAGATTACTCTTCCTGCTACGACTGGTGAATTGATGATTCACTTGCTTAGTCAAATGTATTGATTAAAAGTCGCTTTGGAAACAGGCGTCTGCTAAATGCCCAAACTTTTATTAAATAAAAATTCGATAACATAGGGTCCATGCCTATAACTTGAACTTTTGCATTTGAATTAATAATTAAACCCACATTAGGTAATTAATTCAGCGTTGCTAACAGGTCAGAACCGTAATATAAATCTAATGTGGAATGTGAAAGCTCACACAAACATCAAATGAGCCCACAATGTCTGATCTAAAACTAATTTACACCAAGGATGTGCTGGGGCACAGAAATAACACATTAACACCATTTAAAATTCAAATGATGACATGATAATATATAGGTGGACTTACCTCCATATTTCACAGCAGAACTATGGTGGAACTGCATATGAGATAGAAGAGCAGGGTACTTCCCTGCCTTGTGACAACATGGACACTGGAATGTGTCCAAGTCCAATCTCTTAAGCGCAGGATATTGTCCATCTGGAAACATCATGTTGGTCTATGGAAGAATAAAATATAATTAGGTGAATGTATCGAATGTGACTCCAAATAACTTTCATTTCCTTTAAATTGAATATTTCATTCCTTTAATTCATCTTGCTTGAAAATATGTGACCTGAGCTCAAAATATTATATGTGCAACCTACATACAACAGTGAACACACTACCAAAGTTCGAAAATAGCATATAGTTCATCTTTAACTTAGTGTTAGTTGTAATAATTACCACGTGAAAGTCATTCCCTTCCCCCCACCTGAGCGCGGCGTTTTTTAGCCCTGCCGGCTGTACATGTTTATCTTTGTTTTGTCACTATTTGCACTTCTGGTTATATGCATAACTGCATTTTGTTGTTGGTACTTGTACTCAGCAATGACAATAAAGTTGAATCTAATCTCATATCTGATAACGCTAAACCACATAGAATTACCCAATTAGATGAACAAAACTACAGCCAAATGCGTAACACATGCAACAACCTAAATAATAAATACATATATGAAAACTATAACATGTTCATTAATAATATTTCGAAATTCTCACCTGAGCTGCATTTGCCATTGTACTTGTAATTCTTCTTCTTCGTCGTCTGTATTGTATTGTAGCGAACGGAGATTGGTAGTCCTCTGTATCGAATTGTAGCGAACTATCAGATCCTTCAAAATCTCGCGGATTCTCGCGGTTTCTTTTACCGACGCGCTTACGATGACGTGGCCCAACACATTTCCGGGTGATGGATTTGTTGCGCGCAGATGGATACTATAGCTAGATTTGCCGCTCGCTCCGGGCGGCACATAGAATCCGTTCTATGGATAAAGGTCTCCAGAGGTTTGGAGCGAGAGCAAAGCGGAAGTGGAAACGGCTGGCACCGCGAGACTAGCCAGCTATCAATAAACTACAATTCATCAGAGCAATTGCGCGTCATCTCCCTGTCATCAGAATGATCACGCCCCTTTTTGGGTGATAGAAGGGGAGAAGTTTGACTGGCGGTCAATGGGAATTTCTGGTCTTCGCTACTTTAATCCGATAAAATAAGAAAACCGTAGTGCTTTTTAGATATTAGGCGCCCAAATCCGATGGCCAGTTAGGCAAACTATTATATAGTGTCGTTGCCGATCAATGATCGACGTCGTTATATAGAGAACATTTATGAAATAGGGGTTGATTTATCAGAGCAGTCATACGTCATCTCCCTGTCATCTGGGATTTGTAGTTCTTCATTTGATTTGCCGTGTAAATCCCCAGACTGCCCAAATCCGATTGCCAGTTAGGCAAACAATTATATAGTGTCGTTGCCGATCAATGATCGACGTCGTTATATGGAGAACATTTATGAAATAGGCAATGAATGTGTGTCCTTTCAGTCTGCCTCCATGAACCACCCGACCCAAAGGCCTGAGGTGTTGTAGGAGGTATGAATATGATTTAGGGGGTATTTAGTATAACAGGCTAATGGGTTTATTGTGAGTTTACTTTGATTGTTTGTTTATTGCCTAGATCACCGTATTGAGAAGTCATATGGTTATGGGGGGTGATATTGCAAGGTAATTTAAGCACCTGCGCACCTTGCATGGTGGTAGTGGAGAGAGAGGGGAGCGATGCATTTTTGTTGACCGCATTATACGCATATTCTATACGCATAGTTTGTTATTTTTCTGGTTTTGATCGCTTATGGATTATTTTTGTACGTCGCCAAGTTTGATTGTTCTATTCAATAAATGCTCTAAAACGTACTTTTCATCTCAGCGGATTGTTTGGCGCGTCATACAATTACCAGCCAGACCCTGGTTGCGTCTCTCAGCGACTTTTTACTTTTGGCTCTATCTATCTATCTCGCTACAGGTGTCATATAACCCTAACCCATATCCTGCCATATAAAAGAACCTTATTGAATCTCCAGGTAATGTATTTCTGACATCCATCACTTTTGCTGTCGTTAAGATACTTTATTTTTCTGTTTTGGTAGTCTGTCCAATGTGACAATTGCCCTCCTCCACCGGCCCTAGTTTTGGATCTAGCTTGCTGTTCATTATTTTCATGATAAAACGTCATAACATCTTCATATACACCATACACTGTGTCAAAGACACTGAACAGTAGACATAAGACATGTTCATAAATGTTTATCTTATATGTGTATATGTTTGTGAATATGTGATTGTGAATATGTTTTCTGTTTTTTTGCACCTTCGGAAGAGCCACTACAATTTCATTGTATAGGCAACTGTACAACGACAATAAAGTATATTCTATTCTATTCTATTCTATACAGGATAAATACTGATTAACAGTAGGCTACTTTGGCAAATGCCCATTGAACAGATTTATTTATTATCCTATCTTAAGAAAACTAATGTAACACTCCCATCTGAAAAAAAAAATTTTGTGAAAAAATATATTGAAAACATTTTTTTGGGGGAAAAAAAATGTGGAGGCCCTTTTTGTTTGGTGGCCCCAAGCAATTGCCTTGGTTGCCTCTATGGACGGGGCGCCTCTGGTCACACCCCTAGCTGATGTTTCTGTTGAAAACACTGCCTATGAATTGAATACTTTTGAATGAATGAATGAATGGATGAATGAATGAATGAATGGTCTTTATTGTCATTGATATAGTACAGGTACCAAACAACGAAATTTGGGAGGGGGGGCTCCCCTGGTGCTAGGAAAAAACACAACTAAAAACATGACATAAATAAAGGCTATGTACACTATCCACTATACTATACAAATAAAACACTGTGCTGTACTCTATGCTATGCTATACCTATTCTAACATTTCCTATCTCTGAACCTTATGTACCCGAGCGTTGTCATATTGCACATAGTGTTATTGCACATTCATTTAAACTGTCGCAGTTTGCAGGTTTGAAATGTTCACAGTTGTGTTTCAGTGTTGCACTTGATTTCAATCTAGTAGCTGCCATCAAATTGTCTAGATTGTCCAGGGCCTAGAACCTAGGTCTTTGCTGTGTTCAGGGCCTGAATGGCCCTGGGGTAGAAGCTGAGCTTCAGTCTGTTTGTCCTTGCGAACATGGTCCTGCATGGTCCCGCATGGTCCTGCATGGTCCCGCAACATTTGTTGTGTAACTTGCCAATGAGTGTCCCCAAAAGATATTTTGATATTTATGATTGAAACCACAGCCAGTGTTGGAATGGGATGAATTTGCAATCAGAGATTGATAAAATGTATTTTTATGCATATTTTTTATATGCACGGTTGTTCTACCCACCAATGTACAACAAGTCTGAAACCCACCAGCAACAGAACAATACAAATAAATCTCCAGAAGAGTTGTTTTGTGTAAATAAAGACTACAATCTTCTGGTAAATCTTCGATGTTGCTGATCCTTGAACAAATTCTACTACGACTGATATCAGGTCACTTAAATATTATTATTATTATTATTATTATTATTATCTGATTGACAATCTTCCTTACGTATAAGCTACCAGTAATATTATTTGGCACTAAATAGGATGAATGACCTTGCATTTTAGACATACTGTACCTTCCTGAAAAGATAAGAGCCTGTCTCTATAACAGTCTGTCTCTATAATAGTCTGTCTCTATAAGAGCCTGTCTCTATAATAGTCTGTCTCTATAATAGTCTGTCTCTATAACAGCCTGTCTCTATAACAGTCTGTCTCTATAATAGTCTGTCTCTATAATAGTCTGTCTCTATAACAGTCTGTCTCTATAATAGTCTGTCTCTATAACAGCCTGTCTCTATAACAGTCTGTCTCTATAATAGTCTGTCTCTATAAGAGCCTGTCTCTATAATAGTCTGTCTCTATAAGAGCCTGTCTCTATAACAGTCTGTCTCTATAACAGTCTGTCTCTATAATAGTCTGTCTCTATAACAGTCTGTCTCTATAATAGTCTGTCTCCATAATAGTCTGTCTCTATAATAGTCTGTCTCTATAAGAGCCTGTCTCTATAACAGTCTGTCTCTATAATAGTCTGTCTCTATAACAGTCTGTCTCTATAATAGTCTGTCTCCATAATAGTCTGTCTCTATAACAGCCTGTCTCTATAATAGTCTGTCTCCATAATAGTCTGTCTCTATAACAGCCTGTCTCTATAATAGTCTGTCTCTATAACAGTCTGTCTCTATAATAGTCTGTCTCTATAACAGTCTGTCTCTATAAGAGCCTGTCTCTATAATAGTCTGTCTCTATAACAGTCTGTCTCTATAACGACTCCCTTGACTCACTGGCCCCCTTGAAAACCATCACTGTCTCCTTCACCACCTCCTCCCCCTGGTACACCCCTGAACTACGCACCATGAAACAGACCGGCCGCCAACTAGAACAACTATACAATAGAACCCACCTCACTGTCCATGCCGAAGTCTACAAGCAACATATCTCCTCCTACCGTGACGCACTCCAAGCTGCCAAATCTGCCTACTACTGCACCCTCATCAACACCTCCAATCGAAACCCCCGCACCCTCTTCTCCACGGTCAAGACACTACTCCAACCCCCGGACAACAACACAACTTCCTCCCCTGACCTCTGCAACTCCTTTCTCCACGCCTTCAACAGCAAGATCTCCCACATCAATAGCTCACTGACTGCCTCCATCTCCAACTCCACCACCCCCGCCCCCCCTGCTGTCATCTTGCCCCCTCCTGACTACCCTCCCCCTACTCCTCTCACTACTTTCTCCCCTGTTGACTCCTCCCTCATCACTCCTATCATCACCGCCTCCAAAACAACCACCTGCTCCCTCGACCCCCTCCCTACCACCCTGACCAAGGCCTGCCTCCCTGCCCTCATCCCCCACCTCACTGCCCTCTTCAATCAGTCACTATCCCAAGGCCACGTTCCCTCAAGCTACAAACTTGCCGCTGTCACCCCCATTCTCAAAAAGCCCACTCTTGACCCAGCCAATCTCTCCAACTACCGCCCCATCTCCAACCTACCATTCCTTTCCAAGACCCTAGAGCGCGTTGTCGCTGCCCAACTTCACTACCACCTCCAATCCAACAAACTGTATGAACCCCTTCAATCTGGCTTCCGCCCACATCACAGCACTGAAACAGCCCTGGTCAAAGTAATCAACGATCTCCTCACCTCTGCAGACTCAGGTAAACATCCTAGTTCTACTAGACCTGAGCGCAGCCTTCGACACAGTGTCCCACTCCATCCTCCTTCAAAGGCTGCGCCAACTGGGTGTTGAGGGCACCGCCCTGGACTGGCTCACCTCCTACCTCACCAACAGACACCAGTTCATCTCCCTCTCCGGTCACACCTCCTCCTCCTCCTCTGTCACACAGGGGGTCCCACAAGGCTCAGTCCTCGGCCCCCTGCTCTTCCTCTGCTACACACTCCCCCTCGGTCACATCATCCGCCAATTCAACCTGGACTTCCACTGCTACGCCGATGACACACAGATTTACATCACCACAAACTCCACCCAGAACCCACCCCTCACTCACATCGAAACCTGCATCTCCGCAATAAAAACCTGGCTCACACACAACTTCCTCAAACTGAACAGTGAAAAGACCGAAGTCATCCTCATCGGCACCAAATCCACCCTCAATAAAACCGGACCCATCACACTCACCATTGACGACACTACCATCACCCCCTCCCCCCTGGCTCGCAACCTCGGCTTCATTCTGGACCCCACCCTCTCATTCGATCCCCACGTCAGTTCCATTGTCAAGACATCCTACTTCCACCTCCGAAACATTGCAAAAATCAGACACTGCCTCTCCCCCCCCGCTGCTGAATCCCTCATCCACGCCTTCATCTCCTCCCGCCTCGACTACTGCAACTCCCTACTCACCGGCATCACCTCCCGCTCCCTCCATAGACTCCAGATGGTCCAAAACTCTGCTGCACGCCTCCTCTCAAACACCCGCTCCCGTGACCACATCACTCCTGTCCTCCACTCTCTCCACTGGCTCCCCATTAAAGAACGTATACAATTCAAAGTCCTCATCCTCACATACAAAGCCCTCCATAGCCTGGCCCCCCCTTACCTGACTGACCTCCTTCTCCCCCACCGCCCTACCCGTACCCTCCGATCCTCATCCATTGTTCCCCTCACTGTCCCACCCTCAAAACTCAAAGGCTTCGGTCACCGTGCCTTTTCACGAGCCGCACCCCGCCTCTGGAACTCTCTCCCTCAACCACTCAGAGACTCACCCTCACTCCTCACTTTTAAATCCCACCTCAAAACCTACCTGTTCTCCCATGCCTACAGCCTCCCCCCAGAGGCGCCCCGTCCATAGAGGCAACCAAGGCAATTGCTTGGGGCCACCAAACAAAAAGGGCCTCCACATTTTTTTTCCCCCAAAAAAATGTTTTCAATATATTTTTTCACAAAAATTTTTTTTTCAGATGGGAGTGTTACATTAGTTTTCTTAAGATAGGATAATAAATAAATCTGTTCAATGGGCATTTGCCAAAGTAGCCTACTGTTAATCAGTATTGATCCTGTATAGAATAGAATAGAATAGAATATACTTTATTGTCGTTGTACAGTTGCCTATACAATGAAATTGTAGTGGCTCTTCCGAAGGTGCAAAAAAACAGAAAACATATTCACAATCACATATTCACAAACATATACACATATAAGATAAACATTTATGAACATGTCTTATGTCTACTGTTCAGTGTCTTTGACACAGTGTATGGTGTATATGAAGATGTTATGACGTTTTATCATGAAAATAATGAACAGCAAGCTAGATCCAAAACTAGGGCCGGTGGAGGAGGGCAATTGTCACATTGGACAGACTACCAAAACAGAAAAATAAAGTATCTTAACGACAGCAAAAGTGATGGATGTCAGAAATACATTACCTGGAGATTCAATAAGGTTCTTTTATATGGCAGGATATGGGTTAGGGTTATATGACACCTGTAGCGAGATAGATAGATAGAGCCAAAAGTAAAAAGTCGCTGAGAGACGCAACCAGGGTCTGGCTGGTAATTGTATGACGCGCCAAACAATCCGCTGAGATGAAAAGTACGTTTTAGAGCATTTATTGAATAGAACAATCAAACTTGGCGACGTACAAAAATAATCCATAAGCGATCAAAACCAGAAAAATAACAAACTATGCGTATAGAATATGCGTATAATGCGGTCAACAAAAATGCATCGCTCCCCTCTCTCTCCACTACCACCATGCAAGGTGCGCAGGTGCTTAAATTACCTTGCAATATCACCCCCCATAACCATATGACTTCTCAATACGGTGATCTAGGCAATAAACAAACAATCAAAGTAAACTCACAATAAACCCATTAGCCTGTTATACTAAATACCCCCTAAATCATATTCATACCTCCTACAACACCTCAGGCCTTTGGGTCGGGTGGTTCATGGAGGCAGACTGAAAGGACACACATTCATTGCCTATTTCATAAATGTTCTCCATATAACGACGTCGATCATTGATCGGCAACGACACTATATAATTGTTTGCCTGACTGGCAATCGGATTTGGGCAGTCTGGGGATTTACACGGCAAATCAAATGAAGAACTACAAATCCCAGATGACAGGGAGATGACGTATGACTGCTCTGATAAATCAACCCCTATTTCATAAATGTTCTCTATATAACGACGTCGATCATTGATCGGCAACGACACTATATAATAGTTTGCCTAACTGGCCATCGGATTTGGGCGCCTAATATCTAAAAAGCACTACGGTTTTCTTATTTTATCGGATTAAAGTAGCGAAGACCAGAAATTCCCATTGACCGCCAGTCAAACTTCTCCCCTTCTATCACCCAAAAAGGGGCGTGATCATTCTGATGACAGGGAGATGACACGCAATTGCTCTGATGAATTGTAGTTTATTGATAGCTGGCTAGTCTCGCGGTGCCAGCCGTTTCCACTTCCGCTTTGCTCTCGCTCCAAACCTCTGGAGACCTTTATCCATAGAACGGATTCTATGTGCCGCCCGGAGCGAGCGGCAAATCTAGCTATAGTATCCATCTGCGCGCAACAAATCCATCACCCGGAAATGTGTTGGGCCACGTCATCGTAAGCGCGTCGGTAAAAGAAACCGCGAGAATCCGCGAGATTTTGAAGGATCTGATAGTTCGCTACAATTCGATACAGAGGACTACCAATCTCCGTTCGCTACAATACAATACAGACGACGAAGAAGAAGAATTACAAGTACAATGGCAAATGCAGCTCAGGTGAGAATTTCGAAATATTATTAATGAACATGTTATAGTTTTCATATATGTATTTATTATTTAGGTTGTTGCATGTGTTACGCATTTGGCTGTAGTTTTGTTCATCTAATTGGGTAATTCTATGTGGTTTAGCGTTATCAGATATGAGATTAGATTCAACTTTATTGTCATTGCTGAGTACAAGTACCAACAACAAAATGCAGTTATGCATATAACCAGAAGTGCAAATAGTGACAAAACAAAGATAAACATGTACAGCCGGCAGGGCTAAAAAACGCCGCGCTCAGGTGGGGGGAAGGGAATGACTTTCACGTGGTAATTATTACAACTAACACTAAGTTAAAGATGAACTATATGCTATTTTCGAACTTTGGTAGTGTGTTCACTGTTGTATGTAGGTTGCACATATAATATTTTGAGCTCAGGTCACATATTTTCAAGCAAGATGAATTAAAGGAATGAAATATTCAATTTAAAGGAAATGAAAGTTATTTGGAGTCACATTCGATACATTCACCTAATTATATTTTATTCTTCCATAGACCAACATGATGTTTCCAGATGGACAATATCCTGCGCTTAAGAGATTGGACTTGGACACATTCCAGTGTCCATGTTGTCACAAGGCAGGGAAGTACCCTGCTCTTCTATCTCATATGCAGTTCCACCATAGTTCTGCTGTGAAATATGGAGGTAAGTCCACCTATATATTATCATGTCATCATTTGAATTTTAAATGGTGTTAATGTGTTATTTCTGTGCCCCAGCACATCCTTGGTGTAAATTAGTTTTAGATCAGACATTGTGGGCTCATTTGATGTTTGTGTGAGCTTTCACATTCCACATTAGATTTATATTACGGTTCTGACCTGTTAGCAACGCTGAATTAATTACCTAATGTGGGTTTAATTATTAATTCAAATGCAAAAGTTCAAGTTATAGGCATGGACCCTATGTTATCGAATTTTTATTTAATAAAAGTTTGGGCATTTAGCAGACGCCTGTTTCCAAAGCGACTTTTAATCAATACATTTGACTAAGCAAGTGAATCATCAATTCACCAGTCGTAGCAGGAAGAGTAATCTACCTCAGACCAGGGGTCTATTATTGTTAGTGACATGATTATGTATTGTTCTCACAAACACCTTTTTTCAAATTATGTATTTACAAAAATACAACTTATTGGTATGTTTCTAGTAGGCCTATCTTCTAAATCACTTTCTTTATTTCTTTTAGGATATGCTTTTTATAAATGCCACTGTGACTGTGTGACCAACAGCCATTATCACTGTGGCTTTTGCCCCCGAGTCATTATGCGTAAGGAGTATTTTCTTAATCACTTAAAAAAGTGTTGCACTCAACTCCCAGCTGCTGTGGGGACGACGGCTCCAGCAACTACGTCTCAGACAGCCCCCCAGATATCGAGGTCAAGGTACCAATCAACAACATGTTGTTTTTGTAACTTAGTACTCAACAAGAAGAACGTCAAGAAGCACATCGAAAGGTACCACTCATCAAATCCATTAGACATTACAGCAAATCACCATCTACAATCATTCTGCATAGATAACAAAAAGGGAATGTTTGCTGTTTCCAAGACCTTTAGGGGTCCTGTGCACTGGATTCATGTCCAAAAATGTTCCTGGGGTAATAACCAGGTAACCTGTGAATTAGAGACATGCAGCAAGGCATATGACTATGCACGTCGAAGTAGCCTATCGGGTTTTGACTGCAACCATGTTCGGTCCTTGGTGTACTGTCCTGTGAACACCAAGTCAGCCATTGATCTTGATGAAGGGATTCTCTCAGAAATGGTCCTGAACAAATGGTTTAGCAAGGACACAGAGAGTGTGTGTCTGAGAAGGAAGCTGGCTGCTGGTGAAGAAGCTGCACCACTCAGTGTTGAGGTGAACCCTGGCCAAGAACAGGGACGCATTTTCTTTTCAGTGTTGGAACCACACATCTCCTCCTATTCAAGATTGGGGAGGGTCATGGTCCACTATGAACATTCCATAAACACCTGGCATTGCCCATGTTCAAAACCCAGAACATCCTGCCCACACAAATCTATAGCCAAGTGGCACGTGCACCAAACAAGGCCTACCCTTTTCACCAAAAAGTATTTCGAAGACTCTTCTTATGAGACATTTACCGCTGAGGACACACAGGCAGCACCTGAGGACACACAGGCTGTTCCCCTGTATCCCCCAGAAGGAAAGGAAAGGCTGTTGGATATGGTGGATTACCTTATAGGACACAAAGCCCTGCCAACAGATCTTCCCATTAAAGTCTTACAATCAGAGGATATACCAAGGCACTTGGCTCCACAAGAGAACTATTGCCATAAGTGTCCCGGCGAAGTTGCTCTTTCTGAGCCAATTGTCATGTCCAGAAAAGCGAAGATCGTCACAGTCACTGGAATTGTGGAGGGTAGGTTGCATTTCATGACAGACATCGTTATTTCTGAATTGTTTAGTTCCATGAATTACCAAATATGTGGTTTGTCCATCATATAGTAACCATCATGTCACTGACATCCTTTTTTACAGGGATAACAACATACGTAAAAAAATGTGCAGCATGTGGCACATTTTACCGCTACCAGGAGTGGGCAGAGGGGCTGCATAATTTTAATGATAGTGTCATTTTGACACATCAGTTATGCCTTTACCTGAGGAACTCTGTACAGGTAACACACGTTTGATATTTTGTATGTGTTAGCCTGTGCTTTCCATTTAATGTTGTCCTGACAGTTTTCCCTCCACGTCCAATTGTAGAACCATACAGCAGTGGGAAGAGCTGTGGAGATTTTACAAGCCACAAACAATCAAACTTATCCAGCCAAGGACTCCATACTCCACGGTTACCTGCATTTTGAAGCCCTTTCCTCGCATACATATACTTTCTCATGTGTGAACTGTGGAGATCATCCTCCCGTTGTGGTGATGGATTTGCATAAGAAGGGAGTCTTCAGCATGCCAAGTGAGTGCTTATCTCTTATGAGGTCTGTTACAATGACCACTGTTATTTTTACTATGTTATGTAACTGTTTGTCTTTCAGTCAGTGATATCCCAGAGCCACCACCTATATTTGATGGCCGGGTCGACATTGAGGACTTCTGGCGTTCCGTTAGCCAAGAGATCCTTTGTCGAGGCTTTGTGAAGAGTAAGTGAAGATTTTCAACTTGGAGGAATTTAAAGGGAAGGATTTAAAGAGTGATCTGTGCCAAGTGTATCCAACTGAAGACAGGTGTACATTTTTGTATATGTTTTCTAGGTGCATGTACCTGTATTATGTACAGTATATAGCCTTGTTGACCACCATTAGTGTTTTTGCTTGTGTTGTCTGTTTGCTCTTGCCTAGGTAATGCTGCAAATCCTTGTGTGGTATCCCCTTCCTACCATAATTGGGCACCATGGATAGGTCCTCAGACCAGGGCCAACAACATTGTCTTCAACACAGAGTACATGAAGGGTCGAGGTAGGAATACTTCACAACTGATGGAGGCGGCAGAGATGGACGTAACCGAGGAGAGATTGACCAATGAGATAATGAAGTTGAAGGTGAGATTACTTTAAAAGATTTTCTCAAACTAATTGTTATTAGATGGTCATGCATAAGTGTAAGCAACACATTTAATATAATTTAACTGAAGTCTGTATGTAATAGTTTATCTGGTTGTTAATGTACTTTCACTACCATGAAAACACAGGTTCTTGCAGTGCGAAACCTGGTAAAACACTGTGGGCTTGACTCAACCGGGTCAAAAATGGACCTTATCGTTCGCTTGAGGGAGGAGATGAAAAGCCGCAGTACATATGACAAGGTCTTCCAAAAGGTCTGGAGTGCATCTGGTAAGTTTAGCAAAACACAATTATCGGAATTTATTATATTTTTGCTTAGAGAAAATAAGTCCAAATTAAACACTTTATATCACCAGTGTACTTATATTATCATGTACTTATATTTCAATTTATTTTCCTGTTAAGGCGGCTGGGCAGTGATAATGTGCCCATGTGGAATTGTGAATGCGCTTAAGTTCAATATAAGAGCTGAAAGCCCAAGAGATTATGCGGACATGCTGCTGTCTTTTAAACACTTCCCAAATGTGGCCATATATGACTTTGCCAGAGGTTTGGCTACTCACACCAACTTGAGGGAATCCGAAGAACTGCCCTTCAGACCAATGAAGGCAGACTGACCGAAGCCACACCTGACAATCTGAAGTCCGCTGAGAAAGGTGGGCTGAAAATAAACCTGCCCTGGTTAAAATTGAAAAAGGAGCCCGTGGACATAAATGCACACCCTACAACAGGATCTTCGGATCACTATGCTCTCTATGACACTTTCCATGAGGCTAACACAAAAGACCCAAAGGATTGCCTCAGAAAGATAGGCCTTGTCCCGGAGCTCTGTGGCTGGGTGAACTCTCAAACAGCCGAACAGCTTTTCTCAAAAATGAAAAAAAATAACTATTTTATGAACTTGATGTCTCCGGGAAGCCATCTCTTTGTCATGCGATGTATTATTCATCACCACAACAGCATGGTCAATGAGAAGACCCTGACAGACCTTCGGAAAGTGTCACCAGAGGACATCACCCTTGATTCAAGTGGAAAGGCAGTAATGGGTGCGTGTTAAATATTTACATATGTGTGTTAAATGTTGTTCTCTTTGAAATTGTTTTGTCTCCACTGCTAATGTTTTTTAAATTATTGATCATATCTTTTTTAGCATCTACACTGTATTCAAGTGGCACTTCATCTCCAGCACACCCCTCAGGTATTATGACAGCCTGTTATCATCTGTATAACTGGTTCAGCTGGACAAATGTGTATGGATCAAGTCATGACGATGATCTACCTTTTACTACAGTGCAAAAGGAACCGCAGAACATTGACCAATGTTCAGAAAAATGTGAGGACATAACAATAATGTCCTCACTGGAGCCCTGCAGAGCCTCATGGACCCTAAAGGGTCATCATCCCCTTCAGGAGCAGCTGGTAAACTGATGTTTCTATATACTATTGTCCTTCGTATTTTATTATTCATTTGGAAAACGACTGACGTTCATGCTGTGTTCTTTGTTTTGCTGTTGATTTATTTGTACATGTCCTCTCCAGATCAACTATGTCCTGGATATTACAAGGCCACATGATGAGCTCATCATCAAAGATAAAACAACTTGCCTGAACAGGGAAAACATGTTGACCCTTGGACTTCAAAAGGACATCGACTCATTTGTATGTTACAACTATCCATGTTAGTGGTGAAGGTATGTTTTGAAAAGAAATTGTCATGAATTCATTGTCTAACGCTATCTGTAAACTACATCACCAGGTAGGAAACGCTTGCCTCAGGCTGATTGACCAAATGGCTACTATGAAGGTATGTTTTTTTAAAATCATTTATGCAAGAAATGTTTATACTAAGGATAGTTGATTGTTGAAGTGCCTGGATGAAAAGGTAATGTTGTGGCTTATATGCCTTGTTGTGATTTTAATAGATAGCTGGAACTCAGCCATATGTTTTACGTACCATTTTCTAGCATTGACTAATTTTAGATGCACTTGAATTCTACAGGGAAAGGCGGTTTTCATTGCTGACCTTCATGTAACCTCAACGTGGGTCCATTCCCACAACTGTGATCCCATGAGCCATTTCCCAGTAAGTCAAATGATTGAGCCGGTATTTGAATAAGATAAACAGCTATGTAGACAACATTGTATCCAGCATTACAATTGGCATGCCCTTCATGGGACATCAGCACATTAGCTGTGTTGGTCCTAAATACCTAAAACTAAGCCAAAAAAAACACTACATGTCTGAGAAAGGACTTCATCAAATTATCATGTAATTCATAATCATGCACACCCCAGTTAAGTGTTGGATAAAAATGATAAATGCAGTACATGGTTTTGAACAGGAACATGCTGATCAGAAGGATGCCCTTATCCTTCCACTGTGGGTTCCAGGCCACTTTGTCCTGTGTGTAAGTGTACTATATATATATATATATATATATATATATATATATATATATATACAGAGCATAACTTTATATGCAACATATGACATCCACAGTAGTAGATTATAAAGACATACAATGTAGTTGAGCATTTCTCAGCTTTAACCTTCATATGCCATCTGCTTGTGAGTTTGTGTCTATTGTATTACCCCCAAAGTGTCCTTTTTGCTTATTGTCCAGAATGCGTTATTCCCTGTAGGTAATGAGGCCACACCAGAAAGAAATTTTCTTTCTAGATTCGCAGTATTTCAAAACTCCAAGGGGATTCACCTCTGAAGCCTACAGAACACTATTAAGGTTACCCCAAATATTTTTTGCTCTGGCAGTCACGTTCCCCTGACCTGCCTGGCGGTCACGTTCCCCTGACCTGCCTATGATGTGTGTCCTGGCGGTCACGTTCCCCTGACCTGCCTATGATGTTTGTCCTGGCGGTCCCCTGACCTGCCTATGATGTGTGTCCTGGCGGTCCCCTGACCTGTCTAATGTTACTGCCATTTCTAAAGACTTGTGTTCAATCAGGAGGCATTGTGGCAATGCATGCATTATGTACTGATTGTTTGTCCAACATTCAGAAAGGATTGGCTTCCCGAAAGCTGGAGTGGACTTAAATAGACACATTTCCAACACAAGGAAAGAGAGACACAGAGAAATCCTCCTCATTGAACTTTTGCAAATAAGCATGATCGACCGACTTGCATGGTGTGAAGTGGTTCTGAAGCAGCAGTGGTACGAATGTTGTTCCTTTTTTCTCTCCTGTAGGAGGTGTGTACTTCTTTGTTTGACTTAGTTTTATTCTTGGTTGCCCAGGGGTGTTGCTGAGAAAATTGTTGCGGGATCCTGGACAGAGAAGACTGGTCTGGATTTGGAGGTATTGTTTGAATGTTACTATCATATTATAGCTATAGTCATAATTACCTACTATTCTCTAACTAACTTTTCTTCGTACAGGGGCTTCCGAGGCAGACCAGTGGCAATGACTGTGGTGTCTTCATGATAATGGTGAGTTATGGTAATGCCACCAAGTGATATGGCACACTTGATTGTTCCTTAAAACCATCAAAAAAATGTGTAAATGTATGTAACAATGACTGACCACCACTTAGTCCTGACCAACATTCTGTTTGTGCATTTGCAAATAAAAAGGTGTGCAATAAAAGGTATTAAGGAACATTCATGTGTGCAGACCTCTCATATCACTTTCCTATGGAGTTATCAGCCATGTACATTTCATTGGATGTGTGTGACTACCTTCTCACTGAGTTATAAGCTGTCACATGGTAATCTTGTCTTTGTGTCTTTTCTCATTACAGTATGCCTGGTATTTCGCCATGGAGGCTACCTTTGACTTCAGCATTGTAAGTATTAAGAAAACAAGAACCCATTATATCAATATGCTATAAGACTTTGAATGCAAATTGAGTAACTGCTCTTTCTTTAGGATGACATGTCTCTCCTGAGAAGGTGGTGGTGTATTGTCCTGGTGGAAAACATTGGGCTGGAAGGGTATGCTGCAGTGCTACAAAAATAATAATTGTATTTGTACATTTATTATCAAGAGGACTTTGGGGTAACACCTGGCCCTACAATTCAACCTTCCGGTGAAGATAATGTGTGTTAATTTCAGATATGGAAGGAAGTTTGCTCACTTTAGTGAGGAAGGCAGAGCGACCCTTCACGACAGTGTCCCACCTGTATTCAGGACCTATTCAAGTGTTAAAAGGAGTCATGCAAGCAACACCATGGTCAGTGCATCTCTCACTAAGTATCTATGACCGTGTGCCTGTTTCTGAATGGGCTACTGCTCCTAAAACACATACTCCATGCAACTTTATGGCACATGCAATATGTTTAGTGGTACTGTGTCATTCTGAATCCAGCCTGGATCTCTTTTTGAAGTAGTTAACCCTTTCATGTAAAACATACTGGCAATAATGGTGGACTCTGTACAGATGCCACTGGACACTGACGAGGACCACACGTACTTCAAGAGGCCTTACAGCTTTCCTCCTAAAGAATTGGTTAGTGTGAATGAAGTTTATTGCATACAAACATACTATCCACCATTCACAGCTGTACACATAGTCATGCTTATGTGTGTATCCTGTTACCAGGGACAAAGATGTCAGAAGCCTGGAAAGTGAAACCACACTTTATATCAGGACACTTGAGGTAGAATGATCAAGGAAAGAAAGTGAGTGACTCATTCAGTACTTAACTGCACCTTTTCATTGTAACATGGTTAAGCACTGTATTATTATTTTAGGAAAGGGCTCAACAAGTTCAACACCAACGAAGAGTGACCAATGACTTGTTAGTGCATTGCATTTGCAATGCATTTTGGAAACATGAGGAGAGTGCTAATACAAATTCCATGACAGTTTGCAACCACTGATGAATGTGAGTTTCTTAAATTAATTATTAATCACTTCTTTATAACATTTTGTCTCAACAGTGAGAAGCAGCTGTCTCACCATTATATGGTCGAAATGTGAGAAGAAAAGGAAGCTGAAAGACCATAGAGACAATGTTGAAAGAGCACTTGTGCTAAAGTGCAATCAGCAATGATGTCTTGATTGAAGCGCATTGAGTCGTATCTTGTGAGATGCGCTATACAAATAAAGCTTGAATTGATTTGATCCCTTGTACACTTTTTTGGGGCATTTGTGTTGCAACACACCTGTACATTCTGCACTCTACCCTGTTAGGCCCTTATTTTACTCTAGACAGAAGGGTTGTAACACTTGTTATTAATTCCATTTGGTATACCTCATAAACTTTCTTGCATTTCTGGTGTTTGCATTTTACATATTCTAAATATATGCTATCTACATGTCGCACTGGATGGGGTTATTGCTGTTGACTCATCAGAAAGTAAAGACTAATTCACAGAGTGTATGAAGATTCCAGTAAGGGTTTTGTGAAGGAGCCCTAGTGCTGTTGACATCAGAAATAGAATGTTTTATTTAGCTCATCAGTGTGCACTCAGCACCATGGACACCTCCAGCCCAGCACCTTGCACCACGGTTCCTGCCCTGCTCCATGGATTACAACGATGATCGCCTGACCCTTGCCTGACTCCACCAAGTCCTTTGCCTGACCCCTCAAACCTGTTTGACCTAATAAAGTCCCTCACCTGGGGTCATTGACATTCTTTTATTTATATACAGTTAGGTCTGGAAGTATTTGGACAGTGACACAATTTCCATAATTTTGTCTCTGTATGCCACCACAAAGGATTTGAAATGTAACAATCCAGATGTAATTGAAGTGCATTTTACAGCCTAAGGGTGGCCTGTTTCAGTTGCATTGAGAGCTCTGTTGACTGCATGTTGTGCGTATACAGCAACAGCCTCCAAATGCAAATGCCACACTTGGAATCAACTCAGACCTTTTACCTGCTTAATTGATAAAGAAATAATGAAGGAATAAATAGCCCACACTGGCCCATGAAACAGCTTTTGAGTCAATTGTCTAATTACTTTTGGTTATTATACATAAGAGCTATAATTCATAAACCCTTCCTTCAATTTGGATGTGAATACCCTTAACCTAAAGCTGAGAGTCTGCACTTTAAGCCCAGTAAATTCTGTTGGAAATCTCATATAAGATACGTTAGATCCAAAGTATCAAGGAGTATTGCAGTATTGTGCAGGGCAAAACATATTCTGGAACAGAGGATGTTGTATACTCTATATTGTTGTCTTGTCTTACCCTATTTGAGTTACTGTGTGGAGATATGGGGAAATGAATATAAAAGCACTTTAAACCCATTGATTACACTACAGAAAAAAGCTATGAGGATTTTGATTGATTGATTGAAAACTTTATTAGAAGATTTGCAGAAGTAGGTACATGAAAGTACATATTACATACAAGGTCAACTAACAGGATAAAAACCCAAGAAAGCCACTGGCTTATTTCAATTGGGGTCCTTGATTCTCAATTCATCGTTACATGTAAGACCGACAAAACAAACTAGTACTATCTACAAGATAATACAGACAAATAACTATTACTATCTACAAGATAAAAATACATCCATCATGGGAAGAACAATACAACAAAACATCAGGTATGTACAGCGGGTAGGGCAGGTGGGGACATACACCACAGGTGGGGGCGGGGGACAAAACACAAAGTATGTACAGTGGGTAGTTCGGGTCTTTTAATCTGATTTTTGATTTAGAGGGTCCAGTTACGGATTGCAGCCTCCTGTAAATGTTTTTTGAGAGTGGTTTTGAAGGTGGGCAGTGTTTTGCACTCCTTTAAGATTATAGGAAGGGCGTTCCACATTTTTACTGCAGTACAGATTGTACATGAGGTTGGATATCGTGATCACACTAATAACTTGTTCCTAATGTCAAAAATATGAAGAAAATATGAAGGAAAGCAGAAATATTGCTCTATTGCTCTATTTAAAAAAAGGTTTAAATTATTTTTAATGAAAAAGTATTAGAACGGATGATACTGAAATATATGTATTAATTAATTGGATTATATAATGTAAGCATAATTGTTAAGTATAAACAGGGGTAGGACAGGCTTCTTCCTACTCCTTTTCGAACAATTGATAGGACTGTACTCTACATATTAGTTTTTTTCCGTAGTTTTCACCGTAGTAAGGCCGTAGTAAGGCGATTCATGGTTTACTCCTAGTGTATCCATCTGCGCTGCGCGCATCAAATCCATCACCCGGAAATGTGATGTACCATACGTCATCATACCGCGCCTGCATATTTGCATAACACATTTCCGGGTGATGGATTTGTTGCGCGCAGATGGACCCTACTCAAATCTAGGACACTGATAGGCCGGACCGATGGGAAGCACCGCCCCCCCCGTCCTTCTCATTGGTTCAGCGGGGCAGTTTTTTTTAAAGTTAACTATTCATTTGTTACGTATTTATTTGACATCTGGGTACAAAATACAAATAGTTAATACATCATGTAGCCTATATTAAAGCCTTTAAAAATGATTCGTGATAAGATCCATCATTTACATGCATTTACATGCATCATTTACATGCTCCATGTTGCATGTAATTTGTATGCTACTTGTGGTCCAGTATGTCAATGTGTAGGTGTGCTACTGTACCTGTGGTCATGTACTGTTTTTACTGTTTCTACTGTTTTTACTGTTTTGATGTAATGTGCTTTGCATGTTTTTATGTGCTTTTATTATGTCAAATGTAATTGTTGTGTTGTGGCTGTCTTGGCCAGGGCTCCTTTGTAAAAGAGACGCTAGTCTTTCAGACTGTTTTTTTACTTACACACACACGAGCGCGCGCATATGCGCGAACTTCGTAAAACCGTATTATATTTTAGTGTCAGGGAAATAAATACATTTTAAAATGTCCACATCGTCACCCGCCTAAGACCCTTACCAGGGGCCTCCATAATGTTGTTTGCTTAGGGCCCCCAAAAGTCTAGGGGCTCCACTGGGTGTGACACTATTTACATCCCAATACAAACTGTAATGAGCTCATTGACCACTTGTCTGGGTTTCTGTGGAATGTTTTTAAAAAGGCACAACAAAATACTATAAAGAAACATCACACAATAATGAAAATGACACCAACATATTACTCATGAAACACACATTAAGATATGATCAGACATGACTGGACCCAACTACTGAAACATTCAAACGTAATAATAAGGAGAAAAGAGGTGTGTGGATGTGATCCCAGACAGGATGTCTGCTAGGTGCCTCATTCATCTGTGACACAAAGGACCAGAACACTTGTAAAGTGGTGTCAGCAGCAGATGGTTCAAATCTGTTAGATAGAGAGATCATCCTTAGCAACCTCTTCTGGATTACCAGTGATGTGTTGAGATATGAGGGATATGTGGCAGCCCAGACTATATTACACTTGACTACTGTGTGGTATTGACTTCTATGACCCCTGCATGGCACAGCAGCTCACTGCTTTACATTGTTACCTAGTTAACTAGAACACTGCTTTACATTGTTACCTAGTTAACTAGAACACTACTTTACATTGTTACCTAGTTAACTAGAACACTACTTTACATTGTTACCTAGTTAACTACAACACTACTTTACATTGTTACCTAGTTAACTACAACACTACTTTACATTGTTACCTAGTTAACTAGAACACAGCTTTACATTGTTACCTAGTTAACTAGAACACTACTTTACATTGTTACCTAGTTAACTAGAACACTGCTTTACATTGTTACCTAGTTAATTAGAACACTACTTTACATTGTTACCTAGTTAACTACAACACTACTTTACATTGTTACCTAGTTAACTACAACACTACTTTACATTGTTGCCTAGTTAACTACAACACTACTTTACATTGTTACCTAGTTAACTACAACACTACTTTACATTGTTACCTAGTTAACTAGAACACTGCTTTACATTGTTACCTAGTTAATTAGAACACTACTTTACATTGTTACCTAGTTAACTAGAACACTACTTTACATTGTTACCTAGTTAACTATAACACTGCTTTACATTGTTACCTAGTTAACTAGAACACTACTTTACATTGTTACCTAGTTAACTAGAACACTACTTTACATTGTTACCTAGTTAACTACAACACTACTTTACATTGTTACCTAGTTAACTAGAACACTGCTTTACATTGTTACCTAGTTAACTACAATAATAATAATAATAATAATAATGCATTTTATTTATAAAAGCACTTTACATATAAAATCTCAGAGTGCTTACAACACAGTAGATAAAACAATAAAAACATTCAATTAAAAGGCTAAAAAAAGGCTCTATTAAAAAGGTGGGTTTTAAGGCCCCGTTTAAAAGCATCCACAGACTGTGGTGCCCTTAGGTGGTCAGGGAGAGCATTCCACAGCCTGGGAGCAGCCGAGCAGAAGGCCCGATCTCCCATCGTGCGGAGCTTGGTCCTGGGGGTCTTGAGGAGGTTGGTGGCAGTAGAACGGAGGGTGCGTGAGGAGGTCTGAGGGGTATGGAGGAGTTCCTTGAGGTAGGGGGGGGCAGTTCCATGGATGCACTGGTGGGTGAGGAGGGAGACCTTGAATTCAATTCTGAGGGAGACGGGGAGCCAGTGAAGTGATTTGAGGATGGGGGTGATGTGATCATATTTGCGCACCCTCATCAGGATCCTAGCAGCGCTGTTCTGGATGTATTGAAGTTTCTGGAGGCAGCTGCTAGGAATCCCGATGAGGAGTGCGTTGCAGTAGTCCAGTCTGGAGGAGACAAAGGCGTGGATGAGCTTCTCTGCATCTGCCAGAGTGAGTGCAGGACGGAGTTTGGCAATGTTCCTTAAGTGAAAAAAAGCTGTTTTGGAAATATGTTTAATGTGGGTCTCGTAGGTGAGGTGAGGGTCCATTTTGACACCCAGGTTGGTAACAGATGAGGAGAGGGGAATGTTCTGGCCAGAGAAGGTGATGCTGGTGATGGTGGATGACCGGACCTGGTGTGGTGTGCCGACTAGGATGGCTTCGGTCTTGGAGCTGTTTAGTTGTAGGAAGTTGAGCTTCATCCACGCCTCTATCTCCTCCAGGCAGGTGGTTAGTGTGGATAGTGGCAGGGGTGCAGAGGAGGTGGGGTTGACTCTGAGGTAGAGCTGTGTGTCATCCGCATAGCAATGAAATGACATTCCATGCCTGCGGATGACACAGCCAAGGGGGAGCATGTATAGTGTGAACAGGGTGGGGCCCAGCACCGAGCCTTGGGGGACACCGCAGGTGACGTTGTGGGTGTGGGATTTCGCCTTTCCCAGGGTGACGTGCTCAGTTCTGCCAGTGAGGTATGAGGTGAACCAGTTGTGGACAGTGTCAGAGAGGCCAATGGTGGAGTGCAGACGGTGAAGGAGGATGTTGTGGTCCACGGTGTCGAAAGCTGCTGTTAAATCCAGGAGAATGAGGAGGGATGGGGAGCCAGTATCTGCTGTCATCAGGAGGTTGTTGGTGACCCTGACCAGAGCCGTTTCCGTGCTGTGGCCAGGGCGGAAGCCGGACTGAAAGAACTCAAGGAGGTGGTTTTGATTGAGGTGATCCTTAAGTTGAGCAGCAACTACTCTCTCTAGTACCTTGGATAAAAAAGGAAGGTTGGAGATGGGCCTGTGGTTGGCGAGGACTTCTGGGTCTAAGGTGGGTTTCTTGAGAAGTGGTCTGATGACAGCAGTTTTCAGCGCAGATGGGACTACTTTACATTGTTACCTAGTTAACTACAACACTACTTTACATTGTTACCTAGTTAACTAGAACACTACTTTACATTGTTACCTAGTTAACTACAACACTGCTTTACATTGTTACCTAGTTAACTACAACACTACTTTACATTGTTACCTAGTTAACTACAACACTACTTTACATTGTTACCTAGTTAACTACAACACTACTTTACATTGTTACCTAGTTAACTAGAACACTACTTTACATTGTTACCTAGTTAACTAGAACACTACTTTACATTGTTACCTAGTTAACTAGAACACTACTTTACATTGTTACCTAGTTAACTAGAACACTACTTTACATTGTTACCTAGTTAACTAGAACACTACTTTACATTGTTACCTAGTTAACTAGAACACTACTTTACATTGTTAGCAGGCTCACAAAACAAGCTGTGTTGGTTGACTAGCGAGTGTGTCACATTGATTTTTAACAAAGTTGAAATGTATTTACATTTTCAAAATAAAGTTCCAAACATTGAACAACAGCTTCCACCCCATAGATGTAAATGTGTGTTTGTGTCGATAGACCAATGAGAAGTGAGAACATCTTGTCTTCCTTGTTGTTGTATTATTAGTAGAAGTGTTACGGCTGTGTTGTGTTGTGTGCAGCCCTAGTGTGTTTGTGTGTTGTTTCTCCCAGGTGATTGTCCTTCCTCCTGCCTGCTGCCATGGTGACGGCTTGATTGACAGGTGTGCTGACTCACTCACCTCAGGGTGGAGGGAGGATGAAAGGCTGGGAGAGACATGGTGCCAGTGGGCCAGACGACAACTCCCCAGTTGTTTTTGTGTTGGTGTTGTTTGATACAGCTGTAATATGGTATCTTAGTTTTGTAGGTTGTGTTTGTTAGTCTTATGTTTGTAGCAATTTAGCCTTAGTTGCATTTGATCTGTTAGTTAGGGTTAGAGGGTTACCACTTGGTCAGTTAATTAAATTACTTTATCATTCATTTATACATTAGATTCATTTCGCTCTTCTTTTATAGAGTAGTTTTCAGTTCATGTGTTTCTAGGAAACCTGTTTGTGTTTCTATTTTACAATGAATCTTGTTTTATTTATATTCTCCCATCTCCTCTAGTTCTTTACCTTATTGATACATCCCATATCCGTAGATCTTATATGGGGTCGTAACAATAAGACTGATCTGTTAATCACACCGTATGTACCCTAAGGGTACCCTTAGGGGTCAATTCTTGTGAGCCTAGCCCACTCACATGTGTCTTTATTAGTGGTTAATTAGTAGAATTGACATGACAAGACACAGCTGTGTGTCACCCCTCATGGCTGAAACTCATGTCGTATATTTTCTACTATATATATCCTATTTTCTAGTGTTGTGCAATGGCTCTTGTAATCTGACCAGCCCCTCGGACTTGGGGCCGTGGTGACATCACAGGGGACGGCCCTCATGGCCATCTGGATAAGGTGATAGGCTATGACCTGTGACTGTATTTGCATATTGTGGATGGATAGGGTTGAGACCCAAGGGGGGCTCTCTTGACCAGCGGATCCCAGGAGAGGAGGACAGAGACAAGGCTCCAGTGTTGGTATACGTATACCCTGTTTCTGTACTTTAATTAAATCATCTTAAACTCAATAATTGTTCTTTGATTCGTAACCAATAAGAGAAATACACGACAGTAATGGCGAGCAAGCAACGGAGATAATATAGCTTAATTTACAGTATTTTGCAAACTTCAATCTAACGAAGAAGGTAGATTTTCTGCAGAGACCTCTCTCTCTAGTCGATTGGTGTGTTCAAAATAGACTGTAAATCTCAGATAAGTTATAGTCAAAAGAATCTTTGCGTAACGGTAATCTTGTTGGAATAGAAACAAACTTTTCATAATCTTTAATAAGTGGGTGGTGAGAGCCGGACTTTGAAGCCCGTTTTTTGTAAAATATAGTGTTTGATGGTAAGGTATGTGATTTGTTTGTACGGTATTGGAATATCGTGTGTGTCTGTGTAAAATTCGGTGAGGTTGTGTTTATGTGTTGGAGTGTGGGTGGACTGGGTAGTCTGTTTTGTATTGTAGCAGTGGAGAACATGTGAGGCTCTTTGTCTGTTTGGAAGGACGCCATTGTGTAAGCGGCCATTTGCAGTGTACTGTCAGCGGAGCGTAGACGCCATTTGTGTTGTCCTGTGTAAACGGAGCGATAACACGCACGCTCGGGCACGCGCGCAGACACGCGGACACAAAGAAGCCTAGATATCTCTGTGAAGAGACTGCATTGTAGAATATTTGAATGAGATAAATAATAGTCTAACTGGATTGAAAGATAATCGTGAAGTTGTTGTGTCGTGGATGTTGTGAGACTAATCTCTTCACAGGAGCGGTTTCCCCACAGAGCAGAAGGACAAAGACTAGCCCCTCCTTCCCCTACTCCATTTTACACGGAGGAGCTGGCGCATGTGCAATCGATACGCAAGTCGGTTGCTTGGCGCCGCCTGCTGGACAAAAAAGTTACAAGACATTTTTAAAACATTGGCTCTCTGTAAATTGATGAAATACAACCCTCCTTCATTGATGATGTTTGTAGATGATTGTTAGATATTACTTTAATTAATTTAATTAATTACTAATTGATTGAATTAATTATTCAGATCATTTCATTTTCTGTTTCACAGAACTTTGATCAATTGTTTTGTGATAATCTAATAATAACCATTTCTTTGTGTCGATAATAGTCGATTTCTTTACAGATTGTAATTAATAATTAATCATTCATTCTTTTCCAAATAACAAGTCGATTTCTTTACAGGTTATAATTAATATTTGTAATTTACATCTTTTATTTTAGTTAGGTCATTTCCACAGTGTTTGATTAAGGAATAGCAGAATAGTACATATTTGATAGTTGAGCAGTAAAAGGGTTTTTGTGGATCAGTGAATACTTAGGTGTGACCAGCCTTTGTGATTTAATAATTGTGTTGACCAGAACTGTAATTAGTATTGAATGAGTAATCAAGTGACACATATTCATAAACAATTAGGAAACACATTTAAGTATAAAGTACTTACACAGCTATTAGATTTAAGTTAATACTGCACTGACATACACAAGAGGCAAGTCTGTTATTCTGAAGTTGCAGGGTTTTTGTGGGGATGGTTAATACAGTTATATTGGACTAGCATTTGTTTAGCAAACAAGACAAAATAAGGTGGGTTGTAAGAAGCGTACACCTTATCTAATATAGAATATTGTCAGCATATTGAGCAAAGTAGAATGGGGTCGAATTCAACGAAGCTGTTAAAAGATATTAGTGAACATCGTGGAATGTTGGCTACGTTATCCCCTATGGCTATAGTGGAAAAAATGAATCCTCTTGTTAGGGAAATTAGCAAAATGTCAACGAAATGGAATAGCCGTTGGGCATACATTGAACAGCCGTGGCCGAAAGAGGGCAGCCTTAATTTACAATTAATTGCAACATTGGAGATACTTATCACTGTACACAAGGCAAATCAGAAAGGGAAAGATAGGTCAGAGAAACGCAAGTTAGAATTAGACATCTTAGACCTCTTTAAGGTAGAGGGACAGAAAATAGCTCAGATGGAACCGGAAAAGAAAAAAGAATTGGCCAGAACACTGGAACAGAAATTGAACATTTCATCCCCAGACCTGTGTCCTGCCTCCAGTCCCCCTCCATATGCTAAGGCACTGGAGGATCATTCCCAGAAGAAGAAGGAGCCAAGGGGAAAAGGGGACGACAGGAGTGACGAGGAAGATGACAGCGAAGATGGCAGTGAAGACTCAAGTGATGACGACAATGCAGATGGAGGCTACAACGCGCAGGTCAGGAAGATGATAGCCACAGCCGAAAGGAAAGGTGGGAGAAGACGCCCGGAGAAAGAGGGAGATTGTCACCGAATGTCATCAAATACATTAAAGAACTGTCCAGTGCTGATTCGGGGTAACAAGATGGAATATCATCCGTGGCATCATACATATCTGTCTGAAGTGATCGAGAAACTCCCCGTTCTTCAAGAGGGAGGACATTCGTGGACGCGAGAGGTCGACGTGATACTGACAGGAACGCAGGCCGCGATGGGAGACCTGAAAAGACTCTTAGCTTTTATTGCAGGATTGGATACAATGCAGGAAATATTGATGAAGGCAGGACTTCATAGATATATCAATACATCAGTTTATGATCCAGAGCTCTTCGCAGCAAACAGAGGCAGGCTGTGGAAAGCAATCAGAGAGACCTACCCTACTCACATTCACCCAGACAATATCATTGTGAAGCCACTGGGGGGGGATGAGAATCCCAGGGGTTATGTTGCCCGTGTGCACTCTCAATGGAGAAGTGTGACAGGGAAAGACGCTGAAGATAACCCCTTAGAAAAATCCATAATCAGGGAAAAAATACAAGAAGGGCTTCCTACCCCAGTTAAGGATAAGCTAGCAGAAGTGGTGGGGCTACGACACATGAACAAAGCTGTTTATATAGACCACGTAGCTCATCAAGTTGAGTTATATCGAAAGAACATTCAGATACAGAAGGCACGAGACGAAGAATCCCTCAGAATATTGACTCATTTGCAATTGACTGAAAGCGAGAGGAACATAGAGGGAGTGCAGGCTTTAGCCCCACAGCAACAGCCACCTGGAGTGCAGACTGCTACTTACCAGTTCTACTCACAGGGGCCACAAGGGGGGTATCCTGCTACTTACCAGTCCTACCCACAGGGGCCACAAGGGGGGTATCCATACCCACAAGGGCCACCAGGGGTGCAAGCGGTTCCATACCAGATGTACACACAGCCTGGCCAAGGACCACCACCAGGGGGATGGACAGCAGCAGGGAAGAAGATGCTAGAACCGTGTTACCAATGCGACCAGAATGGACATCTAGCCTGTACCTGCTGCAACAGGCCCCAGGGGGGCGCAGGGGGGAGCCAAGGAGGAGGATATTGGCCTCCTACTACACCTGCTCCAGGAGTGATGAACCCTTACGGAGGCCCAGCAGCTGGCCTATAGGGGTGCCCGGAAGATCCGAGTGGGAGGTGCCAGCTGGTGGTGACACAGAAGCCTGAAGGCGCCACGCACCTCCCTATGTCTAGAGAATATGTGAAGACAATCGGATTTGAGGGAATTAAACAGCTGATTCCTACAACTGAGCTTGTAGACTTAGAGTACAAGGGACAGAGAGCAACTCTGTCAACACTTGTGTCAGAACACACGCCAACAGGGCTGCTAGGGAGAGATGCTCTATGCCAATTGAACTGTACAGTAAAATGCACACCTGACGGCTGTCAGGTGACGGTGCCATCCGGTGCTCAGATTCCATCGACAGCCAGAGTGATTAAGCATAGAACAGACCTACAAGCTTTGCCTTTAAAGGGAGCTGATATAGAATATTGGGTTGATGGGTCTTGTTACGGGGTAGGAGAAACTTTGTGCGCTGGGTATTCCTTAGTTAAAGCACAGAATTCAAAGTTTATTGTAGAACAGGCTGAGGCAGTTCCTCAGCCTTGCTCGGCTCAGTTGGCTGAATTGATTGCCCTCACAGAAGCATGCAACTTGGGAACCGGACGGAGAGTGACAGTGTACACCGACTCTGCCTATGCACATAATGTTTGTCATTTTAATGGAGCTGTATGGAGGGGGCGGGGTTTTAAGAGAACTGATGGTACGCCTATACAGCATCACGCACAGATCATGAAGCTGTTACAAGCCATGATGAAGCCAAAGGAATTAGCCATAGTGAAGTGTGCCACACACAGGTCTGACTCATCACATGTCACACAAGGTAACAGGGCTGCAGAAGATGCAGCCAAAGCCATTACAGGAGCAGACAAGGCAGGTAAAGGTCTTCTGGTCACACATGAAAAGCAATTACAGGGCATGGTCGCACTTGAGGATTTATTGATGTTACAGAGTAGAGTAACTACGTTAGACAAGAACGTTTGGCTAGCAAGGGGGGCAAGTCAGGATGACACAGGTCTATGGAGGAATCATGAGGGGTTGGTTGTAGCACCCTCAGATTTAATAGGCATGTTAATACGGGAAGCTCATGGATTAGCACATGTGGCTAGGGGGGAGGTAAGACGCAAGATCACCAAGGAATATGGGTTTTGGAGTCCATATTTGATGGAACAGATTGACCATGCTTTAGGTCAATGTGGGGTCTGTTGGAGAAACAACATCAGAGTGGGTACACCAGTGGTGTCTGGGCATATCCCTACCCCAATAGGGCCACAGGTGGTGGACAGGGGGGTGGATGTACAGAGTAGGCAGGATGTTGTGCCAACAGGTGCCGAGGTCCCCAGAGAACCTGAGAAGGAGGAGCTACGAGGAGATGCTGTGGTGTTGCCAGAGCCAGTGGCAATGCCAGTGTTACAGCCAGTGACATTACCGGCAGTGCCTGAAACCGAGGGGACAGTGGAAAGCTGTCCAGATGCCAATAAACCAGAAACTAACGAAGCAGAGAGGGTTGACAGTCTGGAGGTCCAGCCTGGGAGTGTCCAAAGCCTGGACACCTGTGCTACTGGGGATGCTGGCGAGTGCCTGCACCATGCTTCAGATGATGCTGAGGGCGACTCCCCAGACCTTGATCAGCGTGGGAGGGGACCAGGCGGCTGCCTGAACCTCAATGACACTGACGGACGACGACCAGTTAGGAAAAGATTAAAGACTATGAATAGGGTAGTGAAGCAGCAGATCAAAGGGAACGACGGGAATGGACAGCAGATGATAGCATGGCTGGAAACGGTCTTAGGGGCATGGGAAACTTATTTTGCTAAGATAGGAGCACCTATTATAGCAGACATGATTTTTGACTTTCTTAGGAGGCAGGGCCTCATTGACTGTTTTTGGAAAATCAGTCACTCAGTCCACGTTAATGAACTTTTCAGAAGACTAGTCCTCACCTGAGGTGGAGATCTATGCATTAATGCATTCCCTTTGTCCTGTGCTTACTGTTGGGGAATTATGTGTTATGATAACTGAATGTCATTATTTGTGTATTGTTTGTTTATTTCTATATCGTATGTGATTGATGTCAGTTGAGAAGTGATGTAGTGGTTATGCAAAGATAGGAAAGAGGTTCTGTTCCTAGCGCAACGAAAATGGAAGCTGCTGACTATGAAAGTGTTATCAATCTGAGACAGCGGTAAAGGCTGTTCTCCAACTGGGTACAAGTGCTAGTAACCTCTGACCCTGACGCTTCAAGGACAAAGAAAACATCGGTCGTTGGAAGTTTCTGTATTGATTTGTGCATGATGAACTGTGTTTAGTTTAATTGTGATTGTTATTTTCAAGATTCTTTTTATTATTGGTTGTTTTCTATTTTTTGTTTATGATATCTTTGGTTCCTAATACTGGTCCTGGGTTGGTCTGTGTTATTGTGCTTCTTGTGTTGTGTGTTGGTGTAGTTTTTCTGTTTGTTGTTGTTTCTTTAAAAAAAAAAAAAAAAAAAAAAAAAAAATATATATATATATTTTTTATTTTTTTATTTTTTTTATGTGGGGTTTTGTGTTTTTGTTTTTGTTTTGTGGTCGTTTAGTTTCGGAACACCCTCTGGGTGGTCCGAGGGGGGATGTGTCGTATATTTTCTACTATATATATCCTATTTTCTAGTGTTGTGCAATGGCTCTTGTAATCTGACCAGCCCCTCGGACTTGGGGCCGTGGTGACATCACAGGGGACGGCCCTCATGGCCATCTGGATAAGGTGATAGGCTATGACCTGTGACTGTATTTGCATATTGTGGATGGATAGGGTTGAGACCCAAGGGGGGCTCTCTTGACCAGCGGATCCCAGGAGAGGAGGACAGAGACAAGGCTCCAGTGTTGGTATACGTATACCCTGTTTCTGTACTTTAATTAAATCATCTTAAACTCAATAATTGTTCTTTGATTCGTAACCAATAAGAGAAATACACGACACTCACTTGATCCATATTCTACAAGTGTTGCTGAGTACAGTGGTAGGGATCATGTTTATAGCCTTGGAAATATGTTTGTGTGTACAGTCCATTATGGGTTCCCTATGCAACCTAGAGGTGGCACTTTTAACTGTTGGGACGCAGGAAAGGACCAAGAATACTTTGTATCACACCCCTCAAGGTTGAAACTCACTTGATTCATATTGACTTGATTCATATCCACTTGATTCATATCCACTTGATTCATATTCACTTGATTCATATTCACTTGATTCATATTCACTTGATTCATATTACTCAGTAGGCTATGTTGTATCCATGGGTATGGTTTAGTCTTGTGTGTTATAATGATATGAATGGTATGATAACTAATAATTATTTGATGTTATGACAAAGATCACCCCTTTCGTCTGTGAGCGGTTGAGATGGGGCGAGAGCTGTTTTGTGCTGGAGCCTACCATTAAATAACCACCATTTTGTTTGCACATTCAGATAAATAAACAGCTTGAAAGTGAACCTGTGTGCCTGCCTGGTCTGTCCGGATTGTGAGGGGTTACATGTACATAAGGTTCAGATATAGGAACAGTTAGGATATTTATAGCATAGCATAGAGTACAGCACAGTGTTTTATTGTATAGTATAGTAGATATACTAGCCTTTATTTATGTAAACCAGCTCTTTTCCCTTTTTTATTTTACCCTTGGCCCTCTTGTCTTTAGTCTTTTTCCAAGCACCAGGGGAGCCCCCCCTACTAAATTTCGTTGTATGGTACCTGTACTGTATTAATGACAATAAAGACCATTCATTCATTCATTCATTCATTCATTCATTCATTGCCATCCGCTTGTTAAGTCTGACGTCAAAAGTGACGTTTAGCCATTTCCGAGTCCAAACCAGAAATTCCCCGCACCAGACCAGAGTACCTGTGAACTACAGCGGTAGAATGACAGTTTAATCATTTTTTAGACTCGGATCTATTCATACAACAAGGGACACAGCACTTTCCCGTTTTCTCCATATTGTCAGGGTATTTGAGCCTCGGAAAAGCGCTATGTAAATATAATTAATTATTATTATTATTTCGGCATTTCGAAGACAGCGCCTCAGCCAACGTTGGACCCGGAAACACGTCACGACTTAACAAGCGGTATTCCCGCGAGACCAGGAAACGGGATGTGAAACGGCGGGACGCGAAACAAAGATGGTGGATCAGGAAGCGCACACAGTGCAGAGACTGAAGACAACACGAGTCATTTATTAAGTTTATAACTGTGCTAGAGGGCAAACATTACAATATGTTCACTTATTACACAAAGACTGGGAAAGCGACACTAGCTTGAACAACAACGGAGGCGCCGACCTGACGGTAGGAGTTGGAGTGATTGATGAATGAAGCAGAGAGCTGCTAGATACAATGGTCAGTACAGAGCTGCGTTAGTGATACAAGATCATTATTACATACTTATTCATTACAATCAAATACAATCATGTTAATAGATGTGGCTTTGTTTGGCTAGTTAACCAGCCAACTCTGTAACATTACCCTAGTGAATTACTCATGACATGACATAGGCCTACTAGTTCCCTCTCGTCCGCATTTCAGACAGCAAATGTTACCAGCCCTTTATAAACAAGCACAAACACTTTCCACCACTTATCCATGGCACTTTTTGTTCAGTAAAAGATTGCATTTCATGTTCGAAAGGCGCTATGTAAATAAAGCTTTACTTACTTACTTACTTACTTACTTTTACACTGCTGTACTGAAAAGGTACTGAACCGTGACTTCAAAACCACAAACTGAAATGTGTCTGTACCGTTACACCCCTATATATTTAAATGTAACAATACAAACTTGATCTTTTCAAATCTGTAATCTCTTACCTTTCAATCGCTATTTTCATTTCGTCTGCACTCTTATCCTGTGGCCTGTAAATGGTATTTGAAAATCATGGCATGATCAGCCTAGTTGCTGTGTTGTCAACACAGCAAAAGCTAAACTTTTGGTTTTCCCTTGAAAAAGAGGGGGCCACATATTAAAGAGCTGTAATTCCCAGACCCTTCCTTCAATCTGGATAGGAATACCCTCAAATTAAAGAGGGTATTTAGTCTGCACTTTAAGGCCATATGCATTCTATAACTGCAACTTGAATATGTTTTGGTAAACAGCTAAAATAACAACAATTCTGTCAGTGTCCAAAATGCATATATATATATATATATATATATATATATATATATATATATATATATATATATATATGTATATATCGACCTACATATAGCTTGGCTACTGTTTTCCACTTCTGGTAAAAAAATAACATAACATATGTTTTGATAAAATTTCTTCATTCTTGTTTTAATATTTTGATCATCTTTATTCGTAGGATTCCCTGCACTGTGAACTCCCCATCTGGGCAATGATGGATGCTTCTGCTTGTTCTGGTCATGACGACATGCGCCAGTGCTACGTCCAGTGTGGGAAGAAACTAAACATGGCGGATATTGTGAAAATACGGCAGCGAATTAGAAAAGGAGGACAACACCATTGTGGTACAACTGATCAGTAAGTCATACACATGCTGTGAATCCTGTCCACAAGTAGCCTATTGTGTTCACAGGGTTCCACAGTAACGCTTGTCCGGAGCAAGTAAAAAATTCGCTGGGTTTGTTTGCGCGAGCCCGATGGCGCTGCTGGATCCTGGATATGTTTAGCTGTGTGCAGGAAGAACAACAGACGGCATAATAATAATATCTTCACTCCACGATCATCTAGTCTGGTCTGGCGCCTGCGCCGTCTGTTGTTCTTCCTGCACACAGGTAAAAATATCCAGGATCCAGCAGCGTTGTCGGGCTCGCGCACACAAATTCGGTGATTTTTTTACTTGCTCCGGGCAAGCGGGCAAGCGTTACTGTCGAACCCTGATTCAATAATTCACCATAGGGTGCCAGGTGTACAGTATGCTAATGGTGGTCATTGAATTGATATGATGAATTATACTGCCAGGTGCATAACTATAATCTTAGCCAAGTCATTGTATTAGCTCAGTACATTTCAGCAGCAGCTAAACAGTTGGTAATTAAAGGGCAGAACTATAAGCACATCTAATAGATGAATGTCATGTATGATAACGCAGCAAGCTAGCTTGAAAGGGAGCTGCCAGTCAAGCGTGCAAAGTCCACGCCCATACAGCCCTCTGTCTGACCAGGAAGTTGAGCCTAACTAGAAGATTATTGAGGATCATTTTTTCTTGTGTAAAGTATTTAAAATATCAAATATCAAAATACTAAATGGAACCGTTTAATGTCTATTTTCCAGACCCTTTAATTACAAAGAAATGCAATCAGTAATCCATAGATTATTGCATTTGCAGCACATGTCCTGTCAGTCTAGATGGGCTTTCAGTGAACTGGTTGGCTGTCATTTATAATTGACTCTGCACTGTTTGTGCCTCCATTGTTTCTAGCTGCAGGTCCTCTTCAGCTCATGTAACCATGTATGAACCAGAGTC
The DNA here is from genome assembly GCF_963989245.1 of Nansenia antarctica. Taxonomy (NCBI): domain Eukaryota; kingdom Metazoa; phylum Chordata; class Actinopteri; order Argentiniformes; family Microstomatidae; genus Nansenia; species Nansenia antarctica. The sequence continues at coordinate 26,834,030 of NC_137677.1, read as the reverse complement.
CACAGAGTCCCCCGGATGTGACTGTGGTTTTCCAGCCCTGAAAATCACATGGTGGGGTCCAGAGATGGTGGCAGTGAAGCTGGAGGAAGAAGATGTAGAGGAGAATGGTGTGATGGTGAAAGAAGAAGTGGAGGAGAAGAGAGTGATGGTGAAAGAAGAAGATGGAGGTGCAGCTGTAATGCAGAAGGGTGTGATGGTGAAAGAAGAAGATGGAGGAGAAGAAATGAGGGAGGAGGGAGGGATGGTGAAAGAAGAGGACAGAGGAGAAGTGGAGATGGAAGACAGTGAGACAGTTGGTAAGTCTTTGTTGTATAGTGGTGAGGGTCATTGCACTGCTGTAAAATCAATGCTGCCAGTGGCAAGGCAAGTTTATTTGTATGGCACATTTCATACAACAGGGGCAATTCAAAGTGCTTTACATGCATTAGGCTATTTAAAAATACAGCAAGAGGAGCATAGCAAGAAAATAAAAACGACTGAATAAAAGCAAATATAAGAGGTACATTTATAAAACTATTTAATAAGACCATAGTTAATGGATAAAAGACATTGATAGAATTGTTTAATCATAACTGCTGCAACTAGCTTAGATTTAAATATTTTTAGGGTTTGCGCCTGTTTGATTTCTTCAGGGAGTTTGTTCCAGGAGCATGCAGCAGCTGACCTTAGGGGCCTTAGGGAATATAGGGAGGGAGGAGATCTGATATGAATACAGGGTGGGAGGAGATCTGATATGAATACAGGGTGGGAGGAGATCTGATATGAATATAGGGAGGGAGGAGATCTGATATGAATATAGGGTGGGAGGAGATCTGATATGAATACAGGGTGGGAGGAGATCTGATATGAATATAGGGAGGGAGGAGATCTGATATGAATATAGGGAGGGAGGAGATCTGATATGAATATAGGGTGGGAGGAGATCTGATATGAATATAGGGTGGGAGGAGATCTGATATGAATATAGGGTGGGAGGAGATCTGATATGAATATAGGGTGAGGAGATCTGATATGAAGTTTAGTTTAGTTTATTAGTTTATTATATCGAGGACAATCCTAATACATGGACCATATAAAATATAGTAAAAAAGGCAGCGTTAGCCTAGTCGGCTAATTTTCAGCTGAAATCCCCGGCCAGTTGCAACATGGCATCCTGAAAAGTAACGTCATTAGTTAAAATAAAACATTTAAAAATTCTAAGAACACGTGGCTGAGACAAGGTACCCCAACATCACACTTGACAAAAAACACACGTAAGCAAGCTGAGGTGATTGAAGGGGCTACAACAAACACCACATACACACTTATGGGGGCAGCGACATTTCAAGCACATAGAAGCCACAGGACAATTACAGGCCACACAACATTAAGCACTTACAAACAGTTAAACAGTTAAACATTAAACAAAACAAAACATACAAAAAAAAGGCATTATGGGGAGGCAGCACAGAGAGGGATTAATGAGGACAAGTATAGTTCTGTGTCAGCCAGGCTTTCATGTGTGTTGTGAAGGTGGAGTAAGTATGTATGTCTTTGAGTTGGTTGGGTAGTGAGTTCCAGTTTTCTATTGCTATCACTGAGAAGGATTGCTTACTGAAGGTGCTTTTCCTGAATGGAACTATAAGGTCGCCACGAGAGGTGCTTCTGGTGGGCCGTAAGCTGTGGTCACGCTGGTTTATGAAAGAGTTAAGCGGGGGAGGAGCTTTGTTATGCAGAATTTTATGGATGAGACAGATGTTTTTGTATTTGATGGTGTCTTCCCAGCTAAGGTATTTACATTTGTCTAGGATGGTACAGTAGTGTGTGCTGTTTGGCTTCTGGTCCATGACCTTAAGGGTCCGCTTGTATAGGGTGGCTAATGGCTTTAGGGAAGTGCTGTATGCATGGCCCCAGCTTGTCAAACAATATGTGAGGTGCGACATAATTGATGCGTCCATGTATATAGTCCATGAATATAGGGAGGAAGGAGATCTGATGTGAATATAGGGTGGGAGGAGGTCTGATATGAATATAGGGAGGGAGGAGATCTGATATGAATATAGGGTGGGTGGGAGGAGATCTGATATGAATATAGGGTGGGAGGAGATCTGATATGAATATAGGGTGGGTGGGAGGAGATCTGATATGAATATAGGGAGGGAGGAGATCTGATATGAATATAGGGTGGGAGGAGATCTGATAGGAATATAGGGAGGGAGGAGATCTGATATGAATATAGGGTGAGGAGATCTGATATGAATATAGGGAGGGAGGAGATCTGATATGAATATAGGGTGGGTGGGAGGAGATCTGATATGAATATAGGGAGGGAGGAGATCTGATATGAATATAGGGAGGGAGGAGATCTGATATGAATATAGGGAGGGAGGAGATCTGATATGAATATAGGGAGGGAGGAGATCTGATATGAATATAGGGTGGGAGGAGATCTGATATGAATATAGGGTGGGAGGAGATCTGATATGAATATCGGGAGGAGATCTGATATGAATATAGGGTGAAATGTATTTTGGTCCCAGACCATTTTCTGTGAGAGACTGGTAGCCAGTGTAGGGATCTCAGGATTGGTGTAATGTGTTCAAACGTATTCATTTTTGTTAGGACCCTAGCAGTTGCGTTTTGGATGAGCTGCAGCTTACGAACAGCCCCTTTAGATAGGCCTGTTAGTAGACCATTACAATAATCAAGTCTATTCGAAACAAATGCATAGATGAGTTTTTTTTTTTTCAAGGTCTTATTTGGACATGAAACCTCTCATTCTTGTTATGTTTTTCAGGTGATAGTAGGCTGATTCAGTTATCGAGTTCATGTGGCTGTTGAAGTTTAGAGTCTAGAATTACACTAAGATTTCTGACCTGTTTTTTAGTTTAGAGAGAGAATCAAGTTTTGCACTGACTTTCGATCTTTTGTCAGGTGCACCGAATACAATTATCTCTGTTTTGTCCTAATGAAGCGATGTAAACACTGCTATTTGAGACAAACAAAACATGCATATTCCTACACTAGTAGCAATAGCAGTGTTTCCATCTCATGGCTCGATGGTAGATACCATGTTTACATCTCATGGCTCTATGGTAGATACCATGTCTACATCTCATGGCTCTATGGTAGATACCATGTCTACATCTCATGGCTCTATGGTAGATAGCATGTTTACATCTCATGGCTCTATGGTAGATACCATGTCTACATCTCATGGCTCTATGGTAGATAGCATGTTTACATCTCATGGCTCTATGGTATATACCATGTTTACATCTCATGGCTCTATGGTAGATACCATGTTTACATCTCCTAGCTCTATGGTAGACAGTGTTTCCCCTAGGTTTGCTGCCTTGGGGGGGTGGAATGGACCGTGGCATGGACCCCCCCCCCAGGGGGTAAGACCCTGCGACATACCAGCGTCATGTCCAGGGCTCGACATTAAGGCTTGTCCGCTTGTCCGGGACAAGTACATTTTATGTTCGGACAAGTGGACTTCCTCCTGCAGTTGTCCGATGGACAAGTCAAAACAAAAAAAGAAATCAATATGTATTAATATCTGCAAACATGAATTCCTCCTTCCGATCTGAATAGTAAAAAAAAATAGCAAGCAAAGCGATGCCGCGCCTCATTCTCGCTATTTCAGTCTCTCGTAGTTCGTTATCGTCATAGTTCGTAAATTCGCTCAGAGCGCCAGAGCGCACACTGCGTTCAACGTCATAAAGACGTGATTGGACAAAAGGCATTCCATGAGTGCTGATCATATTCCAGAGCGAGTTTACGAACGCAGCCATAGTGTTGTGGGTCTCCTGTCACTAGTGCCATTCACGTGAACGCGTATTCGCTTCTTCTCCGCTTATTTTCATGTAGTTCGATGCGATCGTATATTTTAGGTTTGAAGTTTTAAGACCAGCACATCGCAATACGAACTTCAGAATGACACTAATTATAGATTTCTCAATTTGAATATAGGATAGGCTACTATCCAAAAGCTAGCAAATAAGATTGCTTCCATTGGGGAGAGACTATAGTTACAAACATTTTTTGTAAATATTCCTAGATATTCATCCCTTTTGTGGCCAATCTTAATCTAAAAGGGTTAGGGTTAGGGGTTACGTTTTTAAATAATTACAAAATATTGAATACATTTGAAAATTAAGGATACATCATTATCAAATCAATAGTAGTCAAATGTGTTATTTGCATACACATACACTCACTGGCCACTTCATTAGGCACACCTTGGGGTTGGACCCCCTCTTTTGCCTTCAGAACTGCCTTAATTCTTTGTGGCATAGATTCAACAAGGTGCTGGAAACATTCCTCAGAGATTTTGGTCCATATTGACACTATAATATCACGCAACAGCCCGTCTGGCACCAACAACCATGCCAGGTTGCCATCACCTTTATTTCCCATTCTGATGCTGGTTTGAACTTCAGCAGATCGTCTTGACCACGTCTACATGCCTAAATGCATTGAGTTGCTGCCACATGATTGGCTGGTTAGATATTTGCGTTAACAAGCAGTTGAAAAGGTGTACCTAATGAAGTGGCCGGTGAGAGTATAATATATTAATATTCATATTATTGCTTTTTCAAAATCTTTGGATTTGGACAAGTAACTTGAGCTCTCGGACAAGTAAAAGATAAGTTCACTACCTGAAAAAGCTTAATGTCAAGCCCTGATGTCCAGGGGGTGTACTAACTTGTACATTAAGTCGCCTCACGCTACGGAAACAGACCTATGGGCCGTTAGGCTCGAGAACCATCGGTTCTCAAGGCTACTTACTTATGTGGTCTTGACTACCTGTCAACTTTCTCACCTGGTTCTTGCTCGCTCTCTCTCTCTCTGGTGCACCATCCTGCTCTCTCTCCTTTTCTCCCTCTCTATCCTCCTCTCTCCCTCTTTTACTGTCAACCAAAAGGCAAACATAACAACCAGAGTATTTATAATCTAATAAGAGGTATAAATTGATCCATATCAATTTATAACATAATTATAATTGAATATTGGATTGCTTTTTTTTTTTTTTTTTTTAAACTGTTTTTATTTGGGGTTTTCCATTTTATATAGAGGGCACAAACAAAACAATACAACGACAAGGACAATATTAAACATACACAGCAAGAACCCCAGAGCTGATTGAAACCCCCACAGAACCCAGACAGGACCACTGGAACTGTGAAGACTCCGTGGAAGCCCAATCAACTTCCCCCCCCCACCTCCCCCCCACGGCTGCACATACAGTAAACAGTCACAGTACATACACTAGGGGTTTGGAGAAAATAAAAATAAATAAAAGCAATAATAAATAAAAAAACAAACAGAACATGTCGCTCAGATATATTTATAATAGAATTAAGGTATGGACGTAGATATCATTACATTACATTACATTATTGTCGTCTAGCATAGGCCTTCATCCAATGCGACCCACCCAAAACCCCACCAAACGAGTACCCTGGAGTCAGATAGTGCATACATTTACCAAGCAAGAATCCTTAGGGGAAACCTTGCAGTAAGGAAGATGACAAGAAAGGTCCAATATATTTTAAGTAGGGGTCCCAAGTTTGGTAGAAACTGTCCGTCTTGGAGTGTAACATGCAAGTGATATATTCATTGAGAATGCAGTCCATTATGATATTATGCCAAGATTTTTTGGAGGGGGGAGCTTCCTTTATCCAGTATAGCAGAATGTTTTTCCTTGCGGAAAATGTTAAGAGGTTGAACAACCTTTGGTGTTTGGCATTCGAGATCTGGCGATCCGGAGTGCCAAGGATGAGACACCTAGGGTCCAATACCACCGAGACATTGAACATAATTGAGAGTTCATTAACAACATTAGTCCAGTAGCTTTGGATTTTTGGACAAGACCAGAAATAGTACCAACTACCAACATTGGATTTACATTTGCAGCAGATTGGTGAGGTGTTGCTGTCCATTTTATTTTTGAGTGCAGGTGTTACATGAATACGGTGTAAGATTTTATATTGTGTGGACTTAGTACGATTACAGACTGAGATCTTTTTGGCGTAGGTCCAAACTTCTTTCCACTCCGCCTCATTAAAAGTGACCCCTAGATCTTTTTCCCAAGCCAGTTCAGTGTTTCCTCCAGGAATGTTTACATTAGTGGCGGATAGCCCTGTCCAAAAAAAATTCCGCGTGCACGCGCGCTCAAAACAACGACCTAATTTCAACCAAAACTAGAGGCAGGATGGCAAAAAAAAAAAAAGGGAATATACAGAATATAAACTTGTGACTGACAGTCACATACACACACACAAAGATCATCAGCTATAATATAATACGAAGTAGGCCTACATGAGAGCACAAACGCGGCTAATGTTACTGATTAACTGTTTACTGTAGTGCTGAGAGACGGGAGTCGTAGGCGGCGTATCAAATGTCACAGCTAAACGTTTAATGAAGGACATGAACGATTGTCAACAACACACTCAAGCAGTAAATAGAACAGACTAAACAACTTGGGTACTACGCACTCAACTGCGGACGGAACAATACTCCCAACCCATAGTTCCGTGCGTGAATTATGTCAACCCACCACATTACACAAGTAAAATCACAGTCAGATGGAGCATTCGGTAAACAGCTGAGTATCAGCTGAGTTAAAGAAAACAAACTCTTACCTTTGATGACACCCACATGAGCCCTGTTTTCCCGTACTTCTCCCGTGTGTCTCTTATTGTCCAAATGTTCCCTGAATTTTAGCTGCATGTTTTTCCAGCATGTAATTCCGTTGTCAATAAAAAAATCGACTCCCCTTCTTTTCCCCTTGACAATACTGTGTCGTTGCTAAAGTGACGGCACATAAGAATCGTTTTTTGACTTGCTAATGTCTGCTGATACACCAACACAGCTAGCCGATGCTGATGGCTCTCCCGCTGTAGTTGTAGCTGGTGGTGGTGGTACCCCGCCATAAACGTTGTTAGCTTGATCCACCACCTAGCTCCTTTGCCAGCCATGCAGTTTCGGATCACTCATAGCCACTGCTAGCTTCAGCAATGTTTGAAGTGTCTGGGACATCTTTTTTCTTGAAAAATCCATCCATCTGTCGCTGTTTTCGTTATTTAACGTGATATCTTATTTGTGCACCTAGCTAGCTAGATCAGCTTTTTGTATCTTTTAGATGGTACTACCGGTGACTTTTAGCCCGTTATTTGCGAGGAGAAAACACAGGCGCCCGAGCATTTCGGCAGGTAAGACTGCTGAGCAGGAATGGTTGAGTCTGCACGGTTCTCATGCCGGTTCACATTTAGACCAATCAGGAGTAGCTCTTGTGTCACGTCGTCAACTGAATGTTTAATGTCATTAATCTGATTTTGGATCAGCGGTTAGAGAGAGATGGGCGTGGATTTAGGTGCACTTTTAGTCAACATCCATTATAGCGCTGATCTAGGATCAGATATATTTTAATCAGCTAAAATGTTCAGAGGTGGATTTTTTTTTTTTTTTTTGTGGACTGAATCAATTAGTGGCGGAGGAAATTCATTCGTGGCGGCCCGCCACCAATAAATGCATATAGAGGAAACACTGGAGTTTGATGGCCTGGGAATTTTGGGGAGATATCGAAGCAAGAGCTTTGTAAAATGCGCTGATGCGTCTGATGGGTTGTTGAGATAGCATCTCTTCCAAAACAGAGATAGAATTATCAGTCATTAGAGTGGTGTCCTTAATAATAAACCGGGTGATTTTTGAAGGTGAACAAATTGTTGAAGTTGTGTAAAGGAGAATGAAGAGATATTGTCGAACAGATCTCCCAATTTTGTTATACCCTGCTTGTACCATCTTTTGAAGGTCTGGTCAATGCGGCCTGGCTCGAAATCTGGATTGTCCAGGAATGGAGTGAGAGGAGACGTCAGATCAGAACGGCCCTCTATCTTGCAGACGGAACGCCAGGCTTTAACTGTGCTTATAGTGATAGGGTTGGAGCAACGTTAATAGATTTAAGGTCTTTAACAAAAAGCAGGTTCCATAAGGGGCATGTCGACTGAGAGCTCTCAATATCAACCCAGATAGACACTTTCTCGTGTTTAAACCAAGTCGCCATCACTCGAAGGTGACTGGCGAGCTGGTAATACCTTAAATTAGGTACATCTAAGCCCCCATCCGTGCCTACCATTTGAAGTTTTGCCAGTTTTAGCCTGGGCCTCCTCTTACTCCAAATAAAAGTGCTCAGCCAGCCTTCAATTTCTTTGATTACCTTATTTGATAACAGCAGAGGGAGCATTTGTAAGGGATACAGTAGTTTGGGAAGTATACTCATTTTGAAAAGAGCTATCCTTCCTAGCCATGAAATAGGTAGATGGGCCCACCGATTAAGGTCCGCTTTGATGGACTGTAGGAGAGGGGGAAAGTTACATTTATACAATTGGTCATATGTGGGTGTTATATACACTCCCAGGTAGAGAAAACCATCAGGGGACCAGTGGAAAGGGAGGGGTTCAGCAACATCAGGGACAGATTTCAAAGATCCAAGAGGCATCGCCTCGGATTTGGCAAAGTTGATTTTATAACCTGAGAAGGTGCCAAATGAGGAGATAACCTTGGTCAGGTGTGGGACGGAGGACTGGGGGTGTGATAAAAATAGCAAAATGTCATCAGCATATAAAGAAATATTGTGCTCCCTGCTCTGAGTGGAAATACCAGAGATAGAGATGTTTTGTCTTATAGCTTGTGCCAGAGGTTCGAGCGCAATGTTGAAAAGCAGCGGACTCAGTGGGTCTCCCTGGCGATTGCCACGGTGGAGTGCAAAGTTGTCTGATCGCAATCCATTTGTCAGGACTGCTGCTAGTGGAGAGTTATAAAGAACTCTGATCCACTTAGTGAGGTAATCTCCGAGTCCAAATGCTTGTAGTGTAGAGAATAAGTAAGGCCATTCAACTCTGTCGAATGCCTTCTCTGCATCTAGGGAAAGCACCAGGGCTGGGATGTTGGAGTTGTGGCATAATTGAATGATGTTGAGTAACCGTTGTGTGTTGTCACTAGAGTTGCGACCTTTGATGAAGCCTGTCTGGTCTTCATTAATCAAATGGGGTAAACCTTTTTCTAGTCGCAAGGCTAGGATTTTAGACAATAATTTTTGGTCGGAGTTGAGTAGAGCGATGGGTCTATTGAAGCACATTCCTCAGGGCATTTCCCTTTTTTTAAAATAAGGGAGATGTTAGCCTCTCTGAGAGAGTGTGGTAAGATGCCATTTTCAAATGAGTGGTTTAACATTGCTAGGAGTGGGTCTAAAAGAATGTGGCTGAACTCTTTATACAATTCACAGCCAATCTGATCGGGCCCTGCGGCCCTACCAGAGGACATAGAATTCAAGGCACGCAGTGCCTCCTCTCTTGCGATTGGGGCGTCGAGTTGTAATTTCTGCTCGCCGGTTACTTGTGGAAGTTTTAAATTGGAAAAGAAAGCGTTCATGAGGGTAGGGGCATCGTCAGGTTGTTCAGATTTGTAGAGATTGCTATAGAACAATGCAAACTCCCTGTTGATAGTTTTGGAGTCAAAGGATCTAGCTCCCTCATGACTTATCACTGAGGTGATGGTTTGAGAATTAGCCCTCTTTTTGGTAAGATTAGAAAGGAGCTTTCCAGGCTTGTCCCCAGATTCATACATTTCCTGCCTAACATATTTGAGTGTTCAGCATCTTGAATAAGTAGGGTGTTTAGTGCAGCTCTAGTGGCTGTCACTTCCCGAAGTACATTTGCACTTGGGGTTAATACATAGGATTTCTCCAGATCTGTTAGTTTAGATTCAAGAAGTTTACACTGTTCATTCTTTTTACGTCTTCTAGAAGCCTCAAATGACATAATCAAACCTCTAGAGAATGCTTTGCAGGTTTCCCATATAATAGAGGGATTATTCATAGAAAGTGAATTGATGGAGTAGAAAATCTTAAATTCTGAAGTAAAATAAGAGATAAACTGGTTATCCTTCAATATAGAGGGTTTAAATCTCAAGCGCCTAAACAAGGCCCTATCCTCTGTTAGGGAGTACACCATAAAAATTGGGGCGTGGTCCGACAGTTTAATGTTACCCATAGAGCAAGAGGAAATTAGAAATAATTTAGATGATGGTATGAAAAAATAGTCAATTCTGCTATAGCTTTTGTAGTGCGAAAAAAATGTAAATTTTAGGTCATTAGGGTAGAGTGTCCTCCAGACATCTGAGAATCCGTTGTCCTGACAAAGTGAGTTAAGCATTTTAGCTTGTCTAGATGGAGGGGAGGAGCTAGAGGGGAGTTTATCAATCCCTGGGTTTAGATGACAATTAAAGTCTCCTCCCACAATTAGGTCATCAGATGCCAGTACAGTGAATTCGGCAAAGATATTTGATAAAAAATCAGGAGAGTAGCCAGGTGGGCAGTAGATATTCAAAAAGGAGAACTCCCTAGTCCCTACCTTGAATGACCCCCTTGAGGAACACATAGCGCCCCTTACTGTCTTTAGTACAAATGAGAGGTGTGAAAGCTATATTTTTACTAACCAAAATGGCCACACCTCTACTGGCAGAAGAGTAGTTTGTGGCAAATACCTGGCCATTCCAGACCCTTTCAAGCTTCTTAATACCATTATCATCTGGATGGCTTTCTTGCGGAAACAAAATTGATGCACCCTCTTTTTTTACAGAGGTGATAAGTGCCCGTCTTTTTGTAGGTTTCTGTAGGCCTCTAATGTTCCAAGAACAGATTTTTATCTTATTTATGTGAGACATGACCTAGTATCCAGATTATATATAGCATACTTTTAATAGATATCATGCTTTTAATATGAAGAATACAAGTGACCAGCCCTACTCTACGACATAATTCAAAAATTAGACATGAAAATGTAGTCTCTACATGCGATTTGACTTGAGCAAAACAGTTAACATAAACAAAACACCCCCCCCCACAGAAAACCCTCCCAAAAAAACGAAACAATGTGAAAAGTTAAAATAAAAACGACATAAAGGTCAGCCCCTCAGAACAGAAAAAGGGGCACGGTTCTTTGACCCTCCCTTGCTCCACAAAATACAGTGGAGTTGTGACCACACCAAAAACAGGCCGACCCCTGTCTAAGGCACTCCGTGACTCAAGTATTTATAAAGGTGACAGCATAGTCATAAAGTGGCTCTCAACACCCCGGCAGGACACGGAGAGATCATTGCCCATACACTCATGTGGTGTGTCAGTCTGGCCTACAGACAAACACACTTATGCACACATTTCGGATGTGCACACTAGCTTTCACTCACACACACAGACACATACACATACACAGTCACAGTATACACACACATATACATATGTACACATACATACACATACACATACACAGTCATAATATACACACACATATAGCCTATACATGTACATACACATACACATACTACAAGTTGAGCAATGTTCTCCGCAGAGTGTATCATCCAGGTGGATAGCCTATTCGAAATGAAATGAAATGAAAGTAGCCTACCAAGTCTGCCGTTTACAGAGTAGGCTTGATGGTCGTATGGTAGAAGTTCATTGCCTCGTCCACTTTAGTGAAGGAATGAGTCTTTTCCTGGAAGGTAATTAGAAGTTTAGCCGGGAGCGCCTGCTGCACCAGGCCATATCTCAGGGATGTCGCACGGAGAAGTGCCCTGATCGGGCCAAAGGCAGCTTGTTGACGGCGCAGGTCGTCAGGAACGTCCGGATAAACGCTGATCTTATCCCCCCGGTATGCCAACTGGCCAGCTTTCTTGGCCGCCAAGCGTTGGACTGTCGACTTAGTCTCCAGACTATGGAACCTGGCGATGAGCGGACGGCACCTCTCCCCCCGCGGTGGTCCAACCCGGTGCGCAATGGAGAGCAGGGGAGCAGGGCCAGTCCCAGCCTCTCCAAACAGCTCTCGCAGGAGGTCCTGACAAACGCAGTAGGTCTCCCTTCCTCTATCCCCTCCTTACATCCAATGAATTTCAAATTGAATTTCCTAGAATGAAACTCCAAAGATGATGTTTTCTGGAGCAGGATGTCATTATTTTCTTTGAGCAGTTTGCAATCTTTTTCGAGCGTATCAATGCGTGCATCTGTGAGTGTGGCGGCATTCTCCAGGTCTCGAACTTTTACTTTGCATTCATTGAGAGAACCCTCTAGGCGTTGCAAAGTCGCCTGGATAGGTTTTAAGCCATCCGAGATTTCCCTGCGAACAAGCACGTTGGCGTTGGAGATCTCCTTGCGAATGAGTTCATTATCTTTAGATAACTCGACAGATAAATGGGAGACCTCTTTGCAAACAATGTCTCTCACAAGTTTAGCCATGGCGTCTGGATCCATTTGTTTGCTGCGGGTACACATTCGCGTCTAAGAATATCATCTTCGACTAGCTCTCGAACACGTAACCTACAAACAAACTATATACACTTGTGCCACGGCAAATTATAGGATTTAAGCCGTCAGTGATGATTTAAATCAAAGATTTTACGGAGCCTCATACAGGTGTCAAACCATTCAGTGCATGCCACCGGAAGTGTCTGGATTGGAATATTGGATTGCTGTGGGCAATGCAGTCAGATAATGTCATTTTGACTTTACTCTCTCACCTGAAAAAAAATCGTATGTCCAACTATAAAAAAACAGACATTTCCAATGCTTCAATCCACTGTCCATGTACTGTAAATATGCCAATATGGTATTACCATGAAGCCCAATTCTAGCAGAATAAGAAAGATAGTATATCTACTTTAAGTAAAATAATAAAGTGCATCCAGTTAGCTCTTTAGCTGGCATGTGTGCAGCAGACTAGCTCATCTAATCACCTCTGAGTAAGCTAGTTAGCTTGCTAGTTCTTTGACACTATTTTACATACCATGGAACTATAATCAGACACTTTCTAGTCACAATAATAACGACCAATTTGAACCAACTTGCTCTGTTAGAACACTCAGCAATTATATTTGCTAACGTTTCAACTTGCTTACTTTCCATCTGCAGACATCTCACCCTGCAAAAACTCTCTCGCGTCGCGCGCACACTTGCGCACAATCTTGTGTGGAGATAGGTTTGGCTATGCGAGACTACTGCCGAACTAACGTTACCAACGAGCCCATGGGCTTGCCACTCGCCAGATTCGGATTGGGTGCATTTTAAAAAAGCTGATATTTTAGCCTACTTGTCAGATGTTTGGTGTCTACGTCCGTAATAATTACTCTTTCTTGGGGGGCGGGGGGTTCCGTTGCAAGGCAGTGGTAGGGGAAACACTGGTAGATACCATGTTTACATCTCATGGCTCTATGGTAGATCACATGTCTACATCTCATGGCTCTATGGTAGATCACATGTCTACATCTCATGGCTCTATGGTAGATACCATGTTTACATCTCATGGCTCTATGGTAGGTCACATGTCTACATCTCATGGCTCTATGGTAGATACCATGTTTCCATCTCATGGCTCTATGGTAGATCACATGTCTACATCTCATGACTCTATGGTAGATACCATGTTTACATCTCATGGCTCTATGGTAGATACCATGTTTACATCTCATGGCTCTATGGTAGATACCATGTTTACATCTCATGGTTCTATGGTAGATACCATGTCTACATCTCCTGGCTCTACTGTATGGTAGATACCATGTCTACATCTCATGGCTCTATGGTAGATACCATGTTTACATTTCATGGCTCTATGGTAGATCACATGTCTACATCTCATGGCTCTATGGTAGATACCATGTCTACATCTCATGACTCTATGGTAGATACCATGTTTACATGAATGAATGAATGAATGAATGAATGAATGGTCTTTATTGTCATTGCTATAGTACAGGTACCAAACAACGAAATTTAGGAGGGGTGGCTCCCCTGGTGCTAGGAAAGAAAAAACAAGAAAAAAAAACAAGAAGGGAAGGAGCTGGTTTACATAAATAAAGGCTATGTACACTATCCACTATACCAGGGGTGCTCACACTTTTTGGAACCAAGATCTACTTTTCAAGTAGCCAGTCTGCCAAGATCTACCAGTCTAGTTTCAACATCGCAAACGTACATGCACGTACTACAAACACACACACACACACACACACACACACACACACACACACACACACACACACACACACACAGTTCCCAGCCTGCATAGTAAACTCACAATACACTTCCCCTCTCTCTGTCACACAGCCACAGGAGAAGACCATCACAAACCCTCCCTCTTTGCTATTCTCGCTCACACACATTCACACACACACACACACACACACACACACACACACACACACACACACACACACACACACACACACACACACACACACATTTGCCAGTCTGCATAGGGAGCCATAGCACAAACCCTCCCTCTCTCTCCCTCTCTCTCTCACTCTCTTACACACACACACACACACACACACACACACACACACACACACACACACACACACACACACACACACTCACTTTCTCTCACTCACACACTGACAGCCAGTCTGCAGTACCATAGCCAACTACTGATCCAACAAACAGAAAAGTAAACCAGATACAAAACAGGTAGTTCCCTAGTTTGAAAGGAGGAAATAAATGCATTTCTCTACCTTAGTGGGAGACCTGGCACTGGGAGGAGGCAGCTAGTTTCTAGTAGTCAGGGCTGTAGGAGCTGGTTGCAAGGTGTCATCAGCCACTGTGGATCTGTCATCGAAAAGGCAATCTGCAGCCTCGAGAAACTTTTTTCACAATTTCGCCGTCTTTGAATGACTTCTTGTGTTTAACAAGAACGTGACTGACGCGATAAGAAGCTATCGTTGCAGCCGTACGTTTTCGCTCTTTTGCCACATTTCCCTTCTTCGAAATAGCCATCGTAGGTTTGCAGATCAGACAGACGCATTTCCAATATCACATCGTGTAAAAAAGTCCTCCTCCCATTCTGGATGGAAGTTATACGTTATTGGTTTCTTACTTGGTCCAGCTTCTCCACTCATTTGTATAGCCTTTATTTAGTATTATATAGTAGAAATTGGAAGGCTAACTAGGTAATTAGTCTCGCCGGTATTTTGTATTTTGTAGTTGGTGCTGTTGACTGCGCATGCGTGGTGAACCGCGTGTTAGGTGTAGGTGAAAAGATCAGATCTCAGACTGGCTTACCTGTACGTCAATCAAGTGGCAAAAGCCATAGTGAGGATGGATGATAGGCGATTTTTTTATTTTATTTTTTATTTTTTGTTGTTGTTGTTGTTGATCAATGCCATGCGATCTACCCATACTACCTTTGCGATCGACCGGTCGATCGCGATCGACGTATTGGGCACCCCTGCACTATACTATACTGTACAGATAGACGACTAGGGTTGTCATATTGCACATAGTGTTATTGCACATTCATTTAAAGTGTCGCAGTTTGCAGGCTTGAAATGTACATATTTGTGCCTCAGCACTACACCTGATTTTTTCAGTCAAGCAGCTGCCATCAATCCGTCCAGACTGTCCAGGGCCCAGAACCTAGGTCTTTGCTGTGTTCAGGGCCTGGATGGCCCTGGGGTAGAAGCTGTGCTTCAGTCTGTTTGTCCTTGTGGCCATGGTCCTGTACCGCCTTTTCGAGGGCAGCCGGGCAAAGTGTTCGTACCCAGGGTGGGTTGGGTCTCTGGAGATCTTGGAGGCCTTCCTGAGACAGCGTGTGTTGTACAGCTCTTCCAGAGAGGGGAGGGGGGTGCCGGTGATCTTCTGGGCTGTTCTCACGACTCTCTGTAGCGCATTTCTCTCCGCGGTTGTGCAGCTGGAGAACCAGTTGCAGATGCCGTAGGTGAGGATGCTCTCCACTGCGCCGCGGTAGAAGGCCACCATTATCTCCTGCTTGATGTGTTCCTTCCTGAGGACTCTCAGGAAGTAGAGCCGCTGTTGTGCCTTCTTGATGGTGGCTGCTGTGTTGTTCTTCCAGGACAGGTCATCCTGTATGTGCACCCCCAGGAATCGGAGGGCTGAGACTCTCTCCACGCTCTCCGTCGATGAGCAGGGGCTGGACCTCAGACTTTTTCCTCCTGAAGTCCACGATGATTTCCTGGGTCTTTGACTTGTTCAGCAGCAGGTTGTTAACCTTGCACAGCTTGCTCAGTTGCTCTACCTCATCCCTGTACGCCGTTTCGTCCCCCCCCCGAGATGCAGCCCACCACGGTGGTGTCGTCTGCAAACTTTACGATGGAGTTGCTGGGGTGGACGGGGGTGAAGTCGTAGGTGTAGAGGTTGTAGAGGATGGGGCTTAGCACGCAGCCCTGGGGGGACCCAGTGCTGAGTCTGAGGGCTGTGGAGGTGTGGGAGCCCACCCGCACCCTCTGGGGGCGGTCGGTCAGGAAGTCCTTGATCCATGCACATATAGAGTGTGATAGTCCCAGGTCTAGTAGTTTGGTCACTAGCCTGTCTCGAAGGATGGTGTTGAAGGCAGAGCTGAAGTCCACAAAGAGCAGTCTCGCGTAGCTGTTTCCCCTCTCCAGGTGGGATAGAGTGGCGTGGAGAGTCGTCGCGATGGCGTCCTCTGTGGACCTGTGGGCTCTGTAGGCGAACTGGTATGGATCCAGGTTGGGCGGGAGGCGTGTGAGTATGTGGGCCCGGACTAGTTTCTCGAAGCACTTCATGATGATTGGTGTGAGTGCCACCGGGCGGTAGTCGTTTAGGCTGCTCACCGTGCTTTTCTTCGGGACTGGGATGATAGTTGAGGTTTTCAGGCAGGGTGGGACGGTGGCCTGGGACAGGGACTGGTTGAAGATGTTGGTGAAAACCTCGGCCAGCTGGTCGGCGCAGTCCCTCAGCACCCGTCCCAGGACGCCATCCGGCCCCGAGGCTTTCCTGGGGTCTACCGCCTTGAGAGTGGTGTTTGTGTTGTGGTTACCTCCGTTCGCCCCTCGTCGAACCGGGCGTAGAAGGAGTTCAGCTTTTCCGCCAGCAGGGGGTCGTCCTCTGCGGCTGTGAGCCTGTTGGCTCTGAAGTTTGTCATGTGCTGAACCCCCTGCCACATCCGCCTGGAGTCGTTGCTCAGGAAGCATTCCTCAATCTTCTCTCTGTGTAGTGCAGCAGATTAAATCAATATTTCATAAGAATCGTTCACTTGGTGATACAAGCACCAAATTTGGCACAAATGATGTCCAGGATGTACTTTCTAAGAAAAGTACGGTTTCCAGCTGAAAATCCAAGATGGCTGCCACTTTTCAAGATGGCCGCCTCATCAGATGCAAAATAACGTTTTTTGGAGTAGAACTTGAATGAACAGAAATGGGTTAATGGTCCAAACATCAAAATGAATGTATCCTTACTGGAACTCAATTGTGTCAATTGAATTCCAATATGGCCGCCAGTTTTCAAGATGGACATGGCGTCTTTGGAGCAAACTCATCCTCAGGTTTTCCATGAATTTCAGCTTGGAAAGTTTGTGGTCCACAAGACTCACAGGGAGTTCTCAGGCTTACCCATTGACCAAGCTCACGAGCAGGCCAATGCAGTTGTTAAAGGTGATGGTGGTGCCATTGGCCTTACAGAGGATCCATCTGCACTGAGGCTGTGGATGGTGTCTGGACCAGAAGTTAGCCAGTTAGTCAACCAGTATGAGTTGGCATCTCAAGTCAAAGAAGCAAACAAAGATGTCAGGCATCATGAGCAGACCAGTCAGTCTCAGAAGTCCTTCACTGACAAGGTCCAAATGTTGTTTGATGTGATGAAGGATCTGGGCAATCCTTTCCAGGAAGAGTCCAAAGATCTGCTCACATTGGACACAAAAACCATCGCACATCGCAGTGCTGCTGAGCTTGTAAGAACTCACTTTGAGAAAGGTCAAGCTGCCTTCAGAGACTTTTTCAATGGTCTGGGGGATGAGGGTTCCTTCTATAAGCCCATTAAAAAGAACAAAGCCGACTTCTTTCGCCAAGAGGCAGCTGCAGCTTCCAGTGACATGAAGAAGCAGGTACTCAAAGATGACTGTCGTCTGTTCTCGCAGCTTTTTATATCGTGCCAATCACGAGAGTGTGACCTGCTTGAGTTCTTTAAGCATGAGAATCAACCTTTCCCTGCTGCACTGAGTGACACAGGGAAACTCCACTCTGGCCAGAAGTCTCAGCTTTCAAAAATTCTGGAAGCTACCATTTCTCCTCCTGACAAACAACCAGAATGTGATGCCATTATCATTGATGGTTCCTCTCTTGTGCATTCATTGTCTCCTACGACATCAAAGACCTTTGAGGAATATGCTGTCCAGGATGTAGTTCCAAAAATCCAGACCTACTCATTAGAGATGCTCCGATCAGGGTTTTTGGTGCCGATCACCGATCACAGCGTCGAAAATGGCAATTGAAGCATTCTATTTATTGTGTAGCATTATTTATGTTTTTAATTATTCTTAACACCATTGACATTGTATATTAAGTATTCAAATGAAATTAGGAGATGAGAAAGTATCATGAATTGACAACCATCTGTTTTATTGAATTCACAACCACCTGTAGCTTACTTCAGGAAAAACAAATAAAATGTGAAAATAAAAATCATAATTAATAAAATGTACACTGTCACATCAAATGTGCAACATTCCACTCAAATGAGAGGAACTAGGGGCTCTTAGAGAACTTGGAGCTTATACAGTATACTGTAGCTTTCCTGAGGAACAATAAACATACCCAAACTAAACTGCAACATAAACAGGCTATAGCCAAATATAAAATACTGTTTCAAGTCAGTCAGTTTCAAGTCATATTTAGGAGGAGATAAGACAGCAAGTCAGCAATAATCAATAAAACAAAAAAACAAAACATTGCACCTAAGGAGATTTCAGACTCAAACCTTACTTCTGATTAAGCAGCATCACTGGCAGATTAGCCTTGAGAAATACAAGCATCTCAGCGTTTTTGGCACTCAGCCTGTTCCTCTTATCATCTAAAATATGTCCTGCTATGCTGAAAAGTCGCTCGCTATCTACACTTGTGCAAGGTGCACAGAGGAAGACCTAAAACTCGCGCGCTAATAGTTGTTGCTATGGGCCTTAGCCTAGCTTAGTGACTTCCTGCTCGCGGGGTCACATGACGTCGCTGAACACTACCTACACTACGCTCGTGAAGTCGCGCTGGAACTCTGACCAGCACTCGTGGAACGCCTCTCGTCCAATCAAAGCACTCGGTCCCTTTATGACGTCGAGCCCAGTGTGCGCTTCGGCGCTCTCGGAGCGAATCGACGAACGCAGCAAATGCCGTATGATATTCGTGGTATTGAAAGACCTTGCGTGCGTTCCTCCGCGAGGAATTTCTTTTGAGCAGACATTACAAACTGCATATTTGTTGTCTCTTTCCGACACTGTGTAATATTGCCAGACTGGCGACGCCATTTCTCTATGTAAACTGATCGGCCGTGTTTGATCGGCCGTTTTGAGAACTCCGATCAAAACCGATCAAGGGCATATCGGCCGATATCGATCGGCGCCGATCAGATCGGAGCATCTCTACTACTCATCAAAGTATGAGCGAACAGATATCATTGTTGATGTCTACTGGACTTCAAGCCTGAAGGCTGAAACTAGGTCAAACAGAGGTATGGGAGGTCGACGAAGAGTGACAGACAAAAACAAACTGCCACCCAACTGGAAAAGCTTCCTGCGAGACAGCAACAACAAGACTGAGCTCTTCATGTTCCTAGCCGACAAGATAGTGACCCTGTGTCCCAACAATGTCATAGTTGTGACCAAAGGGGAGCAGGCTCTATCAAACAAGCCCATCAGCCTTGAAGGCTTAAGTCCATGTAACCATGAGGAAGCTGACTCCAGAATCTTCATACATACTCTTCATGCAGCCAAGCAACAGATGAAGTCTGTGTTGATCAAGGCATGCGACACAGATATTCTTGTTGTTGCAGTCAATGTTTTTGCGACTCTTCAGGATGCAGGCTTAGTAAGGCTTTGGGTAGAATTTGGCCAAGGTCAGTCCATTAAGTGGTTGCCTATCCATGACATGGTGCTTTCTCTTGGCCCAGAGAAATCCAGTGGCATGCTGTTCTTTCACGCCTTCACTGGCTGTGATGTTGTGTCAGCTTTTCGTGGCAAAGGCAAAAAAACGGCATGGCAAGCATGGGAGGTTTGCCCTGAAGTGAGCCCTGTCTTCAAAAAGCTCAGTCAGTACCCACCTATCATAGAAGATGCAGACCTCAACATCCTTGAGAAGTTTGTCATCACCATGTATGACAAGCAGAGCACTACAGGCAAGGTTGATGAGGCAAGACTAGAATTATTTGCGCGGAAGCAAAGGTCTTATGATGCCATTCCACCGACAAGCGCATCCCTTGTTCAGCATGTGAAACGGTCTGCCTTCCAAGCTGCCTGCATATGGGGCCAGGCAACAGTGTGCAAAATGCAAATTGAAAGCCCTGCCAACTGGGGCTGGAAAAAAGATGGTGAGGTCTGGCAAGTGGTCTGGACAACCCTTCCACCGATTGTTCAGACGTGTGAGCAGTTGACGAAATGCGGCTGCAAGACTGAATGCAGAGGACGATGCAAATGTTATCGATTCGGCCTGAAGTGTACCCAGTTGTGTGCCTGTGAATGTGAGGACTAAAAGAAGAAACAGCCATGATTGCCAGCCATGTTTTGCTCAGAATTGTACAATGCAGCCTATGCTTGGACATGTTTTCTGTGTTTCCGCTAACTACAGTATAAATGAAAAAAAAAAAAAAAAAGATTATACAAAAAAATAATACAAAATACACACAATTTTTTTTGGGGGGGGAGACAAAGACAGCCTCTACGTGGCCTTCCCTACAAGTAGCTTACAGGTCCAATAGCCAAAAGTGAAACTAATGTCTTTAATGCATCTTTTAGGAAATTGCTCAATCATTCTGGTTATTTTGTGTCCTTTTTTAAATGATAAAATAAAATAAATTTGTAGCACTGCTTAAATGCAATATGCGTATTTTGCGTATCGGAAACAACACCAAGAGAGTGTTTTTAGTTTAATTCCCATTTTATCACCATAATATTCAATAATTTTGATATTCTAAATGCAGAATTGGATTTCTCACACTCAAAAACATATTTCAATGTATAGGCCATCAAAATAGGATTATTGCAGTCAAAAACGCTGTTTGAATCCATTTCGAATGGCGGCCATCTTAAAAAATGGTGGCCATTTTGTTTTTTCAAGTGGAAACCGTACTTTTCTGAGAGAGTAGGTCCCAAAGCACTTGTGTGCCAAATTTGGTGCTTGTATCACCAAGCGAACGATTATTTCATTAATCTGCTGCACTAGTGGTCTGCCTTGGCCTCTCGGATGCCGCGCTTTAGGTTAGCCCTGGTGGTGCTGTACAGCAGTGTGCCCTTCCCTGCGAAGAAGGCGTTGTCCCTCTCATTGATCAGTTTTTGGACCTTCCCAGTCATCCATGGCTTCGTGTTGGGGTAGACCCGGACCCGTTTGTCCACGGTGACTGAGTTGGTGCAGTTCACTATGTGGTTCAGAACCGACGACATGAACTGTTCCAGGTCCTCATGCTCATATTCCTGCCATGAGGTGTCATTTAGGCAGATCTGCAGTGGAGCGGACCCTTCTGGCCAGGTTCTGACAGTCTTAGTGGTGATGGGAGCACTTTTCCTCATGGTAGTGTAGGCTGGGATCAGGAGGATTGACACATGGTCAGACATGCCTAGATGAGCTAGCGGTCTAGCCTTGTAAGCACGCTTGATGTTGGTGTATACCTTATCCAGTGTTTTTTCTCCTCTTGTTGCACATTTAACATGCTGATAGAACTTGGGTAGTACTGCCTTCAGGTCGGCATGATTAAAATCTCCGGCTATAATGTGGACTGCCTGTGGGTCCGCGCTCTGTTGACCACTGATGACGTCATATAGCCGCGCCAATGCTAAGCTACCATCTGCATTAGGTGCAATGTAAACGCTTGTAATATACACTGCATTGAATTCCCTCGGGAGGTAAGTGGGTCGGCATTTAACAGTCAAGTATTCCAGGTTTGGGGAGCAGTGGCTACTTACAGTTTTCGTGTTTAAGCACCAGCTATCCTTCGTAGATATAATGAGCCCACCTCCGCGGGTCTTTCCGCTAAGCAAAGTCCGATCTGCCCGGTGAAGGGATCTCCCTTCCAGGCTAATCGCGGAGTCCAGGATAGTGTCATTTAGCCATGTTTCAGTGAGAATAATCACACAGCTATCTCCCACGATGTTATTTGTGGCGACCTGTAGTCTCAATTCGTCCATCTTATTAGCCAGGGACCTGACGTTGGATAGGAAAATACTCGGCAAAGCTGGCTTATCCGGGCTACGTCTCAGCCTGGCTGGCAGGCCTCCCCTTCCTCTTCGGCGTTGTTTACGGTCTCGCCTCCGCCGCTTGCGCCTGAGGGCTGGGATCGCGTAATATTTTTCACCCGGCGACCGCGCGAGGTCGAATGGGATCCTATGTTGTTTCAAGAACTCCGCCGTTACAGTCCCCTCGTTTTTCGCACCAACTTCTAGTAAGTCTAGTCTGCTGTAGGTACTATTTACACAACCGTTCCCTATAAGTAATACAATAAAAATGTACATACAAATGTACTTAAAAACACTAAAGAACACCAGTGTTGAAGCCACTCGAGCCGCTGCGTCTGTGCGCGCCGCCATCTTGATGGTAGATACCATGTCTACATCTCATGGCTCTATGGTAGATACCATGTTTACATCTCATGACTCTATGGTAGATACCATGTTTACATCTCATGGCTCTATGGTAGATACCATGTTTACATCTCATGGCTCTATGGTAGATACCATGTTTACATCTCATCACTCTATGGTAGATACCATGTTTACATCTCATGGCTCTATGGTAGATACCATGCTGAAAGTGCGAAAGGAGAAAGGCTATTAAGAGACGTCAAAACGTAAAGTTGAAGTGAAACAGCGACGGGATCTAACGCTGGCAGGCAGTGATTCTCAGGTTTTGATCTGAGTAAAAACATTTCATTGGTTGCTGTTTTCCGAGAGTCTGAGGCTGGACAGCTATAATAGTCCAAAATGCGTGCATCGCTCTAATGCAAGCGTCGGTATTAGCATCATTTTTATGTTCTGCAATATTGTTATGTTAGCCTCATTTAAGTATTCAGAGGGTTTAGAGAACGAATGGCACATACAGAGTTTTTATGAATGGAACCGTGTACTCCATCACCTCATCAACGCAATCTAGACATTATAATGTTCCAGACCTTTGCTTGAAGACATTTTCTCTAACTGGACCTTGTTGAATTTTTGCTGAATACCCCTGCTATAGTCGTTCGGTGACAGGGCTATGTATGTCATCTGCATAGTTGTGGTAAGCAATTTTGTTCTTTTTTATAATGTGTCCCAATGGAAGCTTCTAGAGATTGAATAGGAGGGGGGATTGACCCTTGGGGAACCCCACATGTCATTTTAATTTGGTCGGACACAAAGTTGCCAATGGAGACATAATAGCTTCTGTCCTGTAGGTAGGATCTAAACCAGTCTAGTAGTACTAAAACTGAGATTTTTCTGGAGTCAGTGTTCACACGAATGTTATTAAGGACCTTCATTTGGGGTTGAGTGGTTTGTGGAGTTGGGGGCAGGGAGTGAGGGTGGGGGGAGAGAAGGGGGGGCTGCACCGTCACTTTAGTGGCTCAACAAGTTGGCTAACGATCTGTCTTGCCCTGGCGACTGAAGGGCGCAGTTCAGCCAGCTGTGATGAGTTTGGAGGGCCCTTTACTGTAGGCTGTCGAGGCTGACGAGACGCGGTTGAAACGCCTCCTAGGATTACGGTGCTAGTTGTCCGTCTTCCATTCCTTTTCAAAGCCTTCTAAATCATCCGAATCAGTTATAACATTGTCATAATAATAATAGTAATAACTTTTATTTGTATAGTGCTTTTCCTGCAAACGTTGCAGCTCATCATCAATATCACTCCCTTCCGAACTAACTTCAGAAACTTCTCCGCTGTTGCCAAGATATTGTGAAAAAAATTATAATCTGCACGTGTGTAGATACTCCCACGTGTATATGTTGATGCATTCCATTGGCCAAGAGACCAGAAGAATGTGGAAAAAATACACATACTACAAAATGACGTATCCGCTTTACCGGCTTGAAAGGTAGAACAACGCAACAGCGCCCCCGGTTTAAATGGGTTAACCATTGTGTTACTCCCCCAATCCACTTGGTCATACCATTTGACCTTTTGACCCTTGTATTATGTTGGGACAAACTCACACGTATATGACGGACAGGCATGTTTATATTCTTTTATTTTATTACACCTTTTCTTTTAACAATATATTTGAGAGACACCATGTTTTGCAGTATAAACTATAGGTATATATCTATTTAAAATAATATTCTTCTTTTTGACAACTTTGCTCAATGTTTTGCACAAAATGTGTTTGTAACCCTGTATATGTTCATATTCTTACAGATGAGCAGAGCTCCAACGCAAGTTCAGACAGTGAGCCCAGCTCCACCACATCAGGAAACCATAAACAACACAGACACTCAGGAGAGAAAACACACCACTGCTCCCAGTGTGGCAAGAGTTTCAAGCATGCAGGAAACCTGAAGCAGCATCAGAGAATACACACAGGAGAGAAACCTTTCCAGTGCTCCCAGTGTGAGAAATGTTTTACTCTAGCAGGACACCTAACTATACACCAGAGAATACACACAGGAGAGAAACCATACCATTGCACACAGTGTGGCAAGAGTTTCAATCGGGAACAAAACCTAAAGAGCCACCTGAGAATTCACACAGGAGAGAAACCATACCAGTGCACACAGTGTGGGAAGAGTTTCAGGTGGGCAGGATATCTAACTATACACCAGAGAATACACACAGGAGAGAAACCATACCAGTGCTCCCAGTGTGGGAAGAGTTTCATTCATGCAGGACACCTAAAGACACACCTGAGAATACACACAGGAGAGAAACCATACCAGTGCTCCCAGTGTGGCAAGAGTTTCAATCATGTAGGAACCCTAAGGAGACATCAGAGAATACACTCAGGAGAGAATTCATACCATTGCTCCCAGTGTGGGACAAGTTTCAATCAAGCAGGAAACCTAAAAGTACACCAGAGAATACACACAGGAGAGAAACCATACCAGTGCTCTGACTGTGGGAAGAGTTTCAGTCATGCAGATAGCCTGAAGAAGCATCAGAGAGGAAGAATCTGCAGGAGTGTGGGATGTTCACCACACCGGATAAGTGGTTGTTGAAGATCACTCAACGGTTCTTGCCACCAGAGGGAGGCATCGAGCAGTCCACCCTGCCACAGGTCATTATAACACCACCAGAGGGCAACGATGAGCAGACCCCACCTCCGTCTGAGGAGGATCCAATGCCAGCATTGGGTCTGGACTTGAACTATGACATCGAGCTGTTCCCCATGATTAACCTGGGTTTACCACCAATGACTCTGTTGATGAATGATGAATGTTTCTGCCATGATCTGCCAGACTGATTTGCTATGAAATGTATACCTGCTTGCATAGGAATAGAATCAGGAAGTGAAAAGCTAAACACATATACTCTGAGAGAAATCAACATATCCCCACTAGAATGGGGTTGATTGTGTTGCAAGATGTATAAGAAATGTGAGATAGGACCAATGTGATGTAGCTGAGACTTGAGATAGGATGTGTGCGCTATCTTGTTGTTGATTAAAACAATGTCTTATGTTGAACTAGGGACAGAGCTTGAGGACAAAGGAGTTCCCCTTTTACTAAAATAAGCTCACTAGGCGTAAGAGCAAGTAACTTTCCCCTTCTTGACCAGATGGTCTCCGGGAGAGGAGAACTTCCTCTTTTTAGCTAGTAGCTAATAGTTTGGAGTGATCCCAGCCAATTGGGCTGTAAAACATAGAGGGTTTCTTACTGAATAATACTTGGTCTCAGGGTGAATCCCAATTCACCACTCTGGCTCCGTTTTCAGCCCTAATCTCCTTTTTGCGCGTTCACGTGTAGCCGTTGTGGCGTCCCAATTCATTACTCATTTAGGGTTAGGGTTAGGGTTAGGGTTGGCTCCAAACTGAGAAAATCTTGACCCTTGTTCGATTCGGAGCCATGAGACTCCCTTCCGGCATGCATTGCGAAACATGTACAGAAATGTTCTTTTCGCTCTCGTAATACGGAAGCGAGCCTGAAATGTCATTTACTTTTTCTGGAATTACTTGTAATTAAAGACTTGAAAAAATATGATAACCATCGTATTATCTTAGTTTAATGTCATTTCAATGCATCATAGACCTTTTCTTTACAACAAGCATAACAACAAAAGATCGCTTTTATGCCGCTATTGTGCCTATGCAGGAGAGCCCCATTGAAGCGTCAAGCACAGCCATCCCATAATATAATATATTATATTATAATATAAGGAGCGCGATTCACATCGAGATGTGCATTCCTGTTTAGAAATAAAAGATTACCTGTGGCGTTTGACAGCGGATGATGATAGACATATTTAATGTGAAGTTATCTATCTAACGTTAGGCTGATGTGTGCATGATAGACGCGCATGACCTATGTCCATGTTTTATTTACAGCTATGGCACGAATTAAACCAAAACAACCCGCAATCCTATCCGAGCAGTTGTTATTATGTAATATTGTTGATGGGTTATATAATTTAATGTTATTTCAATGCATTATAGACCTTTTCTTTACAACAAGCACAACAACAAAATCGCTGTTATGCCGAGGTGCTTAACATAGAAAGTTCCACAGTCCAGCGCGCTTGGGACAGCGGGCAGGACACCGGAGCGCGTTTGTCACAGGCTGACAGTCACCGTGTTCCCCCCCCCTTGGTGGTATATGACGCTATAGTTGTTATTATACCAAAACAACCGGCAATCTAATCCGAGCAGTTGTTATTATGTACTATTATATATGTAGTTAACTAATGCAGTGGACAGCGGCTGTTTCTCCAGCGTTCCTGTCACTTCGGATTTCGTATCGTCATAAAATTAAATCTGTCATGCATTTTTCCATGTTTCCCTTTGATGGCATATGACGCCGTAAATGTAACTAAAGTTCAGCCTCGAAGTTGTTGCACTGTTGTCCTAAATCAAGCAGGGTTGGGCCGTGTTAGTACCTGGATGGGAGACCGCCTGCTGTAAGCTTTTCGTTCCTCCACGTTACCGAGGAGAGGCGCGTGCCGCGGCCGAGGAGAGTGTACTCTTTCCGGATAGACATTTATGCATGCTCTCGGGGTTCGAAACATAACGTCCCGGGGTGCCAGCGGGTTGGTTGATGGCTCAAAATGACCGTATACCGATGGTGAAGTTAGCAAAGCAGTATTGTGTTTTTACCACCTTCATAGCCGGTGTTATTCACGGACAAACACGGTGCCCGGAGGCACCCTTTGCGGGTTAATAACTGTGGTTTACCGTGGGTTAGGATAACAATTCAAACGTGTCCGGATAGGGGAGAGGACAGGGAATCTGAAACCATTTGAATGGTGTCGATACGACACAAATCCCGGGTAGAACTTCTCTCCCCCATGATAATGAAGCATTATAATTTTTTATTTGATGACTTGTTTGATCGATTGATAGCGTTCAAATTCATTCAAGTTGTGAATGAATCGCGAGCGTCAATGCTTTTCTACGATACTACGTGTAATGTCACTTGGACATAGAATAATAAGACACTTGAGTCTGGGTTCAACAAAGGTATAACCAGTATACTTCGGTTCTCTCGACACCTGTCAGTCACCTAGTGGTATATCATGAACTCGCTCTAAGGCGCATGCGCTGTCCTGACTATGAATTAACCCATTCATTACACTACAGATGACGTATTAGGGTTGTCCCATGAAGGGTTGTCCCATTTCCCCCGGGGAACCACTACGGCTCTGGCTCCAAAACGAGTGACTCCAAAACGAGCTGAAGTGGTAAAAAAGAGAATCGGGATTGGGCCTCAGACTTGGATTATTTTTGGAACCGCCTTCACTTGTATTGGGGAAGTGAAACGAGGCTCTGCCGAGGGTCGATTTCAGCTCTGAGGATACAGGCTGGTGGCTGAAAGGAGAAATTAGGGCATCGGTCAAAGCCGAACTTCTCCATTATTTTTGTATATATATCAGATAGGCAGAGTATGGGAAGAACAAGGTTGGTCATTCATTTAATTTCCTTTTATTATTATTTTTAACATTTAGTATGACTTTTAAATTACTTGATGATTTTATTTCATTTCTTTAATTTCTTTTTTTATACATTTTACCCACTTATGGGATGATATATATTCATATATATCCATGTGCTGGCATTTTTACCATCACTTCATGAATAATAAAGTATTACTTGAGCAATTGACAAGAGGGGTTCAATGATTTGACAAGGTATTAGGATGATTATTATTAGCACTATTATAAACAAATATTATTATTACGTTATTATTATTAATAGGGTATTTATGAATTGAAACATCTGGTGTCTTGATTACAGATGTTACAGATGTTTTACAATTCATAAACTTGGAATGACATGCGACTGTGCGGTGTATGGAGTGCATGTATCATTCCAAGGAGAATAAAATATTTACAAATAATTAAAACAATTTTTAAAATTGATTTAGAAGGGTGAATTCAATCCTATATCAGGGTGGAGAGGAGGGTTTAAGGGCCATGACCCTCTGAGAGGGTTTGAGGTAGCCGTGACCCTCTGAGAGGGTTTAAGGTAGCTATGGTAACCCTCTGAGAGGGTTTAAGGTAGCCGTGACCCTCTGAGAGGGTTTAAGGTAGCCATGGTAACCCTCTGAAAGGGTTTAAGGGTTAGGGTTAGACCTCATAATGGAAGCGCACAAACAGCTGTTTCTCTGAACAGTCATTGTGTCGAGGTATCGAGAAATACAGAAACATGTGTTGGTGGTATTATGTGGTGTTGCTGTCGAAATGAAGTAAAATGACATTTTGTGACATTGTTGTTTAAGGAAGTAGTTTTCTGACTTTTGGCATTTCCCACAAGGTAGAGTAGGGGGTGTTCTGTTGTTGTGTTCTCTACTAGTTTCCACCAGTTTCTCTTTGGACGCCCTGATATCCGTGTGAACACGTCTGTTGACGTTTCACACCCAGCACATTTGAGGCTGATATGGAAGACAATGCAGCACAGAGGCAGATGTTTATGACATCATTCTGCTGTTCCATTCCACTAGGGGGTCTAAGGTAGCCATGACCCTCTGAGAGGGTTTAAGGTAGCCATGACCCTCTGAGAGGGTTTAAGGTAGCCATGGTAACCCTCTGAGAGGGTTTAAGGTAGCCATGGTAACCCTCTGAGAGGGTTTAAGGTAGCCATGACCCTCTGAGAGCGTTTAAGGTAGCCGTGACCCTCTGAGAGGGTTGGTCAAGGCCGGGTTATGGTTTAGAGCAGTGGTTTTCAACCCTCTTATGATTTGTACTTGATTAGTTGAATCAGGTGTGCTGGTGGTGGAACAGATCAAATATGTGGAACGGCTGGTGGTCCCCGAGGAGAGGGTTGAAAACCACTGGTTTAGAGGCCTCTGATCCTATGAAAGGGTGGGTCAAAGCCTATAAGGTATCCAGTTCTATAATGGGTAGATCAATCGTATGATCGGTTGGATTGACTTTATAATAGGTGAACTGGATATCAGGGATTAACAGGTTACTAGATTAAGGTATTACAAGGACTCAATAATCTTGCATGAACTCTCTCTAGCAGCGGGAAGACTCTGCAACCATTGATGTCATGCCGCATGACCGTAGGCAATCAATTGGAAGCTGAGTTAGAGAGGTTGTCTTGAGTCTTGACCTTTCGCTGCTCCACTACCTGGCCTTGCCCCTAGGTGGCGCTAGTGAGGGTCTTGATGACAGGCATGCTTAAGGCGAGGGTAACTTTATTACTAGGTTCAGTGTTTCCTCCAGGATTTTTCACATTAGTGGCGGGGTGGTCGTCTTTCGCGCGCGCAGCTCGCGCCCGGTTTTTTTTCCGCGTGCGCGCGCATAAAACACGTGCACCCGAAAACAAATATAATTTCTTAAATAGCGGTTAAGTCATTAAAGCCGAGCAGGTGATTTTATATAGAAGGTGATCAAATACCAATATTGTTATGTACGACAGTATGTCATTGCAGCACTTTGTTGCACTTTACGACGTCACATTCTGTTAGAGCTTTACGACTGTGTGTGTGTGTTGTCAGAATGAATGGCACTTGACAGTAAACGGATCTCAGTTTGTATACCTGTGTGGATCTACATTTATTAGCATAACACAAACATAATACATTAGATAGAACAACCCTGTTCATTAATGTTCATTAATGCTTGAGTTCATGTTCGCACTTACTGTGTTGTGTGCCAATGCACCCCTGTGATGCTGTGTGTGTTATTGAGACCGTTGGGAGAGAGAGCTCCGGTGAACTAAGAAAGTTGTGTATGAGATAGTTTACAATTAAACGCACAGATTACATGAGCGAAGCTATCTGTCATTATTTCAACCACTGTCCAAGTGGGGACGTTACAATACTTTCGTTTTAGAACGAAACGTTAGGCTAGCAGCGTTTAGCAGTCACCATTCTTGAGCAAAACATGATACAAACAAACATTCAAATACTCGTGTCGTCTTGATTTTTTTTTAGATTTCAATGTATGACGCATCATTTGAAAGCTTACCATCTGTAGTTTCAGACTATGTAAACAAACGAAAAATTACGTAAGCAAATGTTATTATTTATCTGGTATAGATACCACTTCTGCACCGAATGTACCGCCACCGGCACAAATCCGCACCCGACATGTTACCGTAATTTCTAAACGGTTTGTGCTATCGAAAAAAATCCAACTGTCCCTGAAAGCTGAGATGTTGCACTTCAACCAACATATGATTGGATTCTTAATAGGACTGGTTGTTAAAATCCCTAAATATTCAGCACAACAATTGAGTGGAGTTGGAGATGTCCTCTTGGGTGGAGTGGAATTTTGCAATGATCACGTGGTGCCACCAGTACGACGGGTATTACGGTAAAATGTGACGTGAGGATATTCTCAGAGTCAGTTTACTCACAGTGATTGGCGGAGCGTTCAGGGACACATGCTTTTTTTCAGTTCTCCGGTCATAATAACTCGCTGCCTTTCTGCGCAGCCTGAATCAAAGTGGACTGTCTGAATCATTTGGTGGCGGAGCAAATTCATTCGTGGCGCCCGCCACCAATAAATGCATATAGAGGAAACACTGAGGTTCAAAGGTTAATAAGCTATAGTAAGCAATAGGCTCGTTCAGTCAAAAGGTTCTTGGTAGAAGGTTATGTGGCAAGATTTAGAGACAGGCACAGCATTTATTAGGAATTCCCTATGTAACAAAGGTCCCTTGTACCCTTCTTGTCAACTGTAAAACATTAGATTCAATGCACGTTATAGTTACTACTAAATGGTTAGCCTAGCCTAATGTAACCAGTGGGGTTAATTGGTAAATCACGCCCACTTGGCATATTCTCTATAAATAGCTTACCTGTGACAAGTGCCTGTGTCTTGCTCCCCTCCTCCTCCGTTACCAGCTGTGGCCACTCCTACTGATTACGCACGGCTACACTCTGACTTCAGGTATGCAGCGTCTCCCTTGGTTTCCCAGTCGGCGGGCTAATGCGACAATGGGATCGAGTGGTCGAGGCAGATGGCTTGCTGTACCGCCGGCTCTTTCGTCCAGGTGGTGGGGAGGAAGTTCACCAACTACTCCTGCCGGAAAGCCTCAAGGAGGAAGTACTGAGCCAACTCCATCAGAACCATGGGCATCAGGGTATGGAGAGAACCACTGATCTGGCAAGGCAGCGATGCTACTGGCCAGGAATGGACCGGGAAATAAAGGAGTGGTGTCAGAAATGTGAGCGCTGTACCCTTGCCAAGTCCACTCAGCCCCGAAACAGGGCACCTATGGGCCACTTACTTGCTGCAAGGCCAAATCAAATCTTGGCCATTGACTTCTCCTTGCTGGAGCCTGCCAGAGATGGTAAGGAGCTGATTCTAGTGATGACTGATGTCTTTTCCAAATTTACCCAGGTTGTGCCTGCTAGAGATCAGAAAGCCACCACGGTCGCCAAGATACTAGTTCAAGAGTGGTTCTACCGCTATGGCGTCCCTGCCCGAGTGCAAAATGGCGCCGGTTGGGTGGCAGCCAGTTAAACAGCTCAGTCTTACTTCTACTTTTTTAGCCCTTTTTTAGCCCTTTTCAACCTTTTATTTCAAACTTTTATCTTTTATCTTTTAACCGGAGTGCTCAATATGTGCCTGATAAACGGAGGAGTGCGGGTGTATTCCAGAGAGGAGCTCATTGCCCTTAGGAGTCGAGCTACTGCTCCTCCAATAGGAATGCCCAGCGAAATAAAGACACGCAGACGAGGAACGAGGGCTGGAGCGTTCGTGAGGGCGAGGAGAGACAGACAAGCCAAGAGGACCTACCTGCCGTCTGTTCTTATGGGGAACGTCAGGTCGCTGGTCAACAAGGCTGATGAGCTCTCTGCTCTGATGAAGGGACAGGGGGAATATGGGAAATGTAGCCTGCTATTCCTGACTGAATCCTGGCTGAATCCTGGCATCCCAGACGGAGCGGTAGAGCAAGATGGTTTCACCATGGTCCGCGCGGACAGAACCAGAAATAGCGGTAAGAACAAAGGAGGCGGGATCGCTGTGTTTGTTAATTCCAAGTGGTGCAAGCCAGGCCATATCACTATCAAAGAGCAAGTCTGCACTCCAGACATAGAACTGTTGGCGCTAGGTTTGAGGCCAGATCTCTGTCCGAGAGAGTTTTCCCATGTTGTGGCAGTGACTGTTTACATTCCCCCAAGCGCGACCCTGGCGCGCGCAAATGACGTCATCCACTCCTGCATCGCGGGGATACAGACTGCACACCCAAACGCATTTGTCATTGTGAATGGGGACTTCAACCACGTAAATATGGAAAAGACATTGACGGATTTTACCCAGTATGTCACATGTAAAACAAGGGAGAACAAAATACTAGACAAACTATATGCCAATGTGAAGGGAGCTTACACATCCACTGCCCTCCCGCCACTAGGGGCATCCGATCACAACATGGTCTGGATGGAACCAACATACACCCCTATCATAAAAAGGCTGCCTATCACCACCAGGACTGTCCAGCAATGGTCAGAAGACGTGGAGGAGGAGCTGAGGGCGTGTTTTGAAACAACCGACTGGGGGATGTTCTAGAGAGTCCACGGGGAGGACATAGATGGTCTGCTAGACTGTGTCACAGACTATATCAAGTTCTGCGAGGAGAGCATCGTCCCCATTAAAAAGGTACGGTGCTTTCCTAACAACAAGCCGTGGATGAATGGGAACATCAAGAACCTTCTGAAAAGGAAGAGGAGGCTGTTTAAGGCAGGGGACACTGAGGGAGCCAGAATCACCACTGTTTAGATTGCAGTGAGAGTTTCATTTGTCCAACTCACCTTAAATCATAACCACAGACTCAAGGAGGACAGAAGACTCACTCTTGTCTTCAGTGTGGAAAGAGATTTGGTTATATGAGCAAACTAAAGAGCCATCAGAGAATACACACAGGAGAGAAGCCATTCTGCTGCTCCCAGTGTGGGAAGAGTTTCAATGAGGCAGGATCTTTAAAGACACACCAGAGAATACACACAGGAGAGAAGCCATTCTGCTGCTCCCAGTGTGGGAAGAGTTTCAATGAGGCAGGATCCCTAAAGACACACCAGAGAATACACACAGGAGAGAAGCCATATCACTGCTCCCAGTGTGGGCAGAGTTTCAGTCACGCAGAAAACCTAAAGAGACACCAGAGAATACACACAGGAGAGAAGCCATTCTGCTGCTCCCAGTGTGGGAAGGGTTTCAGTGAGGCAGGAAACCTAAAGACACACCAGAGAATACACACAGGAGAGAAGCCATTCTGCTGCTCCCAGTGTGGGAAGAGTTTCAGTCACGCAGGAAACCTAAAGAGTCACCAGAGAACACACACAGGAGAGAAGCCATTCTACTGCTCCCAGTGTGGGAAGGGTTTCAGTCAGGCAGGATCACTAAAGAAACACCAGAGAATACACACAGGAGAGAAGCCATTCTACTGCTCCCAGTGTGGGCAGAGTTTCAGTCGGACAGATGAACTAAAGAGCCATCAGAGAATACACACAGGAGAGAGGCCATATCCCTGCTCCCAGTGTGGGCAGAGTTTCAGTCAGGCAGGATCACTAAAGAGACACCAGAGAATACACACAGGAGAGAAGGTTTAAGGAGGCAGGGGCCCTAAAGAAGAAGGGGGGGTCTGCTGGCTGCACCATCATCTACTGTATGGATATTTACTTGTTGATCGTATCAGGGAAAAGGTTGTGTCATGACATGAGCCTTTTCTAGATTATTGTCAGAGTAGGGTTAAATGCTATATTCTGATTCCACCTGGTTGTAAGACAGGTGATGCTAACCCAGCGCTAGTTCAAACAGACCGTAGTAGACTTCAAACAACAAAGAGACCCGGACTCATCATGATTCTCCCGAGAGACCCCGGATTCAAACTGATCTTTTCCTCTCCTGAGCCAGCATTTTATTCTCAAACACAAAGAGACACACATGGACAGCCTCGTGAGGAAGCACACATGGGTAGGAACACACATGGGTAGGGGGAGGCGGTTTGATGAACAAAACAGTGTTTAGCAAAATCAGATTTACGACAGGGCCCCCAGGAATGAAGGCCTAGCCAAGACACCTGATAAGAAATGCTACAATGGCCAGCTTGTGAGTCTGTGCGGCAGCAAACAGCACGGGGTTGCTGCGGAATTCACAGAATAGGACAAAAGTGTACAGAGTGCAAACATTTAAAACATCCACAACATTATAACATTATAAAAACATCATTCAACTCTAACAATTATTTTCTCTCAATTCCTCCTGTCCTCTCCTCCTACCCTCCCTTCCTCTCCTCCCTTCCTCTCCCTCCTGGAGAGTGAAAGAGGAATCGAGGTCGTAGGAGTTGAGATGTCCTTGTCCCCTCCTGCGTCATTTGGTCACCACCCCTTCCACCCAGATGTGGCCTTGGTATTTAGAAGCCGAGTGTGACTGAATACTGGTATGTTGTTATGTTTGCAATAAATCCTCCTAACGTTTCAGCTGGAAGACTGAGATGTTATACATCATATCATATTAAGATATAGATCCTATCACTTCTCAGTTTTCTATTAGTTCAGCTTATTTTCTGGACATACGCCTGGACATACTCCAACACTGTTCCTCCCCCACATTTGTTAGATTGGCCTCTAACCTGTGTTACACATTGACATTGTTTAATGATGGGGGGTTTTATAAATGTGATTTTCATATTTTTCATGTTATCAAAGTTTAAGGGTTGAAGAGCCTCAATATAACAAACAATAGTTTTAACATCACTTACTTATACTTATAGTTTGTTGTCTCAGTTAACTTGTGTTTTTTGTAGTCCACTAAATCTAGGACTACAATTCCCCAGATGTATGGCCATTAGGTGAAATATTTCACACGTGTGTTGTGCATTGGCTAATCAAGTGATGTTGTTTGAACCTTTTATACTACTGCATTCACTTGTCACTGCTTTATGCCTGAAGAAGGTCTATGACCGAAAGCTTGCAATAAAATAATGATTTTTGTACAGATTTCAGTGTGCGGATGCTGCTTTTTTCACCCTAAAACAATTCATAATCAAAAGTGTAAAAGCTGTACAGTAATAATAATAATAACTTATATTTGTATAGCACTTTTCCTGCAAGCGTTGAAGCTCAAAGTGCTCCAATCATTATATATTCCTAATTTCATTATTTAGTCATTTAAAGGCAATATTAAAAAGATGGGTTTTTATTCTTGACTTGAACATATGTGCTGAGGTTGCATCCCTAATGTAAACTGGCAGTGCATTCCACAATTTGGGTGTATAAAATGAGAATGCAGCCTCACCAAATCTCTTCTTTTGTCCATGTGGTACACAGAAAGCCAGCATCAGAAGACCAGAGAGCTCTATTGGGCTGATATGCTAGCACAAGATCTGAACATATTCTGGTGCTCTGCCAGTGAGAGCTTTATAAACAAGCAGAAGGATCTTGAAGTCTATTCTGAACGTAATGTACATGGCCTTTATTTACCTCAACACAAGAGAGCACCATTCTATTATAGAGGCAGGCTATTATAGAGACAGACTGTTATAGAGACAGACTATTATAGAGACAGACTATTATAGAGACAGACTATTATAGAGACAGACTGTTATAGAGACAGACTATTATAGAGACAGACTATTATAGACAGACTATTATAGAGACAGGCTGTAATAGAGACAGACTATTATAGAGACAGACTATTATAGAGACAGACTATTATAGAGACAGACTGTTATAGAGACAGACTATTATAGAGACAGGCTGTTATAGAGACAGGCTGTTATAGAGACAGACTATTATAGAGACAGGCTGTTATAGAGACAGACTATTATAGAGACAGACTGTTATAGAGACAGACTATTATAGAGACAGACTATTATAGAGACATACTATTATAGAGACAGACTATTATAGAGACAGGCTGTTATAGAGACAGACTATTATAGACAGACTATTATAGAGACAGACTATTATCTTTTCAGGAAGGTACAGTATGTCTAAAATGCAAGGTCATTCATCCTATTTAGTGCCAAATAATATTACTGGTAGCTTATACGTAAGGAAGATTGTCAATCAGATAATAATAATATTTAAGTGACCTGATATCTGTCGTAGTAGAATTTGTTCAAGGATCAGCAACATCGAAGATTTACCAGAAGATTATAGTCTTTATTTACACAAAACAACTCTTCTGGAGATTTATTTTTATTGGTCTGTTGCTGGTGGGTTTCAGACTTGTTGTACTTTGGTGGGTAGAACAACCGTGCATATAAAAAATATGCATAAAAATACCTTTTATCAATCTCTGATTGCAAATTCATCCCATTCCAACACTGGCTGTGGTTTCAATCATAAATATCAAAATATCTTGTGGGGACACTCATTGGCAAGTTACACAACAAAAGTATTCAATTCATAGGCAGTGTTTTCCACAGAAACATCAGCCAGGGGTGTGACACTATTTACATCCCAATACAAACTGTAATGAGCTCATTGACCATTTGTCTGGGTTTCTGTGGAATGTTGTTAAAAAGGCACAACAAAATACTGGAAAGAAACATCACACAATAATGAAAATGTCACCAACATATTACTCATGAAACACACATTAAGATAAGATCAGACATGACTGGACCCAACTACTGAAACATTCAAACGTAATAATAAGGAGAAAAGAGGTGTGTGGATGTGATCCCAGACAGGATGTCTGCTAGGTGCCTCATTCATCTGTGACACAAAGGACCAGAACACTTGTAAAGTGGTGTCAGCAGCAGATGGTTCAAATCTGTTAGATAGAGAGATCATCCTTAGCAACCTCTTCTGGATTACCAGTCATGTGTTGAGATATGAGGGATATGTGGCAGCCCAGACTATATTACACTTGACTACTGTGTGGTATTGACTTCTATGACCCCTGCATGGCACAGCAGCTCACTGCTTTACATTGTTACCTAGTTAACTAGAACACTGCTTTACATTGTTACCTAGTTAACTAGAACACTACTTTACATTGTTACCTAGTTAACTAGAACACTACTTTACATTGTTACCTAGTTAACTAGAACACTGCTTTACATTGTTACCTAGTTAACTAGAACACTACTTTACATTGTTACCTAGTTAACTAGAACACTGCTTTACATTGTTACCTAGTTAACTAGAACACTGCTTTACATTGTTACCTAGTTAATTAGAACACTACTTTACATTGTTACCTAGTTAACTAGAACACTGCTTTACATTGTTACCTAGTTAACTAGAACACTGCTTTACATTGTTACCTAGTTAATTAGAACACTACTTTACATTGTTACCTAGTTAACTAGAACACTGCTTTACATTGTTAGCAGGCTCACAAAACAAGCTGTGTTAGTTGACTAGCGAGTGTGTCACATTGCTTTTTAACAAAGTTGAAATGTATTTACATTTTCAAAATGAAATTCCCAACATTGGACAACAGCTTCCACCCCATAGATGTAAATGTGTGTTTGTGTCGATAGACCAATGAGAAGTGAGAACATCTTGTCCTCCTTGTTGTTGTATTATTAGTAGAAGTGTTACGGCTGTGTTGTGTTGTGTGCAGCCGTAGTGTGTTTGTGTGTTGTTTCTCCCAGGTGATTGTCCTTCCTCCTGCCTGCTGCCATGGCGACAGCTTGATTGACAGGTGTGCTGACTCACTCACCTAAGGGTGGAGGGAGGATGAAAGGCTGGGAGAGACGTGGTGCCAGTGGGCCAGACGACAACTGCCCAGTTGTTTTTGTGTTGGTGTTGTTTGATACAGCTGTAGTATGGTATCTTAGTTTTGTAGGTTGTGTTTGTTAATCTTGTGTTTGTAACAATTTAGCCTTAGTTGCATTTGAATGAATGAATGAATGAATGAATGAATGGTCTTTATTGTCATTGCTACAGTACAGGTACCAAACAACGACATTTGGGAGGGGGGGCTCCCCTGGTGCTAGGAAAAAAAAAACTAAAAACAAGAAGGGAAAAGAGCTGGTTTACATAAATAAAGGCTATGTACACTATCCACTATACTATACTATACAAATAAAACACTGTGCTGTACTCTATGCTATGCTATACCTATTCTAACATTTCCTATCTCTGAACCTTATGTACCCGAGGGTTGTCATATTGCACATAGTGTTTTGATCTGTTTTGATTTGATCTGTTAGTTAGGGTTAGAGTTAGGGTTACCACTCGGTCAGTTAATTCAGAATCAGAATCAGAATGACTTTATTTGCCAATTAGGTTTTCACATACAAGGAATTTGCTGTGGTTCTTGGTGCAAACAGGCAACATAAGAATAAGAATAAGAAGAATTCAAAAGCAAGTAGTGCAAAACACGTCAAGAAGCATAGATACAAAATAAAGTCACATATAAATATGAATTAATATTTACAATAAATAGTAAATACATAAAATTACTTTATCATTCATTTATACATTCATTCATTTTGGTCTTCTTTTATAGAGTTGTGTTTGTTAATCTGATTTGATCTGTTAGTTAGGGTTAGAGTTAGGGTTACCACTTGGTCAGTTAATTAAATTACTTTATCATTCATTTATACATTAGATTCATTTCGCTCTTCTTTTATAGAGTAGTTTTCAGTTCATGTGTTTCTAGGAAACCTGTTTGTGTTTCTATTTTACAATGAATCTTGTTTTATTTATATTCTCCCACCTCCTCTAGTTCTTTATCTTATTGATACATCCCATACCCGTAGATCTTATATGGGGTCGTAACAATAAGACTGATCTGTTAATCACACCGTATGTACCCTAAGGGTACCCTTAGGGGTCAATTCTTGTGAGCCTAGCCCACTCACATGTGTCTTTATTAGTGGTTAATTAGTAGAATTGACATGACAAGACACAGCTGTGTGTCACCCCTCATGGCTGAAACTCACTTGATCCATATTCTACAAGTGTTGCTGAGTACAGTGGTAGGGATCATGTTTATAGCCTTGGAAATATGTTTGTGTGTACAGTCCATTATGGGTTCCCTATGCAACCTAGAGGTGGCACTTTTAACTGTTGGGACGCAGGAAAGGACCAAGAATACTTTGTATCACACCCCTCAAGGTTGAAACTCACTTGATTCATATCCACTTGATTCATATCCACTTGATTCATATTCACTTGATTCATATTCACTTGATTCATATTCACTTGATTCATATTACTCAGTAGGCTATGTTGTATCGAGATTGAGATTGAGATTGAGATAACGTTTATTGCCACTATGCATTACACATATAGGAATTTGCTTCGTCACCACAGCAAGTGCGTTTATACTTTTTTCACATATCAAAAAACAGGACAACACAACAACAACACAGAACAGACAACAGTGCATTGGATAGTGCGGTATAAAGTAAAGTGCAGTGCAGAGTTTTTTTACAGTGAGTCCAGTTCAGTCCTGGGCAGACTTGGGGGCGGGGGGGGGGGGGAATCCAGAGTCATTTAACAGCCTGGCGGCTGAGGGGTAGAAGCTGAGCCTGTGGCGGGCCTTAAGTGCCTTAGGCAGCCGCAACCTTCTTCCAGAGGGAAGCAGGGTGAGGAGGCCGTGGCCGGGGTGGAAGGGGTCAGCCATGATCTTCCTTGCCCTCCTCAGAGCCCTGGTGTCATGCAGGGAGTTGAGGGAGGGCAAGGGACAGCCGATCACCCTCTCTGCTGAACGTCGCACCCGCTGCAACTTGGCCTTGTCCTTGGTCGTTGCAGCAGGGAACCAGGTGATGATGGAGTGGGTGAGGATGGATTCTATGATGGCCGTGTAGAACTGGACCATCATGGACCTCGGCAGCCTGAGTTTCCTCAGCTGCCGGAGGAAGAACATCCTCTTCTGGGCCTTCTTTGTGAGGACCTCGGTGTTCTGCTCCCACTTTAGGTCCCGGGAGATGGTCATGCCTAGAAAGCGGCATGACTCCACGGAGGCCACCGGGGTACCTCCCAGCGTGATGGGAGGGGGCAGGGCTGCTTTCCTTCGGAAGTCCACCACCATCTCCACTGTTTTTAGAGCATTTAGCTCCAGATTGTTTAAACTGCACCATCTCTGCAGCCCCTCGATCTCACCCCTGTAGGCAGATTCGTCCCCCCCGGAGATGAGGCCCACCAGGGTGGTGTCGTCTGCAAACTTCAGGAGCTTGACCGAGGGGTGGCGGGAGACACAGCTGTTGGTGTAGAGGGAGAATAGTGCTGGAGACAGGACGCAGCCCTGCGGGGAGCCCGTGCTGGTGGTCCTGGAGCTGGAAATGCTCTTCCCCAGCTTCACCCGCTGAGACCTGTCAGTCAGGAAGTCCGTGATCCACCTGCAGGTGGAGACTGGCACCTGCAGCAGGGATAGCTGGTGCTCCAGGATGTGTGGGAGGATCGTGTTGAAGGCCGAGCTGAAGTCCACGAACAGGATCCTGGCGTAGTTGCCTGCAGTGTCTAGGTGTTCTAGTACGTAGTGCAGAGCCATGTTCACGGCGTCCTCCGTGGATCTATTGGCTCTGTACGCGAACTGCAGGGGGTCCAGCACAGGATCCGTGATGAGCTTCAGGTAGGCCAGGACAAGGCGCTCCAGGACCTTCATGACGACGGAGGTCAGAGCGACGGGTCTGTAGTCGTTGAGGCCTGTGACCTTGGCCTTCTTGGGGACGGGGATGATGGTTGATGCCTTGAAGCACGCTGGGACGTGACACAGCTCCAGCGAGGCGTTGAAGATGTTGGTGAACACCGGGGCCAGCTGGTCGGCGCAGTGCTTCAAGACAGAGGGAGAGACGGAATCCGGACCAGCTGCCTTCCGGGGGTTCTGCCTCTTAAACAGTCTGTTTACCTCTCGCACTGTGACAGAGAGAGGGGGTGGGGAAAGGGGGGTGGGGGTGGGCGGGGCGGGTGAGGAGGGGGGAGGGAGGGGGGGGGGAGGGGGGAGGGTGGGGGTAGCAGGAGGGACATTGGCCCCCCTGGGGGACGGGGGTGGTGGTTGTAGCCGGGGGGTGTGGAGGGAGAGGGCGGGGGTGGGCGGGAACCTCTCTTTCTCAAACCTACAATAGAACTCGTTCAGCTCGTTAGCGAGGGGGAGGTTGTCGGACATCAGCGGGGACCTGGGTTTGTAGTTGGTGATGGTCTTTAGGCCTTTCCAGACGGAGGCGGAATCCCCCTCAGAGAGCTGTTTCTGCAGCTTCTCCGAAAAGCGATGCTTCGCCTCCTTCACCGCTTTGGCGAACCTGTACTTGGCCTGCTTGACCCGGTCCACGTCCCCACTGCGCCTAGCCACCTCCTTCTCTGACCTCAGACGCCTGAGTTGGGATGAAAACCAGGGCTTGTCGTTGTTGAAGGACTTCCTGGAGCGGAGGGGGACACACACCTCCTCGCCAAGGCTGATAAATGATGTAACAGTGTCTGTGTATACATCCAGATTGTTACCAGCCTCTGGCCCCGCCCACTCCACCAAGTCCTGGTCACAGCCTGCACTCTCCAACCAGGCGCAGAGTCGCTCACATGCCTCACTGGACCACACCCTGAATCGCCGTACAACAGGTTTAGACAGTTTTAACCTCTGCCTGTAGCGAGGGATCAGGTGTATGAGGATGTGGTCACTGTAGCCCAGTGCAGCACGGGGGACAGAATGGTAGGCTTGACGAGCTGTACAGTAGCAATGGTCCAGAGTGTTCACCCCCCTGGTGGGACACGTGACTTGCTGCCTGTATTTGGGGAGCGCCCGGCTAAGATTAGCCTGGTTAAAATCCCCCAAAACAACAACAAAACTGTCCGGGTAATTACGTTCCACACTCATCAATTGCTCTGCCAGTGTGTCTACTGCTGCGGTGACGTCCGCATCAGGTGGAATGTAGACACACGCGAGAATGAATGAGCTGAACTCACGGGGGGAATAAAAAGGACGGCATAGGATGAATATGGATTCTATAGCCGTGGAACAGTGTTTGTGGAGCACTGTCACCTCGGAACTCCAGCGCACGTTAACAAAGAACATTAACCCCCCACCCCTAGACTTGCTCACCGCCTCGAAGTCTCTGTCAGCCCGGAACGCGGAGAATCCCTCTAGCTCCACCGCCTCGTCGGGGACAGATGGAGATAGGTGCGTCTCCGTGAACGCGAAGACAGCCGAGGAGTGGAAGTCGCTGTTCCTTGCAACGAGACACCGGAGTTCATCCATTTTATTGTAGAGGGAGTTCACGTTGCTCAGGAATATGCCCGGGAGTGGTGGTCGCGTTCCTCTCCGCCGAAGGCGAATCAAACAGCCAGCTCTCCGACCTCGCTGCCTTCTGATCCACCTCACAGCTCTGGCGAAAAACGCGGTCCCCCTCACAAGCATATCCAGAATGTCCGTGGAACGGGTGAGTAGTTTGGGGAAGATGTCCGGTGGGGTTAAACCCCTCATGTGCTGTAGAACGTCGCTTGTGTACGACGTTAAGCAGGACACAGAGACACAGAACAGACAGAACACAACAAGCTGTAGCAACATAGCAGCCATGGTCGGCGCCGACTTTGATCCATGGGTATGGTTTAGTCTTGTGTGTTATAATGATATGAATGGTATGATAACTAATAATTATTTGATGTTATGACAAAGATCACCCCTTTCGTCTGTGAGCGGTTGAGATGGGGCGAGAGCTGTTTTGTGCTGGAGCCTACCATTAAATAACCACCATTTTGTTTGCACATTCAGATAAATAAACAGCTTGAAAGTGAACCTGTGTGCCTGCCTGGTCTGTCCGGATTGTGAGGGGTTACATGTACATAAGGTTCAGATATAGGAACAGTTAGGATATTTATAGCATAGCATAGAGTACAGCACAGTGTTTTATTGTATAGTATAGTAGATAGTGTACATAGCCTTTATTTATGTAAACCAGCTCTTTTCCCTTTTTTATTTTACCCTTGGCCCTCTTGTCTTTAGTCTTTTTCCAAGCACCAGGGGAGCCCCCCCTACTAAATTTCGTTGTATGGTACCTGTACTGTATTAATGACAATAAAGACCATTCATTCATTCATTGCCATCCGCTTGTTAAGTCTGACGTCAAAAGTGACGTTTAGCCATTTCCGAGTCCAAACCAGAAATTCCCCGCACCAGACCAGAGTACCTGTGAACTACAGCGGTAGAATGACAGTTTAATCATTTTTTAGACTCGGATCTATTCATACAACAAGGGACACAGCACTTTCCCGTTTTCTCCATATTGTCAGGGTATTTGAGCCTCGGAAAAGCGCTATGTAAATATAATTAATTATTATTATTATTTCGGCATTTCGAAGACAGCGCCTCAGCCAACGTTGGACCCGGAAACACGTCACGATTTAACAAGCGGTATTCCCGCGAGACCAGGAAACGGGATGTGAAACGGCGGGACGTGAAACAAAGATGGTGGATCAGGAAGCGCACACAGTGCAGAGACTGAAGACAACACGAGTCATTTATTAAGTTTATAACTGTGCTAGAGGGCAAACATTACAACATGTTCACTTATTACACAAAGACTGGGAAAGCGACACTAGCTTGAACAACAACGGAGGCGCCGACCTGACGGTAGGAGTTGGAGTGATTGATGAATGAAGCAGAGAGCTGCTAGATACAATGGTCAGTACAGAGCTGCGTTAGTGATACAAGATCATTA
This sequence comes from Nansenia antarctica, assembly GCF_963989245.1. Taxonomy (NCBI): domain Eukaryota; kingdom Metazoa; phylum Chordata; class Actinopteri; order Argentiniformes; family Microstomatidae; genus Nansenia; species Nansenia antarctica. The sequence continues at coordinate 26,789,854 of NC_137677.1, read as the reverse complement.
TTACATACTTATTAATTACAATCAAATACAATCATGTCCATAGATGTGGCTTTGTTTGGCTAGTTAACCAGCCAACTCTGTAACATTACCGTAGTGAATTACTCATGACATGACGTAGGCCTACTAGTTCCCTCTCGTCCGCATTTCAGACAGCAAATGTTACCAGCCCTTTATAAACAAGCACAAACACTTTCCACCACTTATCCATGGCACTTTTTGTTCTGTAAAAGATTGCATTTCATGTTCGAAAGGCGCTATGTAAATAAAGCTTTACTTACTTACTTACTTTTACACTGCTGTACTGAAAAGGTACTGAACCGTGACTTCAAAACCACAAACTGAAATGTGTCTGTACCGTTACACAGTGGAGCCCCTAGACTTTTGGGGGCCCTAAGCAAACAACATTATGGAGGCCCCTGGTAAGGGTCTTAGGCGGGTGACGATGTGGACATTTTTAAATGTATTTATTTCCCTGACACTAAAATATAATACGGTTTTACGAAGTTCGCGCATATGCGCGCGCTCGTGTGTGTGTAAGTAAAAAAAACAGTCTGAAACAAAGGAATTCATTATAAATGTCATAATGTATTAATTAACAGTCACACACACGTCTGAGTATTTGATCAACAAAGGAGCCATGTGTAGTAACATCAAATTGGAGCAATATAAATAATGAAATATCAACTCACAATGGTGCTTATTAGAACTCTTAACACACTTACATTCTGAAACTGCTGGTGTTTTCACATTCTGAAACAGCAACATTAATATGTAATATCAAACAGAGCAAGAACAACAAATAAATAAACAAAAAATCAATAAACAAGTATATTCTGAAACCGCTGGTGTTCCTATTTACATTTTACATGACTCCACTGGGTCTGTCTGTCTGCCTGCCTGCTTGTCTGTCTGTCTGCCTGCCTAAGATATCTTACTTATTTTGCACTCTGCATCTTATTTTCATTTTTGCACTCTGCAGCTTCTATCCACTTACCACTATCCTGGTGTCGTTTTTCATTGTCTTCTCGTTTCTTTTTTCTTTTTTGGTGACCAGAAATGTGCGATCGCTTCATGATTGCTGCTGACAGTTGAGAGGCAGCTAGAAGTCCATTTCAAGCTAGAAGGGGGCGGGGCCCCACTAGGGGGGTTTTGGGGCAGCGGCGTGGATACTGCCAATAGTGGTTACGGATATGGATGTCCGCGGTGTTATAGATCATATAATAACGCCGTAATTGCAGGGAATACTTTACCAAACTAGCTATTTCACAATGAAAAGTAGTTAAACTCTTAACTACCCTCATATTGTTTAGCTTGTCAAACTAAAACTGTCCGTGGATGAATGTATGCGCAGCGTGAGCGCAGCGCAGCGCGAGCAGACTCAGAGCGACTGAACACTAAATGCCATGATTTCCATTGAAAATACATTCATCCAAGGACAGTTTCAGTTTGACAAAAAGGCCCTTTTTGTTTGGTGGCCCCAAGCAATTGCCTTGGTTGCCTCTATGGACGGGGCGCCTCTGCCGTTACACCCCTATATATTTTAAATGTAACAATATAAACTTGATCTATTCAAATCTGTAATCTCTTACCTTTCAATAGCTATTTTCATTTTGTCTGCACTCTTATCCTGTGGCCTGTAAATGGTATTTGAAAATCATGGCATAATCAGCCTATTTGCTGTGTTGTCAACACAGAAAAAGCTAAACTTTTGGTTTTCCCTTGAAAAAGAGGGGGCCACATATTAAAGAGCTGTAATTCCTAGACCCTTCCTCCAATTTGGATGTGAATACCCTCAAATTAAAGAGGGTATTTAGTCTGCACTTTAAGGCCATATGCATTCTATAACTGCAACTTGAATATGTTTTGGTAAACAGCTAAAATGTCCAAAATGCATATATATATATATATATATATGTATATATGGACCTACATATAGCTTGGCTACTGTTTTCCACTTCTGGTAAAAAAAATAACATAAAATATGTTTTGATTAAATTTCTTCACTCTTGTTTTAATATTTTGATCATCTTTATTCGTAGGATTCCCTGCACTGTGAACTCCCCATCTGGGCAATGATGGATGCTTCTGCTTGTTCTGGTCATGACGACATGCGCCAGTGCTACGTCCAGTGTGGGAAGAAACTAAACATGGAGGATATTGTGAAAATACGGCAGCGAATTAGAAAAGGAGGACAACACCATTGTGGTACAACTGATCAGTAAGTCATACACATGCTGTGAATCCTGTCCACAAGTAGCCTATTGTGTTCACAGGGTTTGACAGTAACCCTTGTCCGGAGCAAGTAAAACATTTGCCGGATTTGTTTGCGCGAGCCCGATGACGGTGCTGAATCCTGGATACTTTTAACTGTGTGCAGGAAGAACAACAGACGGCATAATAATAATATCTTCACTCCACGATCATCTAGTCTGGTCTGGCGCCTGCGCCGTCTGTAGTTCTTCCTGCACAAAGGTAAAAATATCCAGGATCCAGCAGCGTTGTCGGCCTCGCGCAAACAAATCCGGTGAATTGCTCCGGGCAAGCGGGCAAGCGTTACTGTCGAACCCTGGTTCAATAATTCACCGTAGGGTGCCAGGTGTACAGTATGCTAATGGTGGTCATTGAATTGATATGATGAATTATACTGCCAGGTGCATAACTATAATCTTAGCCAAGTCATTGTATTAGCTCAGTACATTTCAGCAGCAGCTAAACAGTTGGTAATTAAAGGGCAGAACTATAAGCACATCTAATAGATGAATGTCATGTATGATAACGCAGCAAGCTAGCTTGAAAGGGAGCTGCCAGTCAAGCGTGCAAAGTCCACGCCCATACAGCCCTCTGTCTGACCAGGAAGTTGAGCCTTACTAGAAGATTATTGAGGATCATTTTTTAAAATATCAAATATCAAATATCAAAATACTAATTGGAACCGTTTAATGTCTATTTTCCAGGCCCTTTAATTACAAAGAAATGCAATCAGTAATCCATAGATTATTGCATTTGCAGCACATGTCCTGTCAGTCTAGATGGGCTTTCAGTGAACTGGTTGGCTGTCATTTATAATTGACTCTGCACTGTTTGTGCCTCCATTGTTTCTAGCTGCAGGTCCTCTTCAGCTCATGTAACCATGTATGAACCAGAGTCCACAGAGTCCCCCGGATGTGACTGTGGTTTTCCAGCCTTGAAAATCACATGGTGGGGTCCAGAGATGGTGGCAGTGAAGCTGGAGGAAGAAGATGTAGAGGGGAATGGTGTGATGGTGAAAGAAGAAGTGGAGGAGAAGAGAGTGATGGTAAAAGAAGAAGATGGAGGTGCAGCTGTAATGCAAAAAGGTTTGATGGTGAAAGAAGAAGATGGAGGAGAAGAAATGAGGGAGGAGGGAGTGTTGGTGAAAGAAGAGGACAGAGGAGAAGTGGAGATGGAAGACAGTGAGATAGTTGGTAAGTCTTTGTTGTATAGTGGTGAGGGTCATTGCTCTGCTGTAAAATCAATGCTGCCAGTGGCAAAGCAAGTTTATTTGTATGGCACATTTCATACAACAGGGGCAATTCAAAGTGCTTTGCATCCATTATTTAAAAATACAGCAAGAGGAGCAGAGCAAGAAAATAAAAACGACTGAATAAAAGCAAATATAAGAGGTAAATAGATAAAACATTTAACAAGACAATAGTTCATGGATAAAAGACATTGATAGAAGTGTTTAATCATAACTGCTGCAAAACATGAAGGTTTTCAGCCTAGATTTAAATATGTTTAGGGTTTGCGCCTGTTGATTTCTTCAGGGAGTTTGTTCCAGGAGCATGCAGCAGCGTGACTGAAAGCTGCTGCACCGTGTTTTGTTTTTACTCTTGGAATTATTAGCTGATTAGTCTCAGCTGACCTTAGGGGCCTTGCGGGAATATAGGGTGGGAGGAGATCTGATATGTATTTTGGTCCAAGACCATTTTCTGTGAGAGACTGGTAGCCAGTGTAGGGATCTCAGGATTTGTGTAATGTGTTCAAACGTATTCATTTTTGTTAGGACCCTAGCAGTTGCGTTTTGGATGAGCTGCAGCTTACGAACAGCCCCTTTAGATAGGCCTGTTAGTAGACCATTACAATAATCATGTCTACTCGAAACAAATGCATGGATGGGTTTTTTTTCAAGGTCTTATTTGGACATGAAACCTCTCATTCTTGTTATGTTTTTCAGGTGATAGTAGGCTGATTTAGTTATCGAGTTCATGTGGCTGTTGAAGTTTAGAGTCTAGAATTACACTAAGATTTCTGACCTGTTTTTTAGTTTAGAGAGAGAATCAAGTTTTGCACTGACTTTCGATCTTTTGTCAGGTTTACCGAATACAATTATCTCTGTTTTGTCCTTGTTTAATGAAGAATGGACAGACTCTCACATGTTCATTCTTCCCACGGGCAGTTCAGTTCAAACTAGTGTTGTTCCGATACCATTTTTTGATCCCGATACCGATACCGATACCTGACCGTGCAGTACTTGCCGATACCGAGTACCGATCCGATACCACGGCGTTTGAAAAAACAAAACAAAAAAACATGTTTTTAGGCATTCCAAGTTCAGTCTGTACAGTTTGCAGACGTGAAGTGGCCAGTGGGGAATGCTTGAAGTGGCCGATGATCTTTCTCCCATTGGCCAGCGCGTTGCACACACTCCGCTGTGACAGTAGGCCTTCCTGCACCACTAATGCATGTGTGTTCTGTGTTCTGCATATGTAAACAATTCAAACAAACATAGAGAAAACTTCTCCTCGGGAGAAGGAAGGAGGCAGGAAGTACCTGCCGCACGGAGACACACAGACAGAGAGAGAGAGAGAGAGAGAGAGAGAGAGACGGAGAGACGGAGAGCCACAACAGCAGATCCCGAAAGGGGGTGTGGCGCGGAGACGGAGCCGAGAACTATCCCGAAAGGGGAACAGCTGGGCGGGACTCGGAGAAGCGGCCGCACGGACATTATTATTATTATTTGAACTCTCTCCAGCACGCCGGTGGCGGTGCTAGACTGTGCAACCGAAATAAATATCGATTAAGGTCGATATGTTTTTCCTGTAAAATGTGTAAAATGTGTCCTATCTTGGCTGTGGGTTGTATCGCTTTAAGCAGAGTGGCGTAGTCTATATGTCTGAGGGCTGCGTTGGTAAAAGTCGCTCTGGGAAACTGATCGGCACTCGTGGAACGCCTCTTGTCCAATCGGATTCCTCGGTCCGTTTATGACGTCGGAGCCCAGTGTGCGCTCCGGCGCTCTCAGGGGGACTTTCCGAACGTTGCCCCGGTAGCATAGCTTAGCTTGGGCTCTGAGCAGCTGGAAGGGACAGCAGGTTACCTGAGATGAGCCTCGCCGCTCCACCGCTCCTCTCCTCGACAACCACAGTTGCGTGTTTGTTTTTCCTCGATAGTGAAAGTTTGGTATCGGGTGTTATTATTTGTTAGTACTCGCCGATACCGATACCAGCATTTTTGTGCGTATCGGTGGCCATGCCGATACTAGTATCGGTATCGGAACAACACTAGTTCAAACCCCGTAGGTCTGATATGTTTGGAGACCATGGCGATTATTAAAAGCGGCAATGTAAAGCGTTACTAGACTAAACCCATCTTTTGAGCAGAAACATACACACTCAAATCTGAACAGAGGACAGAGAAAATACACGATACAGAGCCCAATATGATCGATACACCAGAATTCAAACACATTCATTCACTGCCCAACAACGTGCTAATGAATGTTCCCTTAAAGTTGCTTGCATTTTGCGTCAACATAAAACACATTTACTGACGGTAAAGGAGTGCATGAGTGGTAGCTGAAACCTTCCTTGAGGGGAAACAAAAATAAGAGTTTTGTGAAAAGATCAATTAGATAGCGATGTACCTATGTAGGTGTACAGATACCTACGTCAGCATCATCAGCCACAAGGGAAACCGAAATATTAACCCAGGACATGCTAGCAAAACAGAAGAGAGAGGGAAACTCAAGCTACACTTTATATTTCGTTTTTTAATTTATTTTTCAAAAATTACCGTAAGCACTTTATTTTAAGATGCACATTTTTCAAAAGCTCTGTTATGTATCTTTACATTTAAATGCAGCCCTTATTTTACATGAGAAAAGAACATGTATTAGTACTTATAATCTCTCCACTTCAAAGTGAAAATCTACATTATTGTTGAAATATTATTGAATTGTACTTTAATATGTATATGTACTATATATATGTTACGGTACATGTGGGAATACGTTACATGTGGGAAAACTAGGGTTGGGGTTAGGTGCTACGTCGACTTGGTACATGCTAGCATGTCTAACCCTACCCCTAATCCTAACCCGAACCCTAATCCTAACCGTAGCACCCTAGCACCTAACCCTAACCCTAGTTTTCCCACATGTACCGTATTCCCACATGTACCGTAACATATATAAACCCCTCAAAAAAAGTTCTGAAACGTTATTTTGGTTGATTAATCCTCCCCTTTAATAATACCAATTTGTATTGTATTTTATATCGTTGGAAAGCCTGATTAGTCACCTGTACAACGAGGTACAACTTGTAGGGATCATGCATTCATGGAATGAACAACACAGCTAAACATGTGGGTAGCGGCCCAAAAATATTTGCCAAAATCCCCTATATTCTTCTGTTTGTATTCACTCTCGTTTTGAGTTGCTTGGTGGATTGGATGATTGCACTCTCCCACAGTAATAAGGAAAAAACAACACATATTGGGCATTTTTACACTTTATTCATTTTATACTGTCAGGGACCTCAGTCGTGTGTGGAAGATCCATACGCAGTCACAACAGCTTGGCACCTCCTCCTCATGCTGGTCACCAGCCTGGTCACATTGCTGTGGGACGGCATCCCATTCCTCAACCAGGATTTGCCGCAAGTCAGCCAACATGGTTGCGTAGGTCACTCTGGCACGTACAGCACACCCAAGCTGATCCCACAAGTGTTCAATTGGGTTGAGGTCTGGACTCACGGCAGGCCATTCCACCCTCTCCACTCCCAAATTCTGGAGGTGCTCTGTGATGATCCTGGCTCTGTGGGGGCGAGCGTTGTAATCCTGGAGGATGGAGTTAGGTCCCAGAATCTGGAGATATGGGATCGCCACTGGCCCCAGAATATCATTCCTGTCAATTAGGTGCCATTCAGGTGCCAGTCACACACCTGTGACTGACATACACCTGCCAGCACTTGAAGCTCAAAACAAGAGTGAATACCAACAGAAGAATATTGCAGGGGATTTTGGCAAAAGAAATTGGCCCGCTACCCACACGTTTAGCTGTGTTACTCATTCCACGAATGCATGATCCTTACAAGTTGTACCTCGTTGTAAAGGTGACTAATAAGGCTTTCCAACGATATAAAATACAATACCCATTGGTATTATTAAAGGGGAGGAAGAATCGACTGAAATAACGTTTCCAAACTTTTTTTGAGGAGTTTATATATATGGCACTGAATCATAACGCAATCTAGACATTATAATGTTCCAGACCTTTGCTTGAGGACATTTTCTCTAACTGGACCTTGTTGAATTTTTGCTGAATACCCCTGCTATAGTTGTTCGGTGAGAGGGCTATGTATGTCATCTGCATATTTGTGGTAGGCAATTTTGTTCTTTTTTATTATGTGTCCCAATGGAAGCATATAGAGATTGAATAGGAGGGGGGATTGACCCTTGGGGAACCCCACATGTCATTTTAATTTGGTCACACACAAAGTTGCCAATGGAGACATAATAGCTTCTGTCCTGTAGGTAGAATCTAAACCAATCTAGTAGTACTAAAACAGATTTTTCTGGAGTCAGTGTTCACACGAATGTCATTAAGGACCTTCATTTGGGGTTGAGTGGTTTGGGGAGTTGGGGGCAGGGAGTGAGGGTGGGGGGAGAGAACAGGGGGCTGCACCGTCGCTTTAGTGGCTCAACAAGTTGGCTAACGATCTGTCTTGCCCTGGGGCCTTATTTATAAAGCTTGCGTACGCACACTACGCAATTTTGGGATTTATAAAAACTGTGCGCACCTCTAGGCTACGCACACTGTGATCCATGCGTACGCATAGAAACTCGAGAAATGTCAACTGCGACTCCGCTGGCAGAAGGATGAAACAGGAGAAACACTTTGAAATGGATACAATTTCCACCAACATAAATCAAAATATTACCTCACACAAAGAATATACGTGCACACTGCACATATCTTATTCTCCCTTGTCCTGTACCCATCACAATGTAACCTACATATATCTTTGTTCGTATATAGATATTCATGCAAATATATAAACTTTTTATATTCATATTCATTGCACATAGCGCGAGGCTGGACAAGTTGAGCACCGTTCCTGATTCACTGTTCCCGAGTGCTCAGTGGGTAACGTCCCGATAAGTCCAATGATCGCAATTAGGGATGTCCCGATCCCACTTTTTCACTACCGATACCGATACCTGGGCTTCGGGTATCTGCGATACCGATACCGATCCGATATTTGTATTAATTTTTTGACCCCTGAATAATAACAAATACCTCCCCAGTATATAGTCCACACCAACAACAGTTAAATTAAAGACTGCCAGCCTTTATTAAAGCAACAAAAACAGTACTCTGCAGTACTCAGTGACCAGTACTCAGTAACTGGTTTAAAGTTAAAACAATTTAAACAGCAGCATTCAGCATTGTAGAAAAAAATAGTTACGCATGTCTGATACTGTATCTATTTTAGTGCCTTCAGGTATTTATCTTCTCTTACAAATGGCCAATCAAAGTGTAGCCTAGCAACTAACAGTAAAAACAAAATGGCTGTAAAACATAAGTTAAATATAATTTCCCAAATAAATATGTAAAGTATTCCAAATAAATAAGAATAACAGCTGCTTTGACAATTGTAAACAAAACAACAACAAAAAACAACAACAACAACAAACGTTTCTTATGTGCCGTTTCTTTGTAACAAAGTTATTTAAGATATTGTTCACTTAAGCATGAGGGAGAGATTCTTCTTCAGGAAGATTAGCTTTTCAGCATTCTGTGCAGTCAACCTGTTCCTTCTGTCATCAATAATAATTGAGGCTGTGCTAAAGAGCCTCTCACTCTCTACACTTGTACAAGGAGCACAGAGAAATGTAGCTGCTGTGGCTGCCAGGTAGGGCAGTCGAGGTTGGTTGACTTTCCAGAAAAGCAAGGGATTGTCTGACCGTGGAATAGGTGCCTCACTGAGGTAGGTCTGCACTTGAATTTGTACACTTGTGGTTATCCCAGGATCAGGTAGGCCTACTGTGCGTTCCTCCAGGATTTCATCAAAGATGTTGCCACGGCTGCTGCTGCTGGTACTGGTGCCTGTCGCCTCCAACCATGGAGTCTTGTCTGCTGGCTCAGAGGCTGTAGTTCCCTCCTCCAACACTTCCTCCATCTTCCCTACCTCTGCCATTAGTGCTGTCTTTGCAAGCCTCACACTGTCTGCATTTGTGAAGTACCTGTATAATAAAATAGCTAATATTAGTCAAATAATTTCCGTAATCAAGTTACTTGTCACACACACACACACACACACACACCTACACACACACACACACACACACACACAACGTTGAATCAGATTAGGCTAAATAAAGTTAACAGAAATTCCCTTACCTGTCTTTGTACCGTGGATCAAGCAGGGTTGCAACCGAGTAAAACGGTTCAGACTCCAAGTTGTCAAAACGCCTGTTGAGTGCGTCGAGGAGGGTGCTTTTCATCGTTTTAATCCCCTGGTCAGTGTCGTTTTCCCGACTGAGGACACGTCTCAGGACACACACGATGGGGATGACATCAGCTAGTGATGCCGATGAGGCACTCACCTCTCGTCATCTCCTCGAAAGGGGCCAAAACCGTGACAGTCCTCTCCAACAGCCCCCACTGGTTTGCTGTTAGCGTCGCTGGCAGGTCATGTTCAGCCACATACGCCGAGAGTGACCGTTTCTGCGCGATGAGGCTTTCAATCATGTAGTGGGTGCTGTTCCACCGAGTCTGAACGTCCTGCTGCAGACGCTTAGGCGGCATATGTAGTTCTACTTGTATGTCCTGCAGCCGTGAATATGCCAAGGGCGAGTGCTTGAAATGGCCTACCATTTTCCGCCCGTTAGCCAGTGCGTCAATCACGCTGCAGGGCTTGACGCTTACCTTTTCCCCAGGTAGCACTGTGCTACCATGTTGAAATATTTAGTAGCACACCAAGAATTTCAGTAGCACAATGAAAATTGCGCAATTTTCGTCAACAACGACAACGAATTATCAGAATCATAACATATAAAAATGATCATAACTGGCTCTTGGCCGTAATAAAAATGGAGACTCACACAATGTAAAGGGGAAGTAAGAATATTAATTTCAGTTGGCCCACGGTTCGGTATGAACCTCGGTTTTTGGGTCACGGTTCATGGTTCGTGTTATTTAAAAAAAAAATGCTACTATTTATTTACAAACTGTTACTTTATTTTGCTTATACTTATGGAACTTTAACATTTAGACACATTCCAGAATATGACTGGTATATTGTATAATATAAATATATATAAACAAAAAACACTTTCAAATGTAAAAAAATTACATAAACACTTTCAAATGTGACGTGTTGTGGATTGGAACTACGGATCATAAGCTTTCAAATGATGTGTCATACATTGAAATCCGAAAAAATATGAAGTTAGAGTCATTTGAATGTTGTTAGACGTCAGGCACATATGGGGTTAACCTCTTTGTAATGAAACCGGAAGCAAACGCTGCTAGCAGCTAGCGGCTAACAAAACACAGCGCTACGAGCGCATTTTAAGCGCATATAGGACTCGCGTGAAGCATTTCTGCGACACGCGTTTCTATTCACTGTTTTCATTCCCTCATCGCTTATACACATAAGTTTGACTGCGCATGACAGTAGTTCAGCAGTCTTTTAGTCACACTGGTGCGATTGAATGTATTTCCAAGTCGCACAGAAATATATTCACTCGCAAATGCGACCAAAACAGTCGCACTGTCGAGCCCTGCGCTGCGCTGCGACAACAGTCACCAGTGTTTCCTCCAGTAATGTTTACATTAGTGACAGAGAGCCCTGGGGGGGATGAGTGAGGATGGCAAAAAAATAAAGAAGAATATACAGAATATAAACTTGTGATACCGGTTTCCATCAATCAGCTCTGAAGGTTTACGTTACTCACGGATCCAATGTCCTTCCAAACGAGCAGTCTTGGCTCCGTCTCAAACACAACAGGAAAAGTATGTCCAACTTGGCGAAAGTTTCCGAGTATTTCCAACTTGCGCGAGTTCTTCAACTTGCGACATTTTTTCAACTAAATGTGATGGCTATCATGTCTATCAAAATTATCAAATTAGCCATCGTCCTGGCATGATTGGGTGTTGGTTTCAACGCACCTGTTGTTTGTCCTTCCTCCGTTTGCAACAAGAAACTCTGGACCTTTTCATGAATTAAAGTGGTCTTAAGTCCAAATAAAAGTAACAAACAAAAGTAATATATGTTGGTGTACATACCACAGCGCACAGTAGCTGCTGCTTGTTCTCCCGCTGTAGTTGTAGCTGGTGGTGGTGGTACCCCGCCATAAACGTTCATGCAGTTTCGGATCGCTCATAGCCACTGCTAGCTTCAGCAATGTTTGAAGTGTCTGGGACATCTTTTTTCTTGAAAAATCCATCCATCTGTCGCTGTTTTCGTTTAATTTTTCGAATTTATTTAACGTGATATCTTATTTGTGCACCTAGCTAGCTAGATCAGCTTTTTGTATCGTTTAGATGGTACTACCGGTGACTTTTAGCCCGTTATTTGCGAGGAGAAAACACAGGCGCCCGAACATTTCGGCAGGTAAGACTGCTGAGCAGGGATGGTTGAGTCTGCACGGTTCTCATGCCGGTTCACATTTAGGCAAGGCAAGGCAAGGCAAGTTTATTTGTATAGTGTAGTGACCGCTCCCTAGCGGAGCAAAGTATTCCTAATTCACATGTTGGTGTTGACTCAATCACCCAGGCTGCTTAGCGGGTGATATGACGGGATATAAGTGGGACAGAGTTGAATGAATGGTTGTTGTTGTCAGTACGCATGCAGAGAGTGAGAATAAAGCACATGATTGTTTTTCTACCGGCAAACCGACTACATCGTCCTGTTATTGCCGTCACTCCTACAATAGCACATTTCATACAACAGGGGCAATTCAAAGTGCTTTACATGCATTATTTAAAAATACAGCAAGAGGAGCATAAGAAAATAAAAATTACAATGAATAAAAGCAAATATAAGAAGTAAATAGATAAAACATTTAGAAAGACAATAGTTAATGGAAAAAAGACATTGATAGAAGTGTTTGTGTTTAATCATAACTGGTGCAAAAGGTTTTTAGCTTAGATTTAAATATTTTAAGGGTCTGAGAGACTGGTAGCCAGTGCAGGGATCTCAGGATTGGTGTAATGTGTTCAAATTTCTTTGTTTTTGTTAGGACCCTAGCAGCGGCGTTTTGGATGAGCTGCAATTTACGAACAGCTCCTTTAGATAGGCCTGTTAGTAGACCATTACAATAATCAAGTCTACTCGAAACAAATGCATGGATGAGTTTTTCAAGGTCTTGCTTGGACATGAAACCTCTCATTCTTGTTATGTTTTTCAGGTGATAGTAGGCTGATTTAGTTATCGAGTTTATGTGGCTGTTGAAGTTTAGATCGGAGTCTAGAATTACACCAAGATTTCTGACCTGTTTTTTAGCGTGAAGAGAGAGAGAATCAAGTTTTGCACTGACTTTCGATCTTTTGTCAGGTGCACCGAATACAATTATCTCTGTTTTGTCCTTGTTTAGTTGGAGGAAGTTTTGTGTCATCCAGGTGTTTATTTGCTCAATGCAATTACAGAGATTGTCAATGGGACTATAGTCGTTCGGTGAGAGGGCTATGTAGATTTGAGTGTCATCCGCATAGTTGTGGTAGGCAATTTTGTTCTTTTTTATGATGTGTCCCAATGGAAGCATGTAGAGATTGAATAGAAGGGGGCCAAGGATTGACCCTTGGGGAACCCCACATGTCATTTTAATTTGGTCAGATACAAAGTTGCCAATGGAGACATAGTAGCTTGTAGGTAGGATCTAAACCAGTTTAGGGCAGTGCCCGAAAGTCCTACCCAGGTTTAGTCTATCTATTAGAATGTCATGGTCTACAGTGTCAAAGGCAGCACTAAGATCTAGTAGTACCAAAACTGAGATTTTTCCGGAGTCTGTGTTTACGCGAATGTCATTAAGGACCCTAATAAGGGCCGTTTCAGTGCTATATAGGGGGCGAAAGCCTGATTGAAAGTCATCAAAGAGATCATTTAGGGTCAAATAATTGCCAAGTTGTTCGTGGGCAACCATTTCAATAATTTTTCCTGTACAGGGAAGGTTTGATATGGGTCTGTAGTTGTTTAGTACAAATGGGTCTAGGCCGTTCTTTTTTAGTAGAGGCTTAATAACTGCAGTTTTCAGGGCTTCAGGGAAGATTCCTGATGAAAGGGAGGTGTTAATTATTTGTATTAGTTTGCCTGCCATGCAGCTAAATATGTTTTTTAAAAAGCTTGTTGGCAGGACATCAAGGGCACAGGTGGATGGTTTAAGACGTGACATGATTTTATCTAGGGTCTTGTAATCAATGGTGTTAAATTGTGACATGGTTGTTATGTCCGCCCTATTTGGGGTTGTTAATGGGGACATGTTTTTCATGCCTGACACAGAAGACCTAATGCCTTGTCTAATGGTTTCTATTTTATTGTTAAAAAAGGATGCAAGCTCATTGCATTTACTAGTTGAGTGAAATTCCTGAGCAATGGGTGTTGGGGGATTTGTTAGTCTGTCAACAGTTCTGAAAAGGATGCGGGCATTATTGATGTTATTGTTTATGATCTTAGAGAAAAATGATTGCCTGGCACTTCTTATTTCTAAGTTATAGTTCTGAAGATTCTCTTTATAGATATCATAGTGGACTTGAAGGTTTGTTTTTCTCCATCTGCGCTCTGCTTTACAACATTCTCTTTTTTGGGTCTTTACGGATGGGGTGTACAGCACTGAACATACAAGGTTACCGTATAATATACATGTGACTGACAGATACGCCCAAGACACACACACACACACACACACACAGTGAAAGATAATCTGCTCATTGAATATGAAGTATACAAGAGTACACACAGAACCGGGAACGCGCATACAGCACTGAACAACATCCGTAGAATATAAACTTGTGACTGACAGTCACATACATACACACACACACACACACTGAAAGATTATCAGCTCATCAATATGAAGTAGGCCTACATGAGAGTACACGCACAAAACGGGCTAACGTTACTCATTAACTGTTTACACAAGTAAAATCACAGTGTGACAGTCAGATGGAGCATTCGGTAAACAATCAACAGCAAGGTAATGCATCAGCTGAGTTAAAGAAAACCAACTTTTACCTTTGATGACAGCGACATGATGATGTTCGTGATGATTTTAGATTATTTTTGCCCCACGCATATTGCCCTGTAGTTAGACCGCGCGACCACAGCTTCCTTGTGTCTCTTATTGTCCAAATGTTCCCTGAATTTTAACTGCATGTTTTTCCAGCATGTAAATCCGTTGTCAATAAAAATTCGACTCCAATTCTTTTCCCCTGCCAATGTCGTTGTTAAAGTGATGGAGAGACGCAAAGGAGAGGGATTTCCTGAAATCAACATTTCCCGCTAAATTCACACCAATCACAAAACTGTTTTGCATGCGCGTCGCCTCGCACTTGTTGAGAGCGATTCAGTCTCGGATTACATGCACTGGAACTAACAGGCGATGTCACGTGCGGTTGCATGTAACGTCCGTTTCGGACACCAGGGGGCGACAGAGGAACCGAAACGAGGAACCGGAGGTAAAGTAACCGGTATCGTACCGGTACCGGTTTTCGGTACCCAACCCTAGTTAAAATGGTATTGAATGAATGAATGGACTTTATTGTCATTGCTACAGTACAGGTACCAAACAACGAAATTTAGGAGGAGGGGTGGCTCCCCTGGTGTTAGGAAAGGAAGAAAAAAAAACTTCAAATCACAAGAAGGGAAGGAGCTGGTTTACATAAATAAAGGCTATGTACACAATCCACTGTACTATACTGTACAGATAGACGACTAGGGTTTTCATATTGCACAATAGTATTGTTTCACGTTATTTAAAGTGTCACAGTTTGGAGGCTTGAAATGTACATGTTTGTGCCTCAGCACTACACCTGATTTTTTCAGTCCAGCAGCTGCCATACAATCCGTCCAGACTGTCCAGGGCCCAGAACTTAGGTCTTTGCTGTGTTCAGGGCCTGGACGGCCCTGTGGTAGAAGCTGTTCTTCAGTCTGTTTGTCTTAGCGGCCAGGGTCCTGAACCGCCTTTTCGAGGGCAGCCTGGTAAAGTGTACGTGCCCAGGGTGGGTCGGGTCCCTGGAGATCTTGGAGGCCTTCCTGAGAAGACAACCACACATGTCATTATTCATTGGACAACTCCTAGTCAGTGCTCTATGGTGATAATAGTGTACTACTGTAACAGTCAATACTTAGTTTGACAGTGCCTCTTTAGTCTCTTCTATTGTGGCATTGATAAGTCTCTCTTGAACTCTGTGTTCAGTCATTATATTCTACAGACCCCAGAGATGTTGTCACTTCTGCCCCGATACTGTTTTTTGCCACCGATACCGATCACAGATAATCTATGAGAAATATCGGCCGATATACTGCCGATACCTATCAAATAATAGCCTAATACTAATAGGATAATAAAAAAAAGAAAATTAGTGTGGATGAGACAATTGACATTTAGAGCATCCGATAAAGCGAGGCCTAGGCCTAAATGTTTTAAAAGTCTTTTTAAAAACCTTTTGCTAGGCTGGCCGAGTTGTGTCTGTACACTTTCTCTGCCTTTTTCTTCTCCTTCTCTGCGGTCAGCTTTTCAAACTCGCCATGCTCTGCTACGTGATGCACAGTAAGGCCCGATCCCAATTCACCCCTATGACTGTTTCACCCCTCCTGCTCCATTTCATGTTTTCATCGGGGGCTATAGTGCAGCAGATTAATGAAATAATCGTTCGCTTGGTGATACAAGCACCAAATTTGGCACAAAAGTGCTTTGGGACCTACTCTCTCAGAAAAGTACGGTTTCCACTTGAAAAAACAAAATGGCCACCAATTTTCAAGATGGCCGCCATTCGAAATGGATTCAAACAGCGTTTTTGACTGAATAATCCTATGTTGATGGCCTATACATTGAAATTTATGTTTTTGAGTGCGAGAAATCCAATTCTGCATTTAGAATATCAAAATTATTGAATATTATGGTGATAAAATGGGAATTAAACTAAAAACACTCTCTTGGTGTTGTTTCCGATACGCAAAATACGCATATTGCATTTAAGCAGTGCTACAAATTTATTTTATTTTATCATTTCAAAAAGGACACAAAATAACCAGAATGATTGAGCAATTTCCTAAAAGATGCATTAAAGACATTAGTTTCACTTTTGGCTATTGGACCTGTAAGCTACTTGTAGGGAAGTCCACGTAGAGGCTGTCTTTGTCTCCCCCAATGTTTTGTTTTTTTGTATTTTTTTCATTTATACTGTAGTTAGCGGAAACACAGAAAACATGTCCAAGCATAGGCTGCATTGTACAATTCTGAGCAAAACATGGCTGGCAATTATGGCTGTTTCTTCTTTTAGTCCTCACATTCACAGGCACACAACTGGGTACACTTCAGTCCGAATCGATAACATTTGCATCGTCCTCTGCATTCAGTCTTGCAGCCGCATTTCGTCAACTGCTCACACGTCTGAACAATCGGTGGAAGGGTTGTCCAGACCACTTGCCAGACCTCACCATCTTTTTTCCAGCCCCAGTTGGCAGGGCTTTCAATTTGCATTTTGCACACTGTTGCCTGGCCCCATATGCAGGCAGCTTGGAAGGCAGACTGTTTCACATGCTGAACGAGGGATGCGCTTGTCGGTGGAATGGCATCATAAGACCTTTGCTTCCGCGCAAAAATTCTAGTCTTGTCTCGTCAACCTTGCCTGTAGTGCTCTGCTTGTCATACATGGTGATGACAAACTTCTCAAGGATGTTGAGGTCTGCATCTTCTATGATAGGTGGGTACTGACTGAGCTTTTTGAAGACAGGGCTCACTTCAGGGCAAACCTCCCATGCTTGCCATGCCATTTTTTTGCCTTTGCCACGAAAAGCTGACACAACATCACAGCCAGTGAAGGCGTGAAAGAACAGCATGCCACTGGATTTCTCTGCGCCAAGAGAAAGCACCATGTCATGGATAGGCAACCACTTAATGGACTGACCTTGGCCAAATTCTACCCAAAGCCTTACTAAGCCTGCATCCTGAAGAGTCGCAAAAACATTGACTGCAACAACAAGAATATCTGTGTCGCATGCCTTGATCAACACAGACTTCATCTGTTGCTTGGCTGCATGAAGAGTATGTATGAAGATTCTGGAGTCAGCTTCCTCATGGTTACATGGACTTAAGCCTTCAAGGCTGATGGGCTTGTTTGATAGAGCCTGCGCCCCTTTGGTCACAACTATGACATTGTTGAGACACAGGGTCACTATCTTGTCGGCTAGGAACATGAAGAGCTCAGTCTTGTTGTTGCTGTCTCGCAGGAAGCTTTTCCAGTTGGGTGGCAGTTTGTTTTTGTCTGTCACTCTTCGTCGACCTCCCATACCTCTGTTTGACCTAGTTTCAGCCTTCAGGCTTGAAGTCCAGTAGACATCAAAAATGATATCTGTTTGCTCATACTTTGATGAGTAGGTCTGGATTTTTGGAACTACATCCTGGACAGCATATTCCTCAAAGGTCTTTGATGTCGTAGGAGACAATGAATGCACAAGAGAGGAACCATCAATGACAATGGCATCACATTCTGGTTGTTTGTCAGGAGGAGAAATGGTAGCTTCCAGAATTTTTGAAAGCTGAGACTTCTGGCCAGAGTGGAGTTTCCCTGTGTCACTCAGTGCAGCAGGGAAAGGTTGATTCTCATGCTTAAAGAACTCAAGCAGGTCACACTCTCGTGATTGGCACGATATAAAAAGCTGCGAGAACAGACGACAGTCATCTTTGAGTACCTGCTTCTTCATGTCACTGGAAGCTGCAGCTGCCTCTTGGCGAAAGAAGTCGGCTTTGTTCTTTTTAATGGGCTTATAGAAGGAACCCTCATCCCCCAGACCATTGAAAAAGTCTCTGAAGGCAGCTTGACCTTTCTCAAAGTGAGTTCTTACAAGCTCAGCAGCACTGGGATGTGCGATGGTTTTTGTGTCCAATGTGAGCAGATCTTTGGACTCTTCCTGGAAAGGATTGCCCAGATCCTTCATCACATCAAACAACTTTTGGACCTTGTCAGTGAAGGACTTCTGAGACTGACTGGTCTGCTCATGATGCCTGACATCTTTGTTTGCATCTTTGACTTGAGATGCCAACTCATACTGGTTGACATCTTGAAAACTGGCGGCCATATTGGAATTCAATTGACACAATTGAGTTCCAGTAAGGATACATTCATTTTGATGTTTGGACCATTAACCCATTTCTGTTCATTCAAGTTCTACTCCAAAAAAACGTTATTTTGCATCTGATGAGGCGGCCATCTTGAAAAGTGGCAGCCATCTTGGATTTCCAGCTGGAAACCGTACTTTTCTTAGAAAGTACATCCTGGACATCATTTGTGCCAAATTTGGTGCTTGTATCACCAAGTGAACGATTCTTATGAAATATTGATTTAATCTGCTGCACTATAGGGGGGGAGGGGGAGGGCTATCCACGGCTCAGTTTGGAGATTTTTTGGGACCACGTTAGATTTCTGAGCCATAACCCTACCTCCCAGGATGCATTGCGAATCATCTACAGAAATCTGATTCCGCTCTAGGCAATGCGGAAGACAACCACACATGTCATTACTTTTTACTCTGTGATTACTTGGTAATAAAGATTTGAAAAATTATGAAAATTATGAAAATTATCTTAGTTTAATGTCATTCAATGCATTGTAGACCTTTTTTAATAACAAGCATAACCAAAAATATATAACTAAAAATAACCAATATATGCCGATGTGCTGTGCCTATGCTTAACATAGAAATACACCGTTCCAAAGTCCAGCGCGCTTCAGCCAAGTTTAAGATCTGAGGGTTTTGGTGCTCAGCAGTAGAGGACAATAATAGCTAAACTATAACCTGGGCACTTCCATTAGACTACCAAAAGCAAGACAATGGAGCACTCATATCTGTGCGTTTGTCACCCTGTTCCTCTGCAACAAACGCAGAGATTGTATGAGCGCCCCGGCGCGCCCCTGTCCAATAGAAGCGCCAGGCACAGCCTCCCCATAGAAATACACCATGTCATCGGAGCGCGATTCACATTTCTCAGATGTACAATCCTGTTTAAAAAAATAAATAAATAATAATCTTACATGTGTCGTTTGACAGCGGGTGATGGATTTGATGTAAAGTTATCTATCAAACATTAGGCTGATTTGTGAATGATAGTCACGCGTTAGGACCTATTTCATGTCGCATTTCTCCTCTTTGATGGCATATGACGCTATAGCTATGGCACTTATTAAACCAAAACACGCAATCTAATCCAAGCAGTTGTTATTATGTAATATTATTGATGGGTTATATCATGTTCTGACTAACAGCGGCTGTTTCTCCAGCGTTCCTGTCACATCGAATTTCGGAACGCCATGAAAATAAATCTGCCCTCCGTGTCTAATGTTATCTATCTAACGTTACATGTTTTAAGGCTGATCTGTGCATGATACTGGTGCATTTTGACATACTTCATGTTGCATTCCCCCCTTTGATGGCAGATGATGCCTGAAATTTACCTTAAGTTCAGCCGCGAAGTTCTTGCATGGTTTTCCTATCTCAGTGCAGCCTGGCAGGGTAGGAGCACAGGATGATAGCCTACAGATCACCTATTCTGCCATGGTCTGATAATGAAGCATTGTTCTTTTTTGTTTGATGACTTTGATCCGTTAATAGTGTAAAACCGAGCGTCAATGCTTTTCTACGACACTACTGATGACGTATCAGGGTCTTGAAGGGTTGTCCCATTTCATAGGGAAAGATTTCAACCACTATGGCTTGTGGCTCTGTTCAGAGGCCTTGGCTCCAAAGCAAGTGGCACTCCAACACAGATAACATTTGCGTATCTGCAACTTCTGCACATGCTTCTGGTTAGGGGTGTAACGGAACGGATCGCCCCCCACGGTTCGGCACGCATGTGTACCGCGGATCAATTGCAAAATGTAACCAAGTAATAATATTACTTAATATTAGTTAATATCCCTTGTAAATCACAATGTAGAGTTGCCATGAAAAGATAGACGCGACAGTTGCGTGCTTTCTTTTACTCTAAAGCGCAATGATAGGTTGATAATGGGGGAAAGAAATCCAGAACAACAAGGCTGCGTTCGTATGGAACGCCTCTTGTCCAATCAAATTACTTGGTCCCTTTATGACGTCGGACCCAGTGTGCTCTCCGGCGCTCTCAGAGCAAATTTACGAACGCAGCCCAAGTGTTTCATGGCGAGTGCTGCTAATGTTGGCGACAGAGAAGAACTCGAAATGCCTCCCTCGTCATTTAAATCCCTTGTATGGGAACACTTTGGCTTCTCTGTCAATTCTAACAATGACGGACAGTGTCATTGGAAGTGTGGTTGATAAAAAAGTTACGGTGTTTAAGCGTTGTGCAACGAGAAAGTCGTACGAGCATGGCCACACATTTGACGGGAGTGTTGACGGGAGGCACGAAAAAGGCAGCTTGATAACTTCTGATAATGTAGCCAATTTTTTCATACCATGTTTAAAGTAAGGTTTCACTTTATTATATAGTTAAAAGTAGCAGAAAACATGTTTATTTGTCTGCTTTAAAGAGCCCAGTGATTCACTGCTGCAACCAGGTGCCTCCTCCCTCTCTCCTACTGCATCATTTAAGTTGAATGAATTAATGAATGAATGAATGAATGGTCTTTATTGTCATTGCTATATTACAGGTACCATACAACAAAATTTGTGAGGGGGGGCTCCCCTGGTGTTAGGAAAAAAATACTAAAAACAAGAAGGGAAAAGAGCTGGTTTACATAAATAAAGGCTATATACACTATCCACTATACTATACAAATAAAACACTGTGCTGTACTCTATGCTATGCTATAAATATCCTAACATTTCCTATCTCTGAACCTTATGTGCACGAGGGTTGTCATATTGCACATAGTATTATTGCACATTCACACATTGAATGTGTGTTTCTGTTTAATATGTAGCCTAATGTTTGAGTGTAGAATATGTTATGTATGTATACACACACACATATATACAGTATATATACCAGTTTTGACATCTTGAATGTTGTTGGGTTTTACACAGTAAAAGTGGTGTTTTTACAGAATTCGAGGAAAAAGCTTTTTATTTTTATTTGTATGTTTTGTGTTGATCCGAAAAATGATCCGATCCGTGACTCAAAAACCGTGACACGATCCGATCCGTGACTTAGGTGATCCGTTACACCCCTACTTCTGGTGCATACTGGGAACTGGAGTCCTAAGGTTATAAACACATATCACCAGACACACTGCTGACATATTTTAGTTTAACAAGCATGAGAGAGTGGCTCGTTTAGGTTAATGAGCATGTGACAATGAATTGGCTCAAGTTGTTTGCGTCATTGATAGGGCTGTCCCTAACGACTATTTTTCTAACGATTAATCTAGCGAATATTTTTTCGGTTAGTCGGTTACTCTACCGACTAATTTAACAATTAGTCTAACAATATATTTTTTTACTGTTCGATTAATGTATCACTTGATTTTCCTCAAAATAATGGCTGTATTGTCTCTCTCTGTTTAACAGTGTCTATATAAAGCACTCTGGGTAATAGCTGCTGCTCTTATAAAACAAAGCAGCGTATGACATGCACATTACTCAGACGGCCACCCCTTTAAATGATCAGCTGATGTATGGGGGCTGTCTGTGGGCCCGCAATTAAACACAGACACCTTTAATTCGGCGAACTGCTACTACTACTACTACTACTGTAACTGCCTCTGTCAAACAGCCCCAGACACAGGGCAGACTCACTGCTATGTTTAGCCAACTTGAATGCCAACATGGCCATCAGGGTTTTTCCTGGCTCAAAATGAGGCGGAGGTGGTACCAGTGGTGTTTGACATCGGGGGGGACCCATGAAGCAGGGCTGTCTGGGGGTCCTTTAACATCAAACACTTAATTTCTTGCTTTCTGGTGAATTAATATGCACCAATTTGTGCCCTTTCTGCATCAATTTATGGTGGAATTATTTATGTAAAGGAAAACACAATATTCAGGCACCAGATGACCATTCAAAATATAATGTAATATAATGCAATATAAGGCTCTCAGGCATTCTGTACTTTCAAATATGTATTCTCCTTGAGCAGTCAACATACTATCAGCTATTTTGCTAGCAGAAACGAAAGCTAACTTATTTGCGAAACAGCGCCCCCGCCACCACGTCGGCGCAGTGCCGCAATTGCAGTTAGAAATGACAGAAATCCACCGAGTGCAACGCTTGTAGAAAATACGACCGTCAGTTTGTCGAGAGCTGGAGGCGGCTAGAAATATGACGGAGGCGCCCGCCTCATAATTCTCTATGCAGGAAAAACCCTGGCCATTTAGAAGTCTGTCCATCACCACAACACATAGCTAGCTAGTAGCTACATGGCTAGCTAACGTTACTCTCGCTGCTATGTTATGATTAGCTAAATTGATGCTAACGTAGCATGCGAGCTACGAGCTAGATAACGTAGGTGCGAGCACCACAATGACAATAGGCTACCGTAGCTAGCCAGCTACATAGCTAACGTTACTAACACCAGAAGACAAGACATACAAACTGTATAGAAGATTGATACATTGAAAAAGGCATGAATATTTTCTGTTTCTCCCTCCCCTCCACCCACCCCTCCCTCTCAAACATGTCTGCATGCATATATACATATAGATTTGCCCATCTACACACACACACAAATATAAACAAGTTTACGACTAGCAGATCTTCTAGTAGGCACCCACTTCTTTACATATTTCATGGGGTTCCAACACTCAAGAGGAGGTCCAACTAGTTAAATAAAGATAAGAGCTGAGGTGTTTTCAATTCTCAGTTGTGTGCGCAAAGGTGTGACAACATTATTCATTTCTGAAAAACCTCTTTCCCAATCTGCACTACTCACAGGAATGGTATCAATTGCATGTCCGAGTTTAAGAAGGGCTTTCTGCATGGTGATCTGTGTATGGTCTATTATGTTTGGCAATATAATATGCTATATTGAAGACATTCTTAGTGGAGGCTAGACACTCCTCTTGTGTTTTCAGAAAGTTTGACTCCAAAGTGTTTTCACCCTGTTTTTTGTTTTGTTTGTTTTTCTACTATTTCTTCTGCTAGCTTGTGGCTCTGTGAGACACTGTGTTCTTGTATCTTCTTTCTCAAAGATTTCATTTGTTTCTCCCTGGTTCTGCCATATTGGCCAATGGAGTCCACCTGGAGTCCTTATCAAACTCTACCTAGCTATGACAGATTCAGTTAATCCATTAATCAGATACCCAAAGCTAAATATATAAGCTGCAATAAATTATTTTAGAAACACTCCAGAGATGTGGTGTTACTTCTGGCACTGCTGAGTCTATGGAAGCAGCACTTGTTCTCATGTTGTTTCTAATCCTGTATATGTTCCTATTCTTACAGGAGAGAGCTCCAACCCAGACTCAGACATGGAGCCCAGCTCCACCGCATCAGGAAGCCATAAACAACACAGACGGAGGAGGAGAAGCTCAAGACAGAAGAATCACCACTGTTTAGATTGCAGTGAGAGTTTCATTTGTCCAACTCACCTTAAATCACAACCACAGACTCAAGGAGGACAGAAGACTCACTCTTGTCTTCAGTGTGGAAAGAGATTTGGTTGTATGAGCAAACTAAAGACACACCAGAGAATACACACAGGAGAGAAGCCATTCTGCTGCTCCCAGTGTGGGAAGAGTTTCAGTCAGGCAGAAAACCTAAAGACACACCAGAGAATACACACAGGAGAGAAGCCATTCTGCTGCTCCCAGTGTGGGAAGGGTTTCAGTCACGCAGGAGACCTAAAGAGACACCAGAGAATACACACAGGAGAGAAGTCATTCTGCTGCTCCCAGTGTGGGCAGAGTTTCAGTCAGGCAGGACACCTAAAGAGTCACCAGAGAATACACACAGGAGAGAAGCCATTCTGCTGCTCCCAGTGTGGGAAGAGTTTCAGTCAGGCAGGACACCTAAAGAGTCACCAGAGAAAACACACAGGAGAGAAGCCATTCTGCTGCTCCCAGTGTGGGAAGAGTTTCAGTCGGGCAGGACACCTAAAGGAACACCAGAGAATACACACAGGAGAGAAGCCATTCTGCTGCTCCCAGTGTGGGCAGAGTTTCAGTCAGGCAGGACACCTAAAGAGTCACCAGAGAACACACACAGGAGAGAAGCCATTCTGCTGCTCCCAGTGTGGGAAGAGTTTCAGTCGGGCAGGACACCTAAAGGAACACCAGAGAATACACACAGGAGAGAAGCCATTCTGCTGCTCCCAGTGTGGGAAGAGTTTCAGTGAGGCAGGATCCCTAAAGACACACCAGAGAATACACACAGGAGAGAAGCCATTCTACTGCTCCCAGTGTGGGAAGGGTTTCAGTCAGGCAGGATCCCTAAAGAGTCATCAGAGAACACATACACTAGTTAACACGACTGCTCCCAGTGTGGGAGGTGTTTAAAGGAGGCAGGAGCCCTAAAGAAGAAGGGGGGGGGTCTTCTGGCAGCACCATCATATACTGTATGGATATTTACTTGTTGATCAGATCTGGGAGAAGGTTGTGTCACGACATGTGCCTTTTCTTGATTCTTTTCTCTCAATTCCTCCTGTCCTCTTCTCATACCCTCCCTTCCTCATCTCTCCCCCCTTCCCCTCCTCCCCTTCCTCTTGTCTCCTCCCTTCCTCTCCTCTCCCTCCTTCCTCTCCTCTCCCCTCCTCTCCTCCCTTCCTCTCCTCTCTTCCTCTCCTCCTCTCTTCCCCTCCTCTCCCTCGTGGAGAGTGAAGGAGGAATCGAGGTCGTAGGAGTTGAGATGTCCATGTCCCCTCCTCCGTCATGTGGTCACCGCCCCTTCCACCCAGATGTGGCCTTGGTGTTTAGAAGCCGAGTGTGACTGAATACTGGTATGTTGTATGTTTGCAATAAATCCTCCTAACGTTTCAGCTGGAAGACTAAGACGTTGTACATTATATCATATTAAGATATAGATCCTATCACTTCTCAGTTTTCTATTAGATTAGCTTATTTTCTGGACATACGCCTGGACGTACTCCAACACTATTCCTCCCCCACATTTGTTAGATTGGCCTCTAGCCTGTGTGGACATATTGACATTGTTTAATGATGCTGATGATTTTTATGTTTTGTTTTTTAAATGTGTTTTTATTTGTTTTCATATTCTGAAAGTGTAAATGTTGTAGAGCCCCCTCAATATAACAATCAGTAGTTTTAGGATCCTTAAATACTTATAATTTGTCAGCGAACTAAGCTTGTTTTCATTACGTGATTCACAACACTCGTCTGCTGTAACACATTCTGAGCTTTGTACTCGGGTGAGTGTTGTCATGGTGATACATGTCTTGTTCATGTTTAGGGACTGTGTGATAATCCAGTTGTGTGTAGTTATGTGTTTTAGCATGTTCTGAAACCAACGTGTTTGTTTGTTTTGGTTCAGGGAGATTTTCTCTGCTAGTTGAATTGAGGTGTACCAACATTCACATAAACAATAAATCTTCAACTATTTTCAACTGCTTTCAGTGTATGACATCACAATTTGAGAGCTGACAATCAACACTTTCATAATCTGTAAAAAAAAAAAAAAAAAACAGGAGAGAGGCTATTCTGCTGCTCCCAGTGTGGGAGGAGTTTCAGTCACGCAGGAAACCTAAAGAGACATCAGAGAACACACACACTAGTTAATACGACTGCTCCCAGTGTGGGAGGAGTTTAAAGGAGGCAGGAGCCCTAAAGAAGAAGGGGGGGGGGGCGTCTGCTGGCTGCACCATCATATACTGTATGTACATACATCCTCACATACAAAGCCCTCCACAGCCTGGCCCCCCCTTACCTGACTGACCTCCTTCTCCCCCACCGCCCTACCCGTACCCTCCGATCCTCATCCATTGTTCCCCTCACTGTCCCACCCTCAAAACTCAAAGGCTTCGGTCACCGTGCCTTTTCACGAGCCGCACCCCGCCTCTGGAACTCTCTCCCTCAACCACTCAGAGACTCACCCTCACTCCTCACTTTTAAATCCCACCTCAAAACCTACCTGTTCTCCCACGCCTACAGCCTCCCCTACCCCTAGCCATCTCCCCCATCCCTGCCACCCCCGCCCCCCCCCTGGACATGCATACAACCTCCCCTATCCCTAACCATCTCCCCTCACCCTGCCACCCCCCTCCCCCCATGGACATGCATACAACCTCCCCTTCCCCGTTCGTTACCTCTGTGTTCTATGTGCTCATGTTATCTGTTGCTTGTTGTTTCTGTGTTTTCCGTTTTGCCCATATTGTCAGCGTCTTTGAGCCTCGGAAAAGCGCTATATAAATCGAATGTATTATTATTATTATTATTACATGTGCTTGTATGGACAGAAGACTGTTGTGTATCTATTCTGGATACTGAGGCCTGTCAGTCTGTCTTGGTCTACTCTTCTCCCCCAGACACTCCAGACAGCCAACAGAACTCCCTCTACCTTCAGCCCCCTCCCTGGTGCTGGGCTAGAGAGAACGAGGGCTGTAATAAACGTGTGTTTGTACAGTACAGAGCGGGAGAGGGAGAGGGTTGAATGGCAGATGAGGTCAGAGGTAACAGTAGGGTTTGGGGGTGGGGGGCATGTTTTGTTTTCAAGAAACCAATCAACATGATGAAGGGGTGGGATAAACAAAAATGGAACAACAAGATGGCAGCTATTTCACTGGAAATGAGGATATGCAGAATCAATAAAAACACTTTCTCTCTTTTATTAGCTGTGACTAGCATTAAAATGGCCACAGAGTTTGTGTTCACAAATTTGACGCGGAGAGGAGAGACGCTTCACTGACACAGAAAAACCCCACTCTGGCAGAATGATATTTTTTTAGAAGATCATAGAATTGTGTTCTGATGAGGCATGAAACATCACACGCCTTCACCAAAGTCCCACCAGATGCATTATGGACTAGAATGATGAATGGACACATGGACACAACATTATTATTATTACATTTATTTTATTATAAAAAATTAAAAAATCTTTCCTTATTGTTTCCTTTTATAAATATTGCCATATTGTTCTCTCATGCTGATGCAATGTCGATTGGAACTGAGGCCATAACAACGTCACTCTCTTGTACTTGTATAATGGGAGGTAATTAACTTGGTTGGGGGGGAGTTAACCAGCTATTGTTCCCACCCATTACCCGCCTGTGGAAAGTGTGAAGTGACAAAGAAGAACTTTGAATGGGGATTTTCTCTGTTAGTTGATTTGAGTTGTACTAAATGCTAGGATGTTAGCCGTTGGAAATATTGATTATGTATGTAACAGTAGCTACAGTATGTATATAAGATGTTTACACAGTCTATGGATCACCTTTTCTGTTAGATATTATTGTCAAGTTAGAACTGTGTAATGATAATCAAGGGGCATTTGCTGTGTATTAGAATCCACTTATTCTAATGTTTCGTCAGTTGGGGAGGTTGAGCTATCATTGGACACTGGTGCATGCGTACTAATGCACATGCGTGTTAATGCACATGCGTGTTACACCTGAAGGTGCATGCCTTAGCCTCGTGGACAGTATGCACCTAGGTAGAGAGTATATTATTTTAGGTTTATTATAGAGATCTGTATATTTGATATGTTTACAGAAACCACAAATTCACAAGCTCATTAAAGAACCCTAAATGGTAACAAGGCCTGGTTATGGGAACCCATCTCCTAAGAACATCATAGTTCTAACTGGACTGTCTACAGTGAGTTGAACTGTCCCATCAGCAAAGTACAATACATTTTTCAGTATGTATGCCTTGATGGTGAGAGTGTTAGAAACTTGAGGAATCAATTTTGATCTATAACACCGACTGATTGTATAAAAAAGAATACATATGAACTGGGTGTTGAACGTTTATCTGCGTTTGGTTGACACCTTCTGAATGTATTTTTCCAAACTTACTGTTGATCTTGATGACTTTGTCTTCCTGGAATAAAGACCTCTCAAATCTTTAACAGGCAGTTAATCTGAATATATTTTATCTTCACAAAACTCACCAATGCCTCATACACACAACATTGGTGCTTTTCCACTACAGGGCTAGCCCGGGTCGACTTTGTAGCCGAGCCGTGCCGTACTTTCAGAAACGCTTCTCCATTATACGGCGCGACCCGGAACAAGGAGGAGTTTGTTTATTTGTTTATTTAAAAGGATCCCCATTAGCTTATGCCGTAGCAGTTTGCTAATCTTCCTGGGGTCCACATATAATCAACAGACAAACACCTAATACATTAATACAACATATAATACATTAAAGGGACAATGCGTGACCCTCCGCGACATCCACACACTATCCCCCCGATACAGTAGTAAATACAACAAAATAAACTAAAATAAATAAAAATTTACAAAAAGGGCAAATATTATTAATCCATTAAAATATAAAGACATGATCC
The DNA here is from genome assembly GCF_963989245.1 of Nansenia antarctica. Classification (NCBI taxonomy): domain Eukaryota; kingdom Metazoa; phylum Chordata; class Actinopteri; order Argentiniformes; family Microstomatidae; genus Nansenia; species Nansenia antarctica. The sequence goes on along the minus strand of NC_137677.1, from coordinate 26,761,021 downwards.
TAACGCAGTCATCTCTTCTATGAAAAAAGGAATCAACCAAAATAAACAAAGTGAAATAAAACAGCTACCTGTCATCAGCCACTTAATAGGTGCCTCTTCAGTCTCTTTTTGAATAACCTTTTACTTTTTTCTTGGCGGATATCGAGAGGTAATCCATTCCAAATTGTACTAGCTCTATAAAGCACTGTTCTTTTCAAAAAAATTGTTCTTGGGTGGGCTTTCATAATGTCACCATTGCCGGCCTTCCTGGTATTATGGCTATGAACAGTATTACAAAATACTATGTGATCTTGCAGGAACTCAGGTTTGTGTGTTCGCAGTGTATTGCTAAGAAATGTCACTGTGCCTGAGGCTAGCCTTTTCTCCACATTAAGCCACGATAGGCTAGACTGCATTTTATGAATGCTAGTTCTAGAAGAGCAACCCAGAACGAGCCTAGCAGCCCTGTTCTGAGCTACTTGTAATCTTGATAGTTCTGTTTTTGAGGCCGAGGCCCACACCACTGAGCAGTAATCCAGGTGAGTTAAAACTAGTGATCTACAGACTTGTTCCAGGATATGAGATGGTACATATGGTGCACATTGTCTTGTGATGTGAATGCCAACACCCATTTTCTGAATGATTCTGTTTATATGCTCTGACCATGACAGGTTGTTATCAATGACCAAACCAAGTAACTTTACTTTCTTCACTTGTTCGATGGGTTCCTTGGCTATATATAGATTCAATTTAGGCATAGAAGCCAGTTTGTGCCTAGACCCAAAAACAATACTCTGAGTTTTGGATATATTCAAAACAAGCTTGTTCAATGTAATCCATTCATGCACCATTTCTAATTCTTTTGAAAGAACTTGATTGAGTTCGTTATACGTATTTGCTGCATAATAAATTGTAGAGTCATCGGCATACATCACAATACAATAACTTTTTATAGCATAAGGCAAATCATTAGTGAAAATAGAGAAGAGGAGTGGTCCAAGACAACTTCCTTGAGGCACACCACAAGCTAATTTGCTACTATTCGATAAGCTGCCATTATAGTACACTCTCTGTGTTCTTGCAAAGAGATAGCTTTTAATTAGGGTAATGGCAGGAGGTGTGAACCTGTAACACGTGAGCTTTCTAATTAACAGCTCATGATCAATGACGTCAAAAGCAGCACTGAAGTCTAGCAACACTGCAGCCACTACCTTTGAGTTATCAATTTCTCCTAACCAGTCATCGGTCATCTGTGTGAGCGCAGTTGAGGTAGAATGGCCTTGCCTGTACGCATGTTGGTATTTGGTGGTTAGTCCATTTGACGTGAAATAGTCCTGAATCTGAACATAAATAATCCTTTCCATGACTTTGCTGAGTACAGGAAGAATACTTATAGGACGACTGTTAGGTCCACTGAAAGTTGTTCTACGTGTCTTATGAGTCTTATGAGTTACGTGTCATAAGATTTCCCCCCCATATATATGGAGATCTTTCTTGGTCAGGTGGCCGGAAATGATATATTGATGACTCAGAGAGAAGGTTGAATTGTAATCATTGTATTAGGCAGATCTGGGTTGCATTCCCATGTACAGATGCTTCCAAGGCAGCATGCTCTGTTAAGTCCAAGCTTCAAGCATGGCTACGACATAGGAGATGTCGAGCTTGGCTGCGGCTGGTGCCGAGCCTGGCTGTGGCATAAAGAGATGCCAAGCAAAGTACTGATTGTTTGTTACAGCTTATATACCGTTCTCAGAGAGGGAAATAGCTTTACCTCGTAACTTACAATACTGACATTAGTTCCCATACATGGCTATTCTGTGTTCATGCTGTTCTGCTCTGCAGCTGACCACTGGGCTAAGGCTCCTATGTCCTTAGAGTTAAACTGGTCTCACTGTTACTTGATATATATGCCTGCTCCTAAGAATGTTGTTTACTACTGAGAGTGAGCACACTTAAAGTATGTTTAAGGTTAAACAATGAGTATTGCAATATTTGATAGGCACACAACATTTGCATAGTCACACAAAAACGCATCATAACACCCCCCCCCCCCCCTGACACGTTGAGCTCCTGACACGTTGAGCACTGTGCTTTTTTTGTTGGTGAACTACCGTAATAAGCCTAAAAAAGTTCAACTGTTCAAAAAGTGCAACTTCTCTGCTTTCAGAAACTGTTAGAATTTTTTAGATTGGGCATATAGTTCATGAATTACGGTAGTTTGAAGGAACGTTGTGGAATCCGCTGTAGACAGCTCCGGTTTCGGAGCAAGACTATCGGCATTAGTCAAATACATGCTCACATCAAGTCATCCGCTCACTGCTCTCCATCAAAAATGGCACATCCATCAATAATATTACATAATAACAACTGCTCTGATTAGATTGCTTAGATTGTTTAACTTTAATACATCAACGGGGATGATGACAGTGTTGCTTCTGAATATCATAGTCCAATCAGCTAGTGTTCTGTAGAGTATAGTCCAATCAGCTAGTGTTCTGTGGAGTATATCATAGTCCAATCAGCTAGTGTTCTGTGGAGTATGTTCCAATCAGCTTCAAGTCCCGCCCCTTTCAGGGCAACTTTCAATCTACTCGAAATTGCACTAGGCTGTTCTCGTAGACTTGCATGTAAAATCTATTTTGGTAACTTCAGGCCATTCGGTCATTTGTCTATGGGGTTTTGGGACATGCACAAAGAATCGTACGTGCTTACGTCATGTCATACGGCCGGCGTAGCTTTCAGATCACGTTCGTTCACCTGCTTCACCATGGCTATGGCGGCTAGTAATGTTTGCTTCGTGTTTTTATTTGTTTTGTTCGTTTTGTGTTTTGTGTAATATGTCTATTGGCAACATTCTACTGCTGGTCTTAATTATCAGCGACCGTCTCCGCTGCCGTGCGACCAACACGCAGGGGGAATATGGAACTATACAGCAAATCACACAGCAAACCACTACCGGACTTTGTAAACAAATTGAACAAATGGATTAGAAGGAGGCATTTTTTGTTCCCAACTTGATGATATTGCAACTGGACCTATTACCGAAGTCAAACTTGTGTAAGTAAGTGAATCATCTGTCCTTCAGTCATGATAGGAAAACCAAATCGATGCTGGGAGAAGGAATGGCAGACTGTATTCTGATTGTATCTTCTATGCTCTTTGTATGTTTCTATGCTCTTTGTATGTGTCTTGGTGTAGGAGAAACGTAGGACCACGTTGGAAACAAGTGTTTCGGTACACGTTGACGTGTAGAAACTGTAGAGAGAAAATTGTAGAAATTGTAGAGAAAACTGGGGGGGTAGAGGTGATGAAGAGGTCTGTACAGGGGGGGGTAGAGGGGATGGAGAGGTCTGTACAGGGGGGTAGAGGGGATGAAGAGGTCTGTACAGGGGGGTAGAGGGGATGAAGATGTCTGTACAGGGGGGGTAGAGGGGATGAAGAGGTCTGTACAGGGGGGTAGAGGGGATGAAGAGGTCTGTACAGGGGATGAAGAGGTCTGTACAGAGCGGTAGAGGGGATGAAGAGGTCTGTACAGAGGGGTAGAGGGGATGAAGAGGTATGTACAGGGGGGTAGAGGGGATGAAGAGGTCTGTACAGGGGGGTAGAGGGTATGAAGAGGTCTGTACAGGGGGGTAGAGGGGATGAAGAGGTCTGTACAGGGGGGTAGAGGGGATGAAGAGGTCTGTACAGGGGGGTAGAGGGGATGGAGAGGTCTGTACAGGGGGGTAGAGGGGATGAAGAGGTCTGTACAGGGGGTAGAGGGGATGGAGAGGTCTGTAGAGGTGGGTAGAGGGGATGAAGAGGTCTGTAGAGGTGGGTAGAGGGGATGAAGAGGTCTGTACAGGGGGGTAGAGGGGATGAAGAGGTCTGTAGAGGTGGGTAGAGGGGATGAAGAGGTCTGTACAGGGGGGTAGAGGGGATGAAGAGGTCTGTACAGGGGGGTAGAGGGGATGGCGAGGTCTGTACAGGGGGGTAGAGCTATTCTCATGCTAAAATCGACTGTAAATCCAGATTTTAAAGTAGATATTCTTCCCCGTGGAGCATGCCCCCATAACCTGTGCCCCACCCAAAATGTTTAGCACCAGCCGCCACTGCTATATTGTAATGTTAGTTATCAATAGTTGTCAGATAATTAGCTATTGAAAGAGTGTAATGTTTTCCTCCTTTCATCTTCTTTTCAAGCATTTGCTAGCCATGGTGTGAAGATTGTACAGTTTATTAAATACTTTAGATTTAATTTAATTTAATTTTAATGTTGGCCCTGTTCAGCAGATGTTATTGCTAATATAGATACAAAACGTGTATGATGATGCTAATTAGTCGTGGTTTTGTTTACTTCCAGGTTGTGCTATTTGCAGGTCCATAAAATCAACTGCCATCCTCACAGAAAAAAGAGTGTCCATATCTGAGGAGTGGGTGTCCTTTAAGATCCAGGGCCCTATTATGAAACACGAGCGCGCCTCCGCGGTTTGCGCATGCGCGCTGACCCACTTCTTAAGAAGTCAGATCGCATAATAGCAGGGGCGCCTAGCGCACTTCATTAACATATGAACACTCCCACAATGAGTAATATATGCACGGGAGTCTTACGTCTTATGTGTGGGCGCCTAGCGACACCTGCATAATAGCAGTAGCGCGTATGAAGCGCATAATAAGGGTGGCGGTAGGTCTTAACCTGGCGGTGCGTCTTAATTAAGACTTAAGACGGCAAGTTAAGAAGTGCATAATAGGGCCCCCAGTCTTTAAACACAGACAGATCAACGGCTCTGACCTCTTTGAGGAACAAGATTCGACGACATGAGACGTCCAGGGCACACGCAATAGCCCAGGAGCTCACTGAAAAGGGTGGACAGGATTTGCTTGGAAATTTGGTGAGAGCTGTGTCAGAGACTGTGTTGGCTGAGACAGATGCTGTATTCAGAACAGCATACTATCTTGCAAAGATGAACCGACCTTTCACTGACCATGATGATCTCATTGAGCTTCAGGAAAAAAATGGTGTCAACATGGGTACTAGTCTGCACTCAAGGTACAGTTCCACAAAAATTGTGGAACATGTAGCAAAAGAGATGCAGAAAAAAATTGTTCACAGTCTTGTGTCATCTTCAAGCAAGTTGTCTGTTCTCATTGACGAGGCTACATCTCTCAGCCACAAATCTGCCATGATTGTCAGCCTGAAAGCCTCAGTAGATGGAGCTACTCCTGGCTCTTTTTTTGTTCCTGGAGCTGGTTGAGCTGGAGAGCCAAAGGGCAGAGGGCATAGAAGAAGCTCTACTGAGCTGTTTGGACATTGCAGGCTTCAGTGAAGAGTGGCTTCAAAAGAACTGGGTCTCATTTATTTCTGATGGAGCAAGTGTCATGTTAGGCAAGAAGTCTGGTGTGGCAACCAGGCTGACTGCAAGGTACCCTAACCTCTTCACATGGCACTGCATGAACCACCGTTTGGAACTGGCTGTATCTGATGCTGTGGATGAGGTTCAGGCAATCAACCACTTCAAAGCGTTCATGGAGAAGATCCACAATCTCTACAGTCAGTCTAATAAAAATTCACGGGAGCTTCTGGAAGCAGCACAAGAAGTGGGCTCACAAGTCCTGAAAATTGGCAGAGTTTTAAGTACACGATGGGTGGCCAGCAGCTTCCGTTCTGTACAGGCTGTGTGGAGGTCGTATGAAGCACTCAACAGGCACTTTGAAAATGCTGCAGAAGACCAAACAAGAAACAGCAAAGAGAGACAAACTTACAGAGGCCTGGCACGTCGTATGCAGAGCAAGGAATTCCTGTGTGACCTTGGACTCATGTATGATGCACTGTCTGAACTTGCAACCCTATCTCAGCAACTCCAGGCCCATTCAACCACACTCTTGAGAGCAAACCAGCTTCTGAAGCGCACCATCAGAGTGCTGGCAACATTCAAAGACACCCCAGGAGAGAAAACAGAGGAGGCACTGACAGCACTGGGTTTGGGACATTTGGGATCAGTTCCCCTGGAGTCAAATGCAAAGCTCACACCAATCAATGCAAAGCAGTTCCTCCAAAGTCTGATCAACAACATGGAGAAGCGCCTCTCATTTGAAGGTGAAATGCTTCTTGATCTCAATGTTCTGGATACAGGAAACTGGCCATCAACACCTGGCATACGGCATGGTGAGACACAGGTAAAGCGACTGTGCAGGCGGTTCAATCTTTGTGAAGCGCAAGCAGTTAATGGTATGAGAGATTTCCTTGAGCACCCAGACAGTGAGCCTGAAAGCCTAAAGCCACTCATACGATGCATGCAGACCATCCCTTGCAGCACTGCCGAATGTGAAAGGGGCTTCAGTCTCATTAACAATATATGCACGGACAAGAGATCTACACTGTTGTTGTCCAATGTCAGTCATTTGATGATGATCAGCATCAATGGGCCCCCTGTAAGACTTTTTGAGCCAAGGAAGTACATCATGGAATGGAATGGAATGGACTTTATTTGTCATTGCTACAGTACAGGTACCAAACAACGAAATTTAGGAGGGGTGGCTCCCCTGGTGTTAGGAAAGGGAAAAAAAACACATTTTAGAAAAAGCATAAAAGCATAAAATCACAAGAAGATAAGGAGCTGGTTTACATCAATAAAGGCTATGTACACAATCCACTGTACTATACTGCACAGATAGTCAACTAGGGTTGTCATATTGCACAAAAGTATTTTTTTCACGTTATTTTAAAGTGTCACAGTTTGCAGGCTTGAAAATGTACATGTTTGTGCCTCAGCACTAGCTGCCATACAATCCGTCCGGACTGTCCTGGGCCCAGAACTTAGGCCTTTTCTGTGTTCAGGGCCTTGACGGCCCTGTGGTAGAAGCAGTCCTTCAGTCTGTTTGTCTTAGCGGCCGGGGTCCTGTACCTCCTGTTCGAGGGCAGCCTGACAAAGTGTACGTGCCCAGGGTGGGTCGGGTCCCTGGAGATCTTGGAGGCCCTCCTGAGACAGCGTGTGTTGTACAGCTCCTCCAGAGAGGGGAGGGGGGCGCCGGTGATCTTCTGTGCTGTTCTCACGACTCTCTGTAGCGCGTTTCTCTCCGCTGTTGTGCAGCTGTGGAACCAGTTGCAGATGCCGTAGGTGAGGATGCTCTCCACTGCGCCGTGGTAGAAGGCCACCAGTATCTCCTGCTTGTTGTGTTCTTTCCTGAGGCATCTCAGGGTGTATAGCCGCTGTTGTGCCCTCTTGATGGTGCATTTTGTGTTGTCCTTCCAGGCCAGGTCATCCCGCATGTGATGTCCCAGGAATCGGAGGGTTGAGACTCTCTCCACGCTCTCTCCGTCGATGAGCAGGGGCTGGATCTCGGACTTTTTCCTCCTGAAGTCTACGATGAATTCCTGGGTCTTTGACTTGTTTAGCAGCAGGTTGTTAACCTTGCACAGCTTGCTCAGTTGCTCTACCTCATCCCTGTACGCCGCCTCGTCCCCCCCCACAACATAGTTGAGAAGCCATCGTTCTGCCACACAAGCATATTTGGAAAGCTTTGTAGACTACCAGGCTGTTTGTTTTTTTCTTATTTGAAGCGTTTGACTTGTAGCAGTTATTGTAGCAGTTCTTGTGGCAGTTCTTGTAACAGTTCTTTCTTTCTTGCATTTAAGCTGAGAGTACATAGTGATGGTGATTAACACTAAACAGTAGAAAATCAGTCCACCCCCCTGCTGTAAATGCCATTGGTTGTTAAAGTCTTGTTTTGTTTATAATAAATTGAAATGTTGGTAAACACATAACCAGTCGTTCAGAATGCTCTCATATGTGTAGATGCATACTGTATGCATAAGTGAGTATGGTGGTGCTTATGGCGTGTCGCTCCGGGACGGGTGTCGCTCCAGGACACGTCGCTCTGGGACGGGTGAGCATGAAGCTGGGAGGGAAAAATCACAGTATACCCACTAGAAAAAACTAGACTACACCACTGTGATAACCAGAGCCCAGGAAGTTCTTGTTCACCAGGTCAGCCACAACATCAAACGACAGACCCTTCCCAGTGGCAAACTTGGACTTGCCGGTGTAGAGCCTGTAGTCGATGGTATAGCCATTTACATCGGCAAGAACAAAAAACTTCAGCCCCCACTTGGTGGGCTTTGCCCTCATGTACTGTTTTATGGACAACCGGGCCTTGGTGGCGACCATCCTCTCATCGACAGAGATGTGTTGCCTGGGATGGTAAATGGCCATGCAGCGGTTCCTGATCATGCCATACAGTGGCCTGACCCGGTGGAGGAGGTCATATTCTTCAGTGCCCCTTTTTCTGTCATTCTCCACATCTTCAGTTGGATCGCTCATGTGGAGATTGGCAGAAATTGCCATGAAGCGGTCTCTGGGCATCAGGGTGGCTGGGAAGGGCACATGAAAGATGGTGTCTTTCCTCCAAAAATCTCTCACCTTGGGCAGGTGCAGCACCGCCATGTAAAGCATGATGCCCAGGTATTGCTTCATGTCTGCAGGGGTCAATTCTCTCCACGCAAATGTTTCACCATTCTCTTTATTCTTTGCTGCTTTGCTGTTTGTGTTGTTACACAGCACTCTCCTTATTTCCTCATCAAAAACTGTAAAAAGATTTCGCCTGGGGATGGATTCCCAGTGTTGAGGGGGGGCTGAACTCCGGGGCTCCTTTTGGGAGCAAACCGTGGTGGTTTGGGGGCAATGTCAGGGTCTGCCTCCGTTTTCCAACCGGTTGCTCTAATCGGTGACCGGCTTCTGAAGCTGTCACCGCCGGCACCGTGCCCGATGTTACGGCTGCGGTGTGCACTCTCTCCCCTCTCAGTACTTCCATTCCTCCCCTCAGAAGGCATGCTAAAAGTAATGTAGATAATATAACATAAGATTATAGCTTGAGTCTCAGTCATCCCGAAGGAAAATATTATGCGAGTTACCCAAAAAGTTAGGCTACAAATGTTAGGCTACAACATACAAAGTTACTCACGCTGATGAAGACGAAATCACGTCCCCATGTTCACTGTTGTCCTCTGACTCCTCGATAAATCGAGATGGAGGTTTTGACACCCTCAATGATTTCCGGGACATTTTTTAAAGTTTAAAGATCCAAAAAGCCCGCGCTAGCAAAGAATTTGTAAACCAAACTCCACGTAACTCATCCACAGAACGCTCCGCCAATCACTGTGAGTAAACTGACTCTGAGAATGTCGTCACGTCACATTTTACGTAATACCCTATATGTTGGTTGAAGTGCAACATCTCAGCTTTCAGGGACAGTTGGATTGTTTTCGATAGCACAAACCGTTTAGAAATTACGGTAATTACAATGTCGGGTGCGGATTTGTGCCTGCGGCGGTACATTCGGCGCAGAAGGAAAGTAGATATACAATCTTTCTTATTCTGCTAGAATTGGGCTTTATGGTAATACCACAGTGGATTGAAGCATTGGAACAAACCCTCACTCATTGGAAATGTCTGTTTTTTGTAGTTGGACATACGATTTTCTTACAGGTGAGAGAGTAAGTAAAGACAGTATCTGACTGCATTGCCCACAGCAACCCAATATTCAATTAGAATGATGTTATGATTTGATATGAATTCAATGTACACCTCTTATTAAATTATAAATACTCTGGTTGTTATATTTGCCTTTTGGTTGACAGCAAAAGAGGGAGAGAGGAGGATAGAGAGGGAGAGAATGAGAGAGAGCAGGATGGTGTCGGCACACCAGAGAGACAGCAAGAACCAGGTGAGAAAGTGGACATGTAGGCCCAATCCCGATTCTCTTTTTTACCACTTCGGCTCGTTTTGGAGTCACTCGTTTTGGAGTCACTCGTTTTGGAGCCATAGCCGTAGTGGTTCCCCGGGGGAAATGGGACAACCCTTCATGGGACAACCCTAATACGTCAGCCGTAGTTTAATTAATGGGTTAATTCATAGTCAGGACAGCGCATGCGCCTTAGAGAGAGTTCATGATATACCACTAGGTGACTGACAGGTGTCGAGAGAACCGAAGTAAACTGGTTATACCTTTGTTGAACCCAGACTAAAGTGTCTTTTTATTCTATGTCCAAGTGACATTACACGTAGTATCGTAGAAAAGCATTGACGCTCGCGATTCATTCACAACTTGAATGAACTTGAACACTATCAATCGATCAAACAAGTCATAAAATAAAAAAGAACAATGCTTCATTATCAGGCCATGACAGAATAAGCTCTAACCTGTATGAAACCTGTGCTCCAGTGGTGTAGTCACTAGGAAAGGCCAAGGATTTCCGTATACCCACTTAAAAATGTGTGAGGATACGTAACGGCGTTTTGTGACAGAACATTCACTTTCATTCATAAAATTCACCCCGTCTGTGTTACGAAGCGCTTGACTTTTGGACCATTGGGACTGACTATAGCGTCATATACCATCAACGGGCGGAAACATGAAATATGTCAAAATGCAGCACTATCATGCGCAGATCAGCCTGTGGATAGATAACTTTAGATAGATAACTTTACATTAAATATGTCTACCATCATCCGCTGTCAAACACCACAATTTATTTTTAAATAAACATGATTGTACATCTCTGTAATCGCGCACCGATGTATTTATATATGAAGGCTGTGCTTGACGATTCCATTGGACTGACGCCGGGCAGAGGAACAGGGACTGTCGCCTTGTGACAAACGCGCAGATATGAGTGCTCACTGCTCCGGTGTCTAATGCAGCGGTTCCCAACCTTTTTGGACTCACGGCCCACTTTACAAATCTCTACAGTATTCGCGGCCCACCTAGTGCGCGAAGCGTGTAAAGAAAAGGTCTATAATGCATTGAAATGACATTAGTACATCAGACATTAGACATTAGACATCAGACATGGAAATATGTCAATGCGCGGCTGTCATGCACAAATCAGCTTGTAACGTTAGACACACAGCACATCGGCATAATAACGTTTTGTTGTTGTTGTGCTTGTTATAAAGAAAAGGTCTATAATGCATTTAAATGAATGATACAACCCATTAATAATATTACCTAATAACAACTGCTCGGATTAGATTGCGGGTTCCGCTACATGGAAATAGGTCAAAATGCGCATCATGTACATGTCAGACGAACGTTTGATAGATAACTTTACATATGTGTACCATCATCCGCTGTCAAACGCCACAGGTTATAATTGATTTATGATTGTACATCTCTGAAATGCTTGACTGTCATGCAGCGTTGCGTTCAGTGGCGTAGCGCAAAATCCCGGGGCCCCCCCGCAAGGTGGCGGCGGGGGCCCTTTCGCAACGGAGTAAAAAAAAAAAAAAAAAAAAGGGCGTTTTTTAGAGGCCGATGCGTTATTGACGTTGCGAAATTTCGCAATATGCACTCTACATTCTAAATGCTTGACTTAGCAAAAGGTACAAACAAGTGAGAGCAATAGCCTTTAACTAAAACCAAATGGTAGACTACACATCAGTAGAATGTATTATAAGTAGAATAGTACAAGCTTTATTTCTTTAAACAAAGTGTGGTGTGCACAGCAGTGTGATATCTGTAAACATATCTGTAGACTCTCCGCTAAGGGTTGCCAGATGGGATTGAGAATTTCCAACCTAACCAATCTAAAAACTTCTAAATCCACCAAAAACCAGCCCATCTGGCAACCCTGTCTCCGCTGCATCAGAGTCTACTTGTTGCGTAAAATTGGCCAGGGTTAGTCAAATCCTTTTGGATTTGGATTTGTCCGTTGGACATCTCGTATATTGGTATATTGTGGCATTTCTTTACTGTTTGCCATCTGGTCTAGGAATACCCAGGGAGACGCAGACCGCAGAAGTAGATTAGAATAGTAGAATAGAAAAAAGAAACAGCTATATATAGCCTAACCATGCTGAATTACAGTATGTACCTGTATGATGCACTGACAGCCTGTGACTGTGAACCTGGCCGGACCCTGCCCTTCTGCCTGAGTTTGAGTATGATGCTGCCCAAATAAATGTTATTGTTTAGTGCTGTACGCTTTCGTGGTATTATATTGTGTGAATTATCATCTGTATGTTGTTTTTCTTTCACTCGACTAACCGCCGAGATAATACTTGAGACATGTACTTCCGTAAACATACATTTTTTATTTGATTTTTTTACAATATCGGACCGACAGTCCCACATATAGCGGCTATAATGTCCGAATAGAGAATCTACCACCACCTAAAGAATGCTTATTGTACTTTGTATTGTATTTTCGCTTGCTCATTTTCCTTGTGTCTCGCTGCCTACGTGTGACGTCAAAGTCATGTTGCTATTGGATACGGCTAACTATGTATATATTTTTAAATATAGGCCTATATATTAAAATTAAGGTTGACACAATGAAGGGCCACTTATTTTCTTTATTTTATATATTTTTTAATTATACAAAAAAAAAAAAAAGGGATCCAATGTTAGGGGGCCCCCTAGTGGCTGGGGCCCCCCCGCGGTGCGTCGCTTGCGGGCCCGTCCGCTACGCCACTGGTTGCGTTACTGTAACGTTAGACACAGCACCGACATAAAAGCGATTTTTTTTTGGGTTACGCTTGTTATAAATAAAAGGTCTATAATGCATTGTAATGACATTAAACTAAGATAATACGATGGTTATCATATTTTTTCAAGTCTTTAATTACAAGTAATTCCAGAAAAAGTAAATGACATTTCAGGCTCGCTTCCGTATTACGAGAGCGAAAAGAACATTTCTGTAGATGTTTCGCAATGCATGCCGGAAGGGAGTCTCATGGCTCCGAATCGAACGAGGGTCAAGATTTTCTCCAAACGGAGCCATGGATAACCCTAACCTTAAACCTAACCCTAAATGAGTAATGAATTGGGACGCCACTACGGCTACACGTGAACGCGCAAAACGGAGATTAGGGGTGAAAACGGAGCCGGAGGGGTGAATTGGGATTCACCCGTAGTCAAGACCACTGTAAGTAGCCTTGAGAACCGATGGTTCTCGAGCCTAACGGCCCTTAGGGGGCAGGAGCCTATCTCCTGTTTCTGTTAATTTGGACATTTAGCAGACGCTTTTAATCCAAAGCGACTTACAATTACAAATTACAGGGACATTCCCCCTGGAGTAACTGAGGGCTAAGTGCCTTACTCAAGGGCACACTAGTAGTGGTGTGGTTTCAGGCGGGATTTGAACTCACAACCTTCTGATCACAAGTCCAACTCACTATCCACTAGACCACCACTACCCTGCGTGAGGCAGCTTGATGTACAAGTAAAGTCCATGCCACCCCCCCCCCGCCAAGGCAGCAAACACTGGTGTAGATGCATACTTTATGCATAAGTGAGTGTGGTGGTGCTTATGGGGTGTCGCTACGGGACGGGTGTCGCTCTGACTGGGAGGGCAAAATCACAGTATACCCACTAGAAAAAACTAGACTATACCACTGAAGACACATATAAACGAACTAACAGGCAACAAAGGAGAAAGACACATTAATAATGATAATAACAACAATGCACACATTCACACACACAATACACACTCAACATATGCTTATACACACACGCACGCACACACACACACACACACACACACACACACACACACACACACACACACACACACACACACACACACACACACACACACACACAATAAATGGCTTGTGTTGTCTTCAGTCTCAGCACTGTGTGGGTTTATTGATCCACCTGTTAGACTAGGTATTATTGTGTACGGCAGCACTTTTTGGGGGAAAAAGGAGTTGTAACATCTGACGCATCTGATATAATATAATTAAGCACTATCACACGAGAGGGAGTGTGTTATACTGAATATCAGTGTAACCGATGTGTTTATTTAATTTATATTTCTCCAAGATTCCTTTTTGCTTTTTACTAATGTTTTATTGTTGGTATTCATGTATGTATCGTTTCTGTGTATTATTTATTTTGGGAGCTTTTAATTTATTAAGTTGTGACCTTTGACACCTTTACTTTCATTTCCTATTCCGTTATGCTTCGCGGTAATTCTCTTCAGACGGCAATGAGCCATGATGAGGAGAGGTAAGCATTGACAGAGCTCCCGTGAGCTAGCATGTTAAAACTCGGTTAAAACAGGGTATAAACATAGGACAAAGTTACATGCCTGTTGTACAAGTTATCTATGCTTTTGGTTAGTATTATAATGTGCATTTCACAGCGAGGATGTTTTTTTTGTTGAACTTTACAACAATGTGCTAGTTCAGCTTAAGCTAGCCAGTTAGCCATGTGCGCACGAGTGGTCTCTCACACAATCGCTGCTGTTCATTTCTTCTTGAAGGTGTGTCGTGAGAGCCAGTGTATGCTGTGTGCAACAGGTATGTGTGCTCTTGGTCATTGTATGTTTAATTCCTTTTTATTTGTATGTAGCCTATGTGATGTTTCTGATTTTAGTCACATGTTCATTTTCTTGCTTGTGAAATATTGCCGCTGGGGGAGAGGGGTAGATTCTGTATTGTAACTACTGTGTGACCACAGCTTATTGTACTGTAACTACTGTGTGACCACATCTTATTGTACTGTAACTATTTTACAATAGTCATTTTTGTTTTATTGTTTGGGATAATTATAATTCTCTGGAGACGGCAATGAGCCATGATGAGGAGAGGTGTGTCGTGAGAGCCAGTGTATGCTGTGAATGCTCATTCTATTTCTGTGTGCAACAGGTGTGTGTATGCAACAGAATAAACCCCTCTACTGTCCGGCAAGAAGTTGTCCGTCTCAATTGTTAACACAACGCAGAGATCCAGTGTGTCAGCCTAGACCGGCTACATCTGATTCAGTATAACAGCACGACCTCGAGTGTGATATTGCTTTTATACAACAGTTCTACAGCGCGATTTATTAGTTAACAGTAATAAGCGACAACAGATTAACGATTTGTTTGTTTATTTAATCATAAAAATAAAATAAAAATAGTTCTGCAACTGAACTTCAAATGGACTGTTGCCTAGTAACCTGAACACAAACATGTAGTCTAATTAACGGTCATTTAGTAGAACATCTGTGCGGCGGAGTGATGTATATAGTTAAAAGTCCCAGTGCTGTTATACTGTATATCGTAACTCATGGAATGCCTCTTGTCCAATCAAATTACTTGGTCGGAACTAACTGTTGTATAAATCATAATACCAGTCAAAGACCCAGGAAATCATCGTGGACTTCAGGAGGAAAAAATCTGAGGTCCAGCCCCTGCTCGTCGATGGAGGGAGCGTGGAGAGAGTCTCAACCCTCCGATTCCTGGGGGTGCACATACAGGATGACCTGTCCTGGAAGATCAACACAGCAGCCATCATCAAGAAGGCACAACAGCGGCTCTTCTTCCTGAGAGTCCTCAGGAAAGACCACATCGGACAGGAGATGCTGGTGACCTTCTACCGCTGCGCAGTGGAGAGCATCCTCACCTACTGCATCTGCATCTGGTTCTCCAGCTGCACAGCCGCAGAGAGGAATGCGCTACAGAGAGTCGTGAGATCGGCCCAGAAGATCACCGGCGCCCCCCTCCCCTCTCTGGAAGAGCTGTACAACACACGCTGCCTCAGGAAGGCCTCCAAGATCTCCAGAGACCCATCCCACCCTGGGTACGAACACTTTGCTCGGCTGCCCTCGAACAGGCGGTTCAGGACCATGTTCGCAAGGACAAACAGACTGAAGCTCAGCTTCTACCCCAGGGCCATTCAGGCCCTGAACACAGCAAAGACCTAGGTTCTAGGCCCTGGACAATCTAGACAAATTGATGGCAGCTACTAGATTGAAATCAAGTGTAATACTGAAACACAACTGTGTACATTTCAAACCTGCAAACTGCGACACTTTAAATGAATGTGCAATAACACTGTGTGCAATATGATAACCCTAAGGTACATAAGGTTCAGAGAATAGGACATGTTAGAATAGGTATAGCATAGCATAGAGTACAGCACAGTGTTTTATTTGTATAGTATAGTATAGTGGATAGTGTACATAGCCTTTATTTTATGTAAACCAGCTCTTTTCCCTTTTTTTTTTTTTTTTTTTTTCCTAGCACCAGGGGAGCCCCCCCTCCCAAATTTCGTTGTTTGGTACCTGTACTATATCAATGACAATAAAGACCATTCATTCATTCATAATCATAAATAAAATGTTCATTTTTAATACTTTGTCGAGAATCCTTTGCAGGCAATGACTGCCTGAAGTCTGGAACACATGGACATCACCAAATGCTGGGTTTCCTCCTTTGTGATGCTTTGCCAGGCCTTTACTACAGCAGTCTTCAGTTGTTGTTTGTTTGTGGGTCTTTGTGCTTTTAGTTTTGTTTTCAGCAAGTGAAATGCATGCTTGATCGGGTTGAGATCAGGTGATTGACTCGGCCATTGCAGAATATTCCACTTATTTGCCTTAAAAAAAACTCCTGGGTTGCTTACACAGTATGTTTTGGGTCATTGTCCATCTGTATTTGAAGCACCATCCAATCAACTTTGCTGAATTTGTCTGAATCTGAGCAGACAGAATATCCCTAAACACTTCAGAATTCATCTGTCTGCTTCTGTCTTCTGTCACATCATCAGTAAACACTAGTGACCCAGTGCCATTGGAAGCCAGGCATGCCCATGTCATCACACTGCCTCCACGTGTTTTTTACAGATGATGTGGTATGCGTCGGATCATGAGCCGTTCCAAGCCTTCTCCATACTTTTTTCTTCCCATCATTCTGGTACAGGTTGACCTTAGTTCCATCGGTCCAAAGAATGCTGTTCCAGAACAGGGCTGGCTTTTTTAAAATGTTTTTTGTCAAAGTCTAATCTGGCCTTTCTATTCTTTAGGCTTATGCACCTTGTGGTGAACCCTCTGAGGGTATTTACTTGTGTGAAGTCTTTTTTTTATGGTACACTTGGATAATGATATGCCTACCTCCTCGAGACTGTTCTTCACTTGGCTGGATGTTGTGAAGGGGTTTTTCTTTACCATATAAAGGATCCTGAGATCATCCACCACTCTTGTCTTCCATGGACGTCCAGATCTTTTTGTGGTGCCGAGCTCACCAGTGCGTTCTTTTTTTCTCTGAATGTACCAAACAGTTAATTTGGCCACTCCTAATGTTCCCACTATCTCTCTGATGGATGTTTTGGTTGTTTTCACAGCCTAAGGAAGGCCTTTTTCACTTGCATTGAGAGCTCCATTGACTGCATGTTGTGCGTATACAGCAACAGCTTCCAAATGCAAATGCCACAGTTGGAATCAGCTCAGACCTTTTACCTGCTTAATTGATAAAGAAATAATGAAGGAATAGCCCACACTGGCCCATGAAACAGCTTTTGAGTCAATTGTCCAATTACTTTTGGTCCCTTGAAAAAGAGGGAGCTACATATTAAAGAGCTGTAATTCCTAAACCCTTCCTTCAATTTGGATGTGTGAATACCCTTACCCTAAAGCTGAGAGTCTGCACTTAAAGCCCATATTCATTATATAACTCTAACCTAAAGATGTTTTGGTAAACAGTTAAAATAACACAAATTCTGTGTGTGTCCAAATATATATGGACCTAACTGTACCTTTTCTAGAGGTCTTGTATGACTGAAACATCTAAATGAATCTACTGGGAGCAGTCTTCTGGCAGTGTGCGGACTCTACTTCTTTGTATTGTAGTATAGTTAGGCTACCTGCAAGAACTTCAATCCACTTTCAGCCCTGGCTATGATTTTTAAAAAGTAAAAAAAAAATAAAAAATAACAAGCACCGAAGCGAACTCAGTACGTTTAAATGCTTTGAAAAGATGCATAATGTTCATTGACAAGGCAACCCTAACCCTATAACAATAATATGATCCCCTGAAGGAATGAGTTATCAGGTCTTCAGAATGTCTCTAAAACAAGCAAATTACCATTGGGGGCTTCATAACTTGAGAAGAAAGCAACCAAATCAGCATATACGTGGTCAATAGAAATACTATTTAGTTTCAACACATGCAATTCTGGATTTTTTTTTATGTTGGAGAATTAAAATGCTTTTCATGGTCAAATATATTTATTACATTTCCATTTTTTCAATTGTGTTACAAAAAAGTGCAACCGCTAAATTTTGTAATAACCTGCACAATATGTAATACATTTATTACATAATAAGGCAAACATTATTACATTTTGCGTTCAGGCGATTTATTACATAATGTGCAGGTTATTACATAATGCGGTGTTATTACATATTGAAAGTGACTTTTTATTATATTTTGGGATTTTATTACATAATGTGCAGTTATTACATAATGAGGCTTAACAAGGACTTCTTCGAAATAAGACTGCCAAAGTTAAACTTTATTCATCTTTTAAATATGATAAATAGGAACCAAGAAACCACAAACAATATGCAAATTATATTAATAATTGTTAATGTTTATTTATTTTTACAAATAAGATATTGGAATAGTGTTGCTCCAGAAGGGTTTGTAAACCCCTCCTAAATTTCGTTGTTTGGTACCTGTACTGTAGCAATGACAATAAAGTCCATTCATTCATTCAAAAGTGTACGAAACTAGTTTCAAATATTTCAATGAATCTCAATACCACTCTACTCAGGAACACTTCAAGAATGCAGATCAGGTGAGATACTTTTGCAATACTAAAAAAGCCCCATTGTTGGTGTCTTTGGTGTAGTTCTACTAATTGACCAGTAAGCGTGTCTCTCAGACCAGGGAATGTTACTGGAAGTAGTTGATCTGGAATAAAGGTAAATCAGTAAAAGTGTATTTATCATATGCAGAGCATACAAATGTTTACCCTACAATGAAATGTGTGTAACAAGCAACGTTGCAGAGTAAATACAAGCATACAAAATATATTCTAAATACAGCAGCAATGATGGGAATGTGTGATGTGCAGATTGTCTCTAGTGTAGGTGAACAGCATGTAGTGCTGGGGGAAGTCTCACAGCTTGGAGGTAGAAGCTGTGTGTGTGTGTGTGTGTGTGTGTGTCTGTGTGTAGATAGGTAGAAGCTGTCTGTGTGTGTGTGTGTGTGTGTGTAGATAGGTAGAATCTGTCTGTGTGTGTGTGTGTGTGTGTGTGTCTGTGTGTGTAGATAGGTAGAAGCTGTCTGTGTGTGTGTGTATCTCTGTGTGTAGATAGGTACATTGTATATTTTTGGGCCACTACCCACACGTTTAGCTGCGTTGCTCATTCCACAAATGCATGATCCTTACAAGTTGTACCTTATTGTAAAGGTGACTAATCAGGCTTTCCAACGATATAAAATACAATACCAATTGGTATTATTAAAGGGGAGGAATAATCAACCAAAATAACGTTTTTTAAGTTTTTTTGAGGGGTTTATATGCACGTACGTAGACACAAAAATAATGTGGTCACAATGTGGTCACACACGCTCACATTTCTCTGTGTTAAAACATAAATCCCATGAATTTATGAGATTAAGAAACCCTTATTATTACTCATCCATCAAAGATCAACATTTGTCAAGTGAATAATAAATAATAAAAGTTCTTCTTTATTTTTGGTTCTGGTTGAGGTTACTCAGACATGTTGACCCTGTACACGCCAAGTTAGTTATTGTACAAGACACAATTTACTACAAATAAACTGATAAATCTGCCCCTATGTCTACTTTCTAGACTGGGGCAATGGAATTGTCGATGTCTCCACCATGATACATTCTCTGTGTCTCCACCATGATACCTTCTCTGTGTCTCCACCATGATACATTCTCTGTGTCTCCACCATGATACATTCTCTGTGTCTCCACCATGATACATTCTCTGTGTCTCCACCATGATACATTCTCTGTGTCTCCACCATGATAGATTCTCTGGTCTCCACCATGATACATTCTCTGTGTCTCCACCATGATACATTCTCTGTGTCTCCACCATGATACATTCTCTGTGTCTCCACCATGATACATTCTCTGTGTCTCCACCATGATACATTCTCTGTGTCTCCACCATGATACCTTCTCTGTGTCTCCACCATGATACCTTCTCTGTGTCTCCACCATGATACATTCTCTGTGTCTCCACCATGATACATTCTCTGTGTCTCCACCATGATACATTCTCTGTGTCTCCACCATGATACATTCTCTGTGTCTCCACCATGATACATTCTCTGTGTCTCCACCATGATACATTCTCTGTGTCTCCACCATGATACATTCTCTGTGTCTCCACCATGATACATTCTCTGTGTCTCCACCATGATACATTCTCTGTGTCTCCACCATGATACATTCTCTGTGTCTCCACCATGATACATTCTCTGTGTCTCCACCATGATAGATTCTCTGGTCTCCACCATGACACATTATCTGTGTCTCCACCATGATAGATTCTCTGGTGGGTCATCAGGTTGCTGACATCCCACACTGGGAGCAGGTATATGGCCTCTCTCCTGTGTGTATTCTCTCCTGTGTGTATTCTGTCCTGTGTGTATTCTGTCCTGTGTGTATTCTGTCCTGTGTGTATTCTCTCCTGTGTCTTTAGAGAGCCAGCGGTATTGAAACTCTTCGCTCACTGGGAGCAGGTGTATGGCCTATCTCCTGTAAGAATATAAACATATGCAGGATAAAAAATATGAGAGCAACAAGTAGTGTTTCTATAGGCTTAGCAGTGCCAGATGTAACTAACAACATCTCTGGGGTCTACAGAATAAAATGACTGAACACAGAGTTCAAGAGAAACTTATCAACTCCATAATGGAAGAGATCAAAGAGGCACTGTCAGATTAAGCAAGTATTGACTGTTACAGTAGTACACTATAAACACCATAGAGCGCTGACTAGGAGTTGTACAATGAATAATATTTTACAATAAGTGTCAAATTCATGACATGAATTTACCATCCAACTCACTGTATTTCTTCTCTACATCCTCTCCTTTTTCCTCTTCTTTCACCATCAAATCTTTCTCCTCCTCTTCTTTCACTATCACTTTTTTCTTCTCATCTTCCACACAAGGGGCAATGGAACTGTCGATGTCTGGATCATGATACTTTCTCCGGTGTGTCATCAGGTTGCTGGACGTAGTGAAACTCTTCCCACACAGGGAGCAGGTGTACGGCTTCTCTCCTGTGTGTATTCTCTCATGGACCTTCAGGTTGCTGGGCGTAGTGAAACTCTTCCCACAGTGGGAGCAGGTGCACGGCTTCTCTCCTGTGTGTATTCTCTCATGGAACTCCAGTTTGATGGAAGTAGTGAAACTCTTCCCACAGTGGGAGCAGGTGTAGGGCTTCTCTCCTGTGTGTATTCTCTGATGGTCCTTTAAGAGTCCTGACCGAGTGAAACTGTTCCCACATTGGGAGCAGATGTAGGGCTTCTCTACTGTGTGTATTCTCTCATGGTCCTTTAAGTTTCCTGACGTAGTGAAACCCTTCCCACAGAGGGAGCAAGTGTACGGCTTCTCTCCTGTGTGTATTCTCTCATGGACCTCCAGGTTGCTGGACGTAGTGAAACTCTTCCCACACAGGGAGCAGGTGTACGGCTTCTCTCCTGTGTGTATTCTTTCATGGACCTTCAGGTTGCTGGACGTAGTGAAACTCTTCCCACACAGGGAGCAGGTGTACGGCTTCTCTCCGGTGTGTATTCTTTCATGGACCTCCAGTTGAAGGGACGTAGTGAAACTCTTCCCACAGTGGGAGCAGGTGTACGGCTTCTCTCCTGTGTGTATTCTCTCATGGACCTTTAACGTTCCTGGGTCAGAGAAACTCTTCCCACACTTGGAGCAGATGTAGGGCCTCTCTCCTGTGTGTTTTCTCTCATGGACCTTCAAGAGTCGTGACACAGTGAAACCCTTCCCACAGTGGGAGCAGGTGTACGGCTTCTCTCCTGTGTGTATTCTCTGATGGACCGTTAAGTTACCTGACTGAGTGAAACCCTTCCCACAGTGGGAGCAGGTGTAGGGCTTCTCTCCTGTGTGTATTGTCTCATGGACCTTCAGGTTGATGGACGTATTGAAACTCTTCCCACACTGGGAGCAGTAGTATGGCCTCTCTCCTGTAAGATTAGGAACATATGCAGGATTATAACAAGATGAGAGCAACAAAGTGGTTCCATAGGCTTCACAATGCCATTTAACAACATCTCTGGGGTCTGCAGAATACAATGACTGAACACAGAGTTCAAGAGAGGCTTATCAATGCCACAATAGAAGGCAAGGCAAGTTGTATAGCACATTTCATACAACAGGTGCAATTCAAAGTGATTTACATACAGCTTTAAAAAATACATCAAGAGGAGAATAGTAATAGTAAGCAGATAAAAAATGTAAATGAATAAATAAAGAATATATATGTGACTGCTTCTGGTGTAATTGCAAACATCACGCAAACAGCAAAGGCTTCAAATTTCTTGTCAAAGTGTTTCCGAGCGATTTTTTTGTTGTTGTTACTAACACGCAACTTGAAGCTTTGAAGTACCCATTCATTATTTTTCCGAACAGTTTTACGTTAATTAAATAAAACTCTATCAGCAAAATAAGCTTGTTTCTCATGCTTTTTCCGACGCGCTTGGGGGGTGGGTTGAAATAACATGTATGCTTTCATTAGGGTGTGATTGGCTGTTGAGCTCACTCAAGGGGGAGGGACACAAGTGTTTCAATGTTTTCATTCTGTGAGTGAGAAGGCATGAGTTTGTCGATGAACACTGCTTAGCTCAATGAATTGTTCAGTAATGACTGAAGGCACAAAGAAAGTCCCCAAGACACGAACGTTTACTAGGACAACATACGGATTTCTCGGGATCTCCATACCGCAACACTTTCTGCTTTTGGGTGAGTAGCCTACACTAGTTTGTTTGTGTTGGGTTAGCCGCGTTAGCCATACTAGCATTAGCTAGTATGTTCTGTATCGTCGTATTGCCTAAGACTTTTGAAAACAATCGCATAGCACATTATGCTGTTCTTATACGTTGTGTTGTTGATACTGTGTACAGTTAGCTAACTGTTTATCTTTTGTTATTTGGGTTGGGCTAGTCGCGTTAGCGAGCTAGCATTAGCTAGTAAGTTATGTATTGTCGCGTAAGACTTTCTAACAATCGCATAGCACATTATGCTGTTCTTATAAGTTGTCTTGTTGATACTATGTACAGCTAGCTAACTATGTTTGATTTCTTCTTTTTTTTCTTTTTTTTTACTGTTCAGAACAACTTCATGCTGTGGTACTGTGCCTGGAGGACCATGCATGGCCTTGCCTTGATACTAGCCCTCCACCTCCTGATTGCCTGAGTTACCAGCACTTCAGGTAATTCATTGTCATGTATTACCTCTTTCATTTTATGAACATGGTATGGCGGCAATATTATTTCATTTACTGTGGGCAATAATTCAATGTATTGTTTTCCATCTGTTCCAGCTTTGACGGTAAGGAACCTGGCGTGGTAATGGCCATGGCCCACTCGGACTTGACATGACATGGCCAGACAGAAGTATCTTTTTGAGAAGATCAGAGAATTCTGGTCTGATAAGGCAAAAGACACCACATGCCCACCAGACTCCACAGCACCCCAAAAAACGTTATTACTTATCATTACTTACTTTACTTATTTACTTATTATTGTGATTATGTACCTTGCTGCAATGCTAATGTTGAAGAACCAAAGCCACTCAGACTTTTTTGTATCATTAAAAGAATAACAGTTACAACAACCATAAAGCCTCCATAATAATAAGCTGGCTAATTAGCTTAGGTAATACCTTGCTAGGTAATAATGTTAGCTATAGTTATCTGACCCAGTGACTAACACTGACAGATATTGACAGCTGTCAATCTAGAGGGGGAGTGGTTGTGGGTGGGGTTAACCAGCTATTGTTACCGCCCATTACCTGCCTGTGTGAAGGTGTGAAAAAGAACGAAATCTTTGAGTGGTAGCAACTTTCCAGTAAATCCAGTAGCCCATTCGGTGGTAACCCACCCCATCTGGCAACCCTGCACTAGACACACTTGCTCATACCTTGCTCATATTTTTGCCAGCTCCACTGCACAAAAATATGAAAATGAATCCGGTTGTAACATTATCATGTTATCCTATATATGTTATCATGTTATCATATCTATTATATATCATAAATCTAGATATACTTGCAGTATACAGAGTAGACCTGTATCCTACAAATAGACATAGATTTAGATTTAGTAATCTAAAAAGGAATTAGACCCCTATACTTTATTTTATTAATTTTTGTTTCTATATTTTACTACTCGATCTTTTCTATGGCAGATCGCATGCTGAAAGTCAGAAAGGAGAAAGGCTGTTAAGAGGCGTCAAAACGTAAAGTTGAAGTGAAATATCGATGGGATCTAACGCTGGCGGGCAGTGCTCCTCAGGTTTTGATGTGAGTAAAAACATTTCATTGTTGGTCGCTGTTTTCCGAGAGTCTGAGGCTGGACAGTACAGTACAGGACAGGATAGTACAAAATGCGCGCATCGCTCTAATGCAAGTGTCGGTATTAGCGGCATGCATTTTTATATTCTGCAATATTGTTGTTAGTCTAATTTAAGTATTCAGAGGGTTTAGAGAACGAATGGCATATAGACAGTTTTTATGAATGGAACCGTGTACTCCATCACCTCGCATCTCAAAGGTGCATGGTGGTGAATGCGCTGAGCCCGTTCCCAATGCTTTAGCCAAAACAGACCAGAGTAGCTATTACCATGGATGAATTAAATTCCATTTAATTTTTATTTTACTTTTTGTGTATTTGGTCGTTTGATTTCGGGTAGGCTATAGCTAGACCACTGGTAAACATTGCAATTGGAAATGGCTGGACAGCTATACATGCGCGCACCGCTCTAATGCATGCTCACATTTATGGATGTCAGCAGCACACATCGAATAATCGATTATTCGTTCATAGCACCCACGATTATTCGAATATGAAAAAAAGTAGTTATGCACATCCCTACTTCTGACGCTGGCTTTCTCTGTGTACCACATGTACAAAAGAAAATATTTGGTGAGGCTGCATTCCCATTTTATGCACCTAGATTGTGGAATGCACTGCCAGTTTACATTTGGGATGCAAATATGTTCAAGTCAAGACTAAAAACCCATATTTTCAATATTGCCTTTAAATGACTAAATAATTAAATTATGATTATATAACGCTTGCCCAGAGCAAGTAAAAAATTCACTGGGTTTGTTTGTGCGAGCCCAGCGACGCTGCTGGATCCTGGATATTTTTACCTGTGTGCAGGAAGAACAACAGACGGCGCAGGCGCCAGACCAGACGACCGTGGAGTGAAGATATTATCAAAGCGTACACAATGCGACGGGTGATCGAAAGGCACGTACGCTTTAATAATGTTATAATAAATGTTTGATGCCTACACCGCTGAATATCTGCCAGCCCCTTTGATCTACTCATTAATCTGACCTGGCCTTCGCCAAATACATAACATGAACTCACCATCCTCATCATCCTTCTCCTCTTCTATCATCACATCCCTCTCCTCTACTTCCTCTTATTTCACCATCACACCTTTCTTCTCTTCTCCTTCCTCCTTCTCCTCTTTAATTGCCACATTGAGTTTGAGTGTTTTCCTGCAGTCTTCCAGCTTCACTGCCACCATCCATCGGCCGTGTGTGCTTTCCAGGGCTGGAGAACCACAGCCAGAACCAGGGGACTGTGTGGACCTGAGTTTGGACATGGTAGCTGGGCTGTGAGGTGAATCTGTGCAGTGGAAACAAAGGAAGCATTTACAGTGAATAGTATATTTCTCAAAATCAAACAAACAAAAAACAACACCTAACCAGACACTTAACATAAAAGGGTTAACTCTCTACTCCCTCCACCTGTCATTCTTACCAGCCTGGGAGTAACTCTACCAACAGGGAGGACATGAACACACTCACTGTTACTAGGATAAAACACACACATCAAGTAATAGTAAAATACATAAATATAATATATATGTATAAATATAGGCATATATGGATTTTTTTTCTGATTCAGTTACATGTGTCAAGACAATGAAGGCTTGTTGCTTTATCCAGTCTGTGACTAAAAACGTAGTCAGTCACAATCTCGCGACTCTCAGGCAGAAGAAAATGTTTGAGAAAGTCAGACAGATTTGATCCCACCAACGAACAACCACCAATACCACACACACACACACACACACACACACACACACACACACACACACACACACACACACACAGATTTGCCTTTATCCATGCTTTGTTCGTGGCTCTTAAATGAGCCGTTGTCATTATTGTCAGTATTATGTTATTCTCAAAACGTGAGATCTGATAGTACAAGTTGATGACGCAGCTTCTGGGCGGGAAAGCAGCACTTTGTTATCAGCCCCACCAGAGAGCCATACAGACAGATCCACGGTTCATCTCTTCAGATCAAACCTCAGCACATATTGGTCTAACTTAGAGCATTCATAGACATTTCAGGTGAATGAAACAGCTGCCTACTTTAAAGATACGGGTAATGTTTCCTTACCTGTTTGTTGTTGAAGTTGTTATGATCGATAGTGATGTGTCCTTCCGTGTCGACGCTTCGTAGCGTGTGTCGAGTAACCGAGGCAGATATTTCCTATAGTATCCATCTGCGCGCAACAAATCCAACACCCGGAAATGTGTTGGGCCACGTCATCGTAAGCGCGTCGGTAAAAGAAACCGCGAGAATCCGCGAGATTTTGAAGGATCTGATAGGACTACCAATCTCCGTTCGCTACAATACAGACGACGAAGAAGAAGAATTACAAGTACAATGGCAAATGCAGCTCAGGTGAGAATTTCGAAATATTATTAATGAACATGTTATAGTTTTCATATATGTATTTATTATTTAGGTTGTTGCATGTGTTACGCATTTGGCTGTAGTTTTGTTCATCTAATTGGGTAATTCTATGTGGTTTAGCGTTATCAGATATGAGATTAGATTCAACTTTATTGTCATTGCTGAGTACAAGTACCAACAACAAAATGCAGTTATGCATATAACCAGAAGTGCAAATAGTGACAAAACAAAGATAAACATGTACAGCCGGCAGGGCTAAAAAAACGCCGCGCTCAGGTGGGGGGAAGGGAATGACTTTCACGTGGTAATTATTACAACTAACACTAAGTTAAAGATGAACTATATGCTATTTTCGAACTTTGGTAGTGTGTTCACTGTTGTATGTAGGTTGCACATATAATATTTTGAGCTCAGGTCACATATTTTCAAGCAAGATGAATTAAAGGAATGAAATATTCAATTTAAAGGAAATGAAAGTTATTTGGAGTCACATTCGATACATTCACCTAATTATATTTTATTCTTCCATAGACCAACATGATGTTTCCAGATGGACAATATCCTGCGCTTAAGAGATTGGACTTGGACACATTCCAGTGTCCATGTTGTCACAAGGCAGGGAAGTACCCTGCTCTTCTATCTCATATGCAGTTCCACCATAGTTCTGCTGTGAAATATGGAGGTAAGTCCACCTATATATTATCATGTCATCATTTGAATTTTAAATGGTGTTAATGTGTTATTTCTGTGCCCCAGCACATCCTTGGTGTAAATTAGTTTTAGATCAGACATTGTGGGCTCATTTGATGTTTGTGTGAGCTTTCACATTCCACATTAGATTTATATTACGGTTCTGACCTGTTAGCAACGCTGAATTAATTACCTAATGTGGGTTTAATTATTAATTCAAATGCAAAAGTTCAAGTTATAGGCATGGACCCTATGTTATCGAATTTTTATTTAATAAAAGTTTGGGCATTTAGCAGACGCCTGTTTCCAAAGCGACTTTTAATCAATACATTTGACTAAGCAAGTGAATCATCAATTCACCAGTCGTAGCAGGAAGAGTAATCTACCTCAGACCAGGGGTCTATTATTGTTAGTGACATGATTATGTATTGTTCTCACAAACACCTTTTTTCAAATTATGTATTTACAAAAATACAACTTATTGGTATGTTTCTAGTAGGCCTATCTTCTAAATCACTTTCTTTATTTCTTTTAGGATATGCTTTTTATAAATGCCACTGTGACTGTGTGACCAACAGCCATTATCACTGTGGCTTTTGCCCCCGAGTCATTATGCGTAAGGAGTATTTTCTTAATCACTTAAAAAAGTGTTGCACTCAACTCCCAGCTGCTGTGGGGACGACGGCTCCAGCAACTACGTCTCAGACAGCCCCCCAGATATCGAGGTCAAGGTACCAATCAACAACATGTTGTTTTTGTAACTTAGTACTCAACAAGAAGAACGTCAAGAAGCACATCGAAAGGTACCACTCATCAAATCCATTAGACATTACAGCAAATCACCATCTACAATCATTCTGCATAGATAACAAAAAGGGAATGTTTGCTGTTTCCAAGACCTTTAGGGGTCCTGTGCACTGGATTCATGTCCAAAAATGTTCCTGGGGTAATAACCAGGTAACCTGTGAATTAGAGACATGCAGCAAGGCATATGACTATGCACGTCGAAGTAGCCTATCGGGTTTTGACTGCAACCATGTTCGGTCCTTGGTGTACTGTCCTGTGAACACCAAGTCAGCCATTGATCTTGATGAAGGGATTCTCTCAGAAATGGTCCTGAACAAATGGTTTAGCAAGGACACAGAGAGTGTGTGTCTGAGAAGGAAGCTGGCTGCTGGTGAAGAAGCTGCACCACTCAGTGTTGAGGTGAACCCTGGCCAAGAACAGGGACGCATTTTCTTTTCAGTGTTGGAACCACACATCTCCTCCTATTCAAGATTGGGGAGGGTCATGGTCCACTATGAACATTCCATAAACACCTGGCATTGCCCATGTTCAAAACCCAGAACATCCTGCCCACACAAATCTATAGCCAAGTGGCACGTGCACCAAACAAGGCCTACCCTTTTCACCAAAAAGTATTTCGAACAAATTCCATGACAGTTTGCAACCACTGATGAATGTGAGTTTCTTAAATTAATTATTAATCACTTCTTTATAACATTTTGTCTCAACAGTGAGAAGCAGCTGTCTCACCATTATATGGTCGAAAATGTGAGAAGAAAAGGAAGCTGAAAGACCATAGAGACAATGTTGAAAGAGCACTTGTGCTAAAGTGCAATCAGCAATGATGTCTTGATTGAAGCGCATTGAGTCGTATCTTGTGAGATGCGCTATACAAATAAAGCTTGAATTGATTTGATCCCTTGTACACTTTTTTTGGGCATTTGTGTTGCAACACACCTGTACATTCTGCACTCTACCCTGTTAGGCCCTTATTTTACTCTAGACAGAAGGGTTGTAACACTTGTTATTAATTCCATTTGGTATACCTCATAAACTTTCTTGCATTTCTGGTGTTTGCATTTTACATATTCTAAATATATGCTATCTACATGTCGCACTGGATGGGGTTATTGCTGTTGACTCATCAGAAAGTAAAGACTAATTCACAGAGTGTATGAAGATTCCAGTAAGGGTTTTGTGAAGGAGCCCTAGTGCTGTTGACATCAGAAATAGAATGTTTTATTTAGCTCATCAGTGTGCACTCAGCACCATGGACACCTCCAGCCCAGCACCTTGCACCACGGTTCCTGCCCTGCTCCATGGATTACAACGATGATCGCCTGACCCTTGCCTGACTCCACCAAGTCCTTTGCCTGACCCCTCAAACCTGTTTGACCTAATAAAGTCCCACACCTGGGGTCATTGACATTCTTTTATTTATATACAGTTAGGTCTGGAAGTATTTGGACAGTGACACAATTTCCATAATTTTGTCTCTGTATGCCACCACAAAGGATTTGAAATGAAACAATCCAGATGTAATTGAAGTGCATTTTACAGCCTAAGGATGGCCTGTTTCAGTTGCATTGAGAGCTCTGTTGACTGCATGTTGTGCGTATACAGCAACAACCTCCAAATGCAAATGCCACACTTGGAATCAACTCAGACCTTTTACCTGCTTAATTGATAAAGAAATAATGAAGGAATAAATAGCCCACACTGGCCCATGAAACAGCTTTTGAGTCAATTGTCTAATTACTTTTGGTTATTATACATAAGAGCTATAATTCATAAACCCTTCCTTCAATTTGGATGTGAATACCCTTAACCTAAAGCTGAGAGTCTGCACTTTAAGCCCAGTAAATTCTGTTGGAAATCTCATATAAGATACGCTAGATCCAAAGTATCAAGGAGTATTGCAGTATTGTGCAGGGCAAAACATATTCTGGAACAGAGGATGTTGTATACTCTATATTGTTGTCTTGTCTTACCCTATTTGAGTTACTGTGTGGAGATATGGGGAAATGAATATAAAAGCACTTTAAACCCATTGATTACACTACAGAAAAAAGCTATGAGGATTTTGATTGATTGATTGAAAACTTTATTAGAAGATTTGCAGAAGTAGGTACATGAAAGTACATATTACATACAAGGTCAACTAACAGGATAAAAACCCAAGAAAGCCACTGGCTTATTTCAATTGGGGTCCTTGATTCTCAATTCATCGTTACATGTAAGACCGACAAAACAAACTAGTACTATCTACAAGATAATACAGACAAATAACTATTACTATCTACAAGATAAAAATACATCCATCATGGGAAGAACAATACAACAAAACATCAGGTATGTACAGCGGGTAGGGCAGGTGGGGACATACACCACAGGTGGGGGCGGGGGACAAAACACAAAGTATGTACAGTGGGTAGTTCGGGTCTTTTAATCTGATTTTTGATTTAGAGGGTCCAGTTACGGATTGCAGCCTCCTGTAAATGTTTTTTGAGAGTGGTTTTGAAGGTGGGCAGTGTTTTGCACTCCTTTAAGATTATAGGAAGGGCGTTCCACATTTTTACTGCAGTACAGATTGTACATGAGGTCGGATATCGTGATCACATTAATAACTTGTTCCTAATGTCAAAAATATGAAGAAAATATGAAGGAAAGCAGAAATATTGCTCTATTGCTCTATTTAAAAAAAGGTTTAAATTATTTTTAATGAAAAAGTATTAGAACGGATGATACTGAAATATATGTATTAATTAATTGGATTATATAATGTAAGCATAATTGTTAAGTATAAACAGGGGTAGGACAGGCTTCTTCCTACTCCTTTTCGAACAATTGATAGGACTGTACTCTACATATTAGTTTTTTTCCGTAGTTTTCACCGTAGTAAGGCCGTAGTAAGGCGATTCATGGTTTACTCCTAGTGTATCCATCTGCGCTGCACGCATCAAATCCATCACCCGGAAATGTGATGTACCATACGTCATCATACCGCGCCTGCATATTTGCATAACACATTTCCGGGTGTTGGATTTGTTGCGCGCAGATGGACCCTACTCGATATTTGTGATGCGCGTATCGAGGCACGTGTTGATGACGTATATGGTAAGAGGCATGTGTTGATGACGTATATGGTAAGAGGCATGTGTTGATGACGTATATGGTAAGAGGCGAAGTGTCCACGTGACCGATTCGGGAAGTGGCTCGGATTTGGCGCGAGACTCGAAACAGAAAAGGGACAGGCAAACGCAGGTGAAATCATCAAAAAAGAAAAAAATTGAAACCGCCTGAAGCCCAGCACTGTGGAGAAGTTGTTATTTTTAAATAAAAATGAATAAATGTTGTTGTTCCTAGTAACACAATCACATTTATTCAATTCAATGCTTCACATATGAAGTTAGATATTGGACTTTAATCGTGAGGTTGTAGGTTCGTTTTGTGCACTTGTATCTTGAGATTTGCACTTGTAAGATAAATATTTGCACTTGTATCTTGAAAGTTGCACTTGCAGATTTGATTTGAGAACTTGTAAAATAAATATGTGCACTTGTATCTTGAAAGTTGCACTTGTAAAATAAACATTTGCACTTGCAGATTCGATTTGAGAACTTGTACAATAAATATTTGCAGTTGTATCTTGAAAATTACACTGGCAGATTCGCGACTTATAGATAGACCTCATCTACCTCGGGACAGCCAATGAAACCAAACCATCTACCTCGGGACAGCCAATGAAACCAAACGTGCTAATCGATCAGCCCGCCCCCCCAAAACCCAACGTTAGCACGCCGAAACAAACTTATTTTGCTGACAACGTTTGCAGGAAAAGCTATTTCAAGCGCTATACAAATACACGTTGTTATTATTATTATTATGATTATTATTATTATTATTATTATTAAAAACGTCACTCATGGTGATATGCAGTATTTGACGGGTGTGAGGCTGTGAAATGACAAGTTTGCTGATGAACAGTCACTTGCCATCGAGGTTTGTTTCGGTTCTGTTTTTCTGTGCCACATATGATCATATCAGTACAGTAAGTTATCACATTATATCATATCAGTACAATACAGTAGGTTATCACATTATAGGGAGATACGGTTCTATTAGCAGCATTAACATTAACAGGTACAAATGGCATCGGCACATCATATTGAAACATATCTGAGTACATTAAAAGGGGCAAACTGGGATTCAAACAATAACGAAGCAGTCCTCCAACCACTTTTGTAAATGGAGAAGAAATAGAGAAATGTTATCACTCTCAAATTGATGGACGCATTCCAAAAGCACAGACTATTGTTCTTGCATTAAGATGGACTGAATTCAACTTACTGAGTAATTTGTTGATGACATTTTAGCATTTTAGCTCATTTTAAGAGGGTCGTAGCAAAAGGTCTGAATACTTGCATACATACATCCATTTTAAATTGAGGCTATAACACAACAACATGTGGAAAAAGTGAAGGGGTCTGAATTATTTCTGATGGCAATATATACACACACCGAATACTATTAACACCTGTACACCTTCTCATTCATGTTGGAATGCAATGGGGGATGTTTTCTTGGCACACTTTGGCTAGTTAATACCAAACAATCATTGCTTGAATGCCACAGCCTGTCTGAGCATTGTTTGTTAATGACCATGGGCCACAATTTACCCATCTCCTAATGGCTCCTTAAAGCATGATAATGCACCATGTCACAAGCCAAACTGGTTTCATGAACATGACAATGAGTTAAGTGTTCTTCAGTGGCCTTCCCAGTCCCCGGATCTGAATGTGAACAGAACACTTTAGGGATGTGTTAGAACAGAACATTCACACCTTGACAACCAGAATCTCAATGGAATGTTTCCAACATCGTGTGGAATCAAAGCCACGAAGAATCTAGAACCTATTTTGAGAGCAAATGGAATACTGAAATACCTGTAGGCCTACACATCTCAGCAATGGCAGCTGGATTTGTAAAGTGTTCTTCATACAGAACAAACAATATAAAACAGAAAACAAGCCTTCTGCATATACTCTAAACACAAAGACAGTTACCCTGCCTTCTGCATATACTCTAAACACAAAGACAATTACCCTGCACCCTGCATATACTCTAAACACAAAGACAGTTACCCTGCTGCACCCTGCATATACTCTAAACACAAAGACAGTTACCCTGCTGCACCCTGCATATACTCTAAACACAAAGACAGTTACCCTGCTGCACCCTGCATATACTCTAAACACAAAGACAGTTACCCTGCTGCACCCTGCATATACTCTAAACACAAAGACAGTTACCCTGCTGCACCCTGCATATACTCTAAACACAAAGACAGTTACCCTGCACCCTGCATATACTCTA
This sequence comes from Nansenia antarctica, assembly GCF_963989245.1. Lineage (NCBI taxonomy): Eukaryota > Metazoa > Chordata > Actinopteri > Argentiniformes > Microstomatidae > Nansenia > Nansenia antarctica. The sequence continues at coordinate 26,727,490 of NC_137677.1, read as the reverse complement.
AACACAAAGACAGTTACCCTGCACCCTGCATATACTCTAAACACAAAGACAGTTACCCTGCACCCTGCATATACTCTAAACACAAAGACAGTTACCCTGCACCCTGCATATACTCTAAACACAAAGACAGTTCCTAAACGTCCAACTGGTGCTCTACGGGGTGAGCTGGAGGAGCATACCATCAGCGGACTTCGCCAGACTCTGGCTCACCCTGACATGCTTTAAAGAAGCACTCTGGACCTCCCGCAGCCTGCTGGTAGGGAAGCGCGTGGAGACCACCCCACAGGCGGTGGTAGCTGCGGCCATTGAGACCTTGAGGGGATGTGTCGCACGTCGCCCATTCGGAGGAGGGGGTCAGAGGCCCACCATAGAGGTCCGGCCCTGACTGCGCGAGAGCCACCGCTGCCATGGTTGAGGGTCTCCTCTGGGAGCCTGAAACGGCGGTCGCGAGGAGCTGTTCATGAAGGCGGGCGAGGCAGTCTTGATAAGGACTCACCCCGCTCCTGTACAACAGCCATGTTTTTTTAAACAAAGACACTGAAAAGACTCTCTTTTTAAAACAAGACACTGAAAAGACTCTTTTTAAAACAAGCCCCAAAACATTGCACTTTTAATGTCATAACTTTTATCATAGCCATGTTTTTATCTGTAACCTTTTAAAACTGTGTGTTTTAATGAAAGTCCCTTCATGGTTGCACAGATGTTTTTACTGCTTGTAAACTGAACAATGGCTTTTATGGATGTTAAAAATGTGTGAAGAGATGTATATTGTGTTTTTACTATGGCTTGTTGTGTTTTTTTACTATGTCTTGTTGTAACATGTATAATGTAATGTAATGTCATATAACGTGTACTTGTTACAATAAAAACTTTTCGAAAGAAAAAAAATCTGTTCTTATCAGTTTAATATCTGATACGTCCCCTACCCGGGGACCATATATTAAATTGATTTTTGGAGCAGGGAGATGGAATAGGGGCTTGCTCCGTCCACTCCACGCATCGACCTGGTATTGCAGTACCTCCAGGAACGGTGCACCCCCTCTCTCTGTTAAAAAATAACTAGGTCTATTAAATGCCTGTATATGTATGTATTAGACCTGCTTAGCACCGGAAATGTGGCTTCTTCATTATATCCGATTACCGGGATTTTGGGTTTAAGACCGTGACCTAGGGTGAGATTGAATCTGCGCCTTTTGTGCTTTTTAAATTATTATAATAATGATCTGCCTTGTTTGTGTTGAAAAGATAATTAGTGTATATTATCTCAAGTAAGTAGCTCACGTTGTGGATGTTGCCGCACCCTCTTTTCAGTTGTGAATGAAATGTTTGCAAGCAAACTTTAGATGCAGGTTAGTAAAGTAATGTTTATTGCGGTTTTGTTTTTTCCAAGATACTGCGTGTACAAGATGACATTCATTAAATATTGCAAAGTGGTGGATGTCTCCTTGCCGTAACTTTACATACACCGCCACCTTTATATACACCATCGACCACAATAAACTTTGTTTACGGCCATACCACCCTGAACACAACCTGTCGTAAAAAGAGCGGGATAGCAGCGAGAGCGTTTTGAAAATTATTGTGTGCATGAGAGTTTGGTGTTTGAATATTTGCGTAGTTTTGTGTGAGTGAAAGGAGAGTCAGTGTGTCAGAGTGTATTCCCCCAGCAGCTTGCTGTTAGGGGGGATATTTTTGTTTTTTTGTTTTGTTTGTACACGGACGGCTCAAACATGGTAAAAGAACTCGGAACGACAGACGACACGACTAAGAACACGGACACCGGCATGGCGAAAGAAGGAGAGAGAGAGGAGATGGAGAGACAGAGAGGGAGAGATGAAGAGAGAGAGGAGAGAGAGAGAATAGCGAGGAAGAAGCAGGCGGCGGAAGCGAGGGCGAATGCGGAGAGAGAGGAGAGAGAGGAGAGAGAGGAGAGAGAGGAGAGAGGAGAGAGAGGAGAGAGAGGAGAGAGGAGAGAGAGGAGAGAGAGGAGAGAGAGGAGCGAGAGGAGAGAGAGGAGCGAAAGGAGAGGGAGGAGAGAGAGGAGAGAGGAGAGAGGAGAGAGGAGAGAGAGGAGAGAGAGGAGAGAGGAGCGAGAGGAGAGGGAGGAGAGAGAGGGAGAGAGGAGAGAGGAGCGAGAGGAGAGAGAGGAGAGAGAGGAGAGAGAGGAGCGAGAGGAGAGAGAGGAGCGAGAGGAGAGAGAGGAGAGAGAGGAGAGAGAGGAGAGAGAGGGAGAGAGGAGAGAGAGGAGCGAGAGGAGAGAAAGGAGAGAGAGGAGAGAGAGGAGAGAGAGGAGCGAGAGGAGAGAGAGGAGAGAGAGGAGCGAGAGGAGAGAGAGGAGCGAGAGGAGAGAGAGGAGCGAGAGGAGAGAGAGGAGCAAGAGGAGCGAGAGGAGAGAGAGGAGAGAGAGGAGCGAGAGGAGAGAGAGGAGAGAGAGGGAGAGAGGAGAGAGGAGAGAGAGGAGAGAGAGGAGCGAGAGGAGAGAGAGGAGAGAGAGGAGAGAGAAGAGAGAGGAGAGAGGAGAGAGAGGAGAGAGGGAGAGAGGAGAGAGAGGAGAGAGAGGAGAGAGAGGAGAGAGAGGAGAGAGAGGAGAGAGAGGAGAGAGAGGGAGAGAGGAGAGAGAGGAGACAGAGGAGCCGGCCTACAGCAAGGAGTTGACGGTGGCGGTGGAGCTGGTCGGCGAGGAGAAGGTGACGATGATGGCGCTTCTCCGGGCGAAGAAGGAGCTGTGCGGGCTCGTCGTGGGCTGTCGCTACATCGGATTAAACAAATACGAAGTCACGATGAGCCACCCGAAGGGGAAAGAGAGGCTGCTTGACGGCTTCAAGATCAAGGAGACGAGGGTCATGGCGAGGGAGCTGTGCGGGGACGAGATGGTGGTTTCCTTTATCGGACTGCCGGTCTACACAAAAGACGGGGACATTTTACGCAAATTATCGGACTGGGGGGTGGAAGCGGTCTCCCCGATAAAGAGGAGGATGTGGCCGGGGACCAGCATTTGCGAAGGTACACGTTTTGTTAAGGTTTAATGATGTTGTTAAATCACTGCCGTACTCGACCAAGTTCGAGACGGACAATGGGTCTTATTTCTTTCGGGTGATTCATGACAGACAGGTGAAGGTGTGTAGGATGTGTCTGCAGCCAGGGCACATCCTACGGGAATGTCCCGAGTTCAGGTGCAGAAGGTGTGGGCTCAGCGGGCATTATGCGAGGGAATGCGCGACTTTTGAAAACAAGTGCAGGGGGTGTGGGGACCTGGAATCCCAATGTAAGTGTAGGGAGGAAGAGGAAGTAGTGACGAGTCCATCCACTGTTTTTAGACAGAGGGAGGAAGAAGGGAGGGGGGGAGAGGGGGAAGAGGAAGAGAAGGGAGAGGGAGAGGGAGAAGAGGAAGAGAAGAGCGAGGGAGAGGAGGAAGAGGGGATGGAGGAGGGAGTATCGTTGACAGCTCAGACTGTGTCAGAGACTCAGAGTAAGAGGTGGTCGGGACTGACAGGAGAGAGTGGGATGGGGCGCATGGGGTCGAGCCTCGACAGCTTTATGGGGGTAACCCAGGCATCGGAGTTGCAAAGGAGCGCACAGACGACCGGGGGGAGAGGTTCCCAACAGCCTTTGCCCCCGAGAGTCGTGCGCCCGAAAGAAGCACAAGAGGCAGGCAACAAATCAAAGGAGGGAACCCCCATGAACAACGAGTCAGAATGGCGAGGGGCCGTATCCGTAAGCCCCCCCCCGAAAACATCTGAAAAGATGTTACTAAATGTCAGTGACGATGGGTGCGGGGAGCAAGACGAGTCTGAGCTGTTGACGATAGTGGGAGGGAGGAAGAGGGCGCTGTTAGAGGGGAAACTAAAGCGCAAGTCAAAGCAGCAGAAAGCGGAGGGAAACAAGAAATAAAATTAAAATGGCAGTAAACATATTTATCCTCCTACACTTGTTTTCAATGGTCACGCTTTCCTCCATAAACATCAATGGGCTCAACAATATGGAGAAGCTGGAGGAGGTGCTGGTGACTTTCACATCTGATGTTCTGGTACTGCAGGAGACAAAGTGGACAGACACCAAAATGACAGAAATCAAGGGGAAATGGAGGGGTATGCTGTTTACAAATAATGGGACAAACAAATCATGTGGGGTAGCAATATTAATTAAAGACAATAGGGTAGAGAATGTAAGAGAGGTTTTGAATGACGGGAAGGGTAGAGTAATAGGGATAGAATTTAATGTAAATAATGTTATGTTTAGATTAATTAATGTGTATGCACCAAATAGAGAGGTTGAAAAGAGGGATTTTTTTGTAGAACTGGGTTTGCACTGCACAGGGAATTGTATTTTGGTGGGTGACTTTAATGTATTTTGCACTAAGATGGATGTTTATAGAGTAGATAGTTTTAAGACAGATTCAGCTAGGAGGGGGTTATTAGAAATGATAGAGCAGGGGAATTTAATAGATGTGTGGAGAGTTAGGAACACAAGTAAGAGGGAGTTTTCGAGAAGACAGGTAGTTAGTGGGGTTTTGAAGCAGAGTAGAATAGATTTATGTTTAGTGTCACAGGGGATAGAAAAGGAAATAGGGGATATACAACACAAATTCACGGGGTACAGCGATCACGCAGCAATCACTTTTCACTTAGGGGGTAGGCACACAGGGAAAGGGGGGGGTGTGTGGTGTTTGTGAACACATAGTATACTGTAGGAGTATACTCTCTCTATATGACATGTGAACACATATATACTGTAGGAGTATACTCTCTCTATATGACATGAACACATATATACTGTAGGAGTATACTCTCTCTATATGACATGAACACATATATACTGTAGGAGTATACTCTCTATGACATGTGAACACATATATACTGTAGGAGTATACTCTCTCTATATGACATGTGAACACATATATACTGTAGGAGTATACACTCTCTATATGACATGTGGACACATATATACTGTAGGAGTATACTCTCTCTATATGACATGTGAACACATATATACTGTAGGAGTATACTCTCTCTATATGACATGTGGACACATATATACTGTAGGCGTATACACTCTCTATATGACCGAGGGTATACATACATACACAGGCTGCGTTCGTAAATTCGCTCTGGAGAATCCGATCAGCACTCATGGAATGCCTCTTTGTCCAATCAAATTACGCGGCCCCTTCATGACGTCGAACCCAGCGTGCCCTGCAGCGCTTTCAGGGCGTATTTACGAACGCAGCCATTGTGGTGTTCCAGCCTGCAGACAGAGACAGGAGGGAGCGTCCCTGGTCTCCCAGGCGCCAGGGGGGTGTCCATCAATACCGCTAAAGGAGAACCCTGGTTTATTCTGATATGTCTCACAAGAGTTCTCAAAATAAGTGACGGTGATGGAACACTCCCCTGTTCCTGCACATCATCATCATCCTCTACAAAACAATAACGTTGTTCAAATGAAACGCCAAGAAGCGCAAATATAAAACGTCTCCTTTCAAATGACTCAGGAGAGACACGCAGTGGTACAGGGCACACACAGGCACACACCCTGGACCCATACAGTCATACTGTTCTACACCCTGGACCCACACAGTCATACTGTTCTACACCCTGGACCCACACAGTCATACTGTTCTACACCCTGGACCCACACAGTCATACTGTTCTACAGCCTGGACCCACACAGTCATACTGTTCTACAGTGAGTTACTCTCTAAAAACAAGAAAACATTGATTATTCTCACTAGCTCCTTTTTTTGTCTTTGCAGCCGACATGTTCATGTTCACGTCACGTTTAGAGACCAGGTTTCATAATCGGGGGGGGGGGGGGGGGGGGGGGGTTCTGTTCAGGCAGCTGCACGGCCACCAGACAGAGACAGAACCAGTCAGTCAGAGACAGAACCAGTCAGACAGAGACAGAACCAGTCAGACAGAGACAGAACCAGTCAGTCAGAGACAGAACCAGTCAGTCAGACAGACAGGACCAGTCAGTCAGTCAGACAGAACCAGTCAGTCAGTCAGACAGAACCAGTCGGTCAGAGACAGGACCAGTCAGTCAGACAGAACCAGTCAGTCAGACAGACAGAACCAGTCAGTCAGAGACAGAACCAGTCAGTCAGAGACAGAACCAGTCAGTCAGACAGACAGAACCAGTCAGTCAGAGACAGAACCAGTCAGTCAGACAGACAGGACCAGTCAGTCAGAGACAGAACCAGTCAGTCAGACAGAACCAGTCAGTCAGACAGAACCAGTCGGTCAGAGACAGGACCAGTCAGTCAGAGACAGAACCAGTCAGTCAGACAGAACCAGTCAGTCCGAGACAGAACCAGTCAGTCAGACAGACAGAACCAGTCAGTCAGAGACAGAACCAGTCAATCAGAGACAGAACCAGTCAGTCAGACAGAACCAGTCAGACAGAGACAGAACCAGTCAGTCAGACAGAACCAGTCAGTCAGAGACAGAACCAGTCAGTCAGACAGACAGGACCAGTCAGTCAGTCAGACAGAACCAGTCAGTCAGTCAGACAGAACCAGTCGGTCAGAGACAGGACCAGTCAGTCAGACAGAACCAGTCAGTCAGACAGACAGAACCAGTCAGTCAGAGACAGAACCAGTCAGTCAGAGACAGAACCAGTCAGTCAGACAGACAGAACCAGTCAGTCAGAGACAGAACCAGTCAGTCAGACAGACAGGACCAGTCAGTCAGAGACAGAACCAGTCAGTCAGACAGAACCAGTCAGTCAGACAGAACCAGTCGGTCAGAGACAGGACCAGTCAGTCAGAGACAGAACCAGTCAGTCAGACAGAACCAGTCAGTCCGAGACAGAACCAGTCAGTCAGACAGACAGAACCAGTCAGTCAGAGACAGAACCAGTCAATCAGAGACAGAACCAGTCAGTCAGACAGAACCAGTCAGACAGAGACAGAACCAGTCAGTCAGACAGAACCAGTCAGTCAGAGACAGAACCAGTCAGACAGACAGACAGGACCAGTCAGTCAGAGACAGAACCAGTCAGTCAGAGACAGAACCAGTCAGTCAGACAGACAGAACCAGTCAGTCAGAGACAGAACCAGTCAGACAGACAGGACCAGTCAGTCAGAGACAGAACCAGTCAGTCAGAGACAGAACCAGTCAGTCAGTCAGACAGAACCAGTCAGTCAGAGACAGAACCAGTCAGACAGAGACAGAACCAGTCAGTCAGAGACAGGACCAGTCAGTCAGAGACAGAACCAGTCAGTCAGAGACAGAACCAGTCAAACAGACAGACAGGACCAGTCAGTCAGAGACAGAACCAGTCAGACAGACAGACAGGACCAGTCAGTCAGAGACAGAACCAGTCAGACAGAGACAGAACCAATCAGACAGAGACAGAACCAGTCAGTCAGAGACAGAACCAGTCAGTCAGAGACAGAACCAGTCAGACAGAGACAGAACCAGTCAGTCAGAGACAGAACCAGTCAGTCAGAGACAGAACCAGTCAGACAGAGACAGAACCAGTCAGACAGAGACAGAACCAGTCAGTCAGAGACAGAACCAGTCAGACAGAGACAGAACCAGTCAGTCAGAGACAGAACCAGTCAGTCAGAGACAGAACCAGTCAGTCAGAGACAGAACCAGTCAGACAGAGACAGAACCAGTCAGTCAGAGACAGAACCAGTCAGACAGAGACAGAACCAGTCAGTCAGAGACAGAACCAGTCAGTCAGAGACAGAACCAGTCAGAGACAGAACCAGTCAGACAGAGACAGAACCAGTCAGTCAGACAGACAGAACCAGTCAGTCAGAGACAGAACCAGTCAGTCAGTCAGAACCAGTCAGTCAGAGACAGAACCAGTCAGAGACAGAACCAGTCAGACAGAGACAGAACCAGTCAGTCAGAGACAGAACCAGTCAGTCAGACAGACAGAACCAGTCAGACAGAGACAGAACCAGTCAGACAGAGACAGAACCAGTCAGACAGAGACAGAACCAGTCAGACAGAGACAGAACCAGTCAGTCAGACAGACAGAACCAGTCAGACAGAGACAGAACCAGTCAGTCAGACAGACAGAACCAGTCAGACAGAGACAGAACCAGTCAGTCAGAGACAGAGCCAGTCAGTCAGAGACAGAACCAGTCAGACAGAGACAGAACCAGTCAGTCAGAGACAGAACCAGTCAGACAGAGACAGAACCAGTCAGACAGAGACAGAACCAGAGGAGAGATCAGCTGACACGTGCGTGGCGGTGGGCGTGTTTCTCCCGTCGCACTGCTTTCTTTCTTTAATTCTCGAGCTTTGTGCTATTTGTAATCTTTTATTTGAGGCGGCCAGGACAGGTGTCTGTTACCCTACTGTTCTGGTGTCCTAATTCTGCCTGAGCAGCAGTATCTCTACCGGACACATCACACACGACCGTGACATTCACATCAGTATGACGCAGCTCATTTCCTCCCGGGGCGAGGGAGCATGCTGACAGCGGGGAGGAGGACTCTCTCGGACGAAGAGACGAGTGCAAAAGAATCACTGTTTTATATACCGAGTGTTTACTGTTTTATATACCGAGTGTTTACTGTTTTATATACCGAGTGTTTACTGTTTTATATACCGAGTGTTTACTATTTTATATACCGAGTGTTTACTTTGCTGTTTTATATACCGAGTGTTTACTGTTTTATATACCGAGTGTTTACTTTGCTGTTTTATATACCGAGTGTTTACTGTTTTATATACCGAGTGTTTACTGTTTTATATACCGAGTGTTTACTTTACTGTTTTATATACCGAGTGTTTACTTTACTGTTTTATATACCGAGTGTTTACTTTGCTGTTTTATATACCGAGTGTTTACTGTTTTATATACCGAGTGTTTACTGTTTTATATACCGAGTGTTTACTGTTTTATATACCGAGTGTTTACTGTTTTATATACCGAGTGTTTACTTTGCTGTTTTATATACCGAGTGTTTACTTTGTTTACTGTTTTATATACTGTTGGGAATTTGTATTAAAATAACTAGAAGTGATAAATCATGTACTATGTGCTCATTTAAATAATATGTGACTGAGGTCAGTTGAGAACAATAGGAAGGTCACGCAAAGCCAAAAGAGAGGTTCTGTTTTTGAGCGACAAGAAGAAGACAAGCTCCTGACTAAAAGAACGTTTTATGATTCAAACTGCCTGTAAATTACTTATTTTTACCTATGTGCTAACAACCATTTTACACCTGCTGTTATGATATTCTATTTTTCTGTACTGATTTTATACTTTCATAACTAATGATTAATGATAAGTCTATTCTTCTATACTATATTTTAACTTGTAAATCGAATCCTAATATTACTGTGTAACTTCAATAGTTGTGTTTTCACAAGACATTCTGATAAGGACACTGACTCGCTCTGTGCTCACACAAGTACGGATATCACCATGACAACGGGAGGCCAGAAGGAGATAACACACAGAGAGGAGTGAAGGCCACATACCTAATTAAAACACTTGCTCGCAGCTGCAACAGATTTCGTACGGACAATTGGAAAACTACTAGATAGGGGGGGGGGGGGGGGAGGCACCACCCAGCCCCAAATGTTAAATCAAATGTATAAAGACTATGTACCAAGGCTAAACGGGACTCTTGTTTGGTGGAGCTTCTGCAGTTAACTTGTTGACGGCTAGCTGAGACGGGCCTGCAGAGGTGAAACTAGATGGGACCACTTTTCCATGGAAATGAACTATTATTGCTTGCTGATGTGCTTGAATAAATATTATCTTAATGAACAGTTCAGTAGTGGTGCCTAATATTTGATTGGACCATATCATCTTAAGAAGTGATATCAAGGACGTCTCGTTGAGATTAAACGAACTCGCTTGTAAGTGACGACTCAATTAAATTAATTAGATAATACATTGTTTAATGACCCGACCACATCTTGGTTTGTTTCATGGATGGCAGCCACCAGTTGTCATGTCTAATATGTCACCTGCTGTGTCATGTTATGACATGGTTATAGGGCCCTTATGACAGGGTGATTTGGAACGAAAGGTGTGGAGCAAAAAGAGAGGAGAGAAGAGAGGGTGAAATCAAGAGCTAAAGGGCAAGGGGTGGAATGAAGGGAGAGAACAACAAGGATGTTTTCTTTTTTGTTTTTTTTACAGATTATGAAAGTGTAGATTGTCAGCTCTCAAATGATGATGTCATACACTGAAACCAGTTGAAAATAGTTGAAGATTTATTGTTTGTGAATGTTGGTACACCTCAATTCAACTAGCAGAGAAAATCTCCCTGAACCAAAACAAACAAACACGTTGGTTTCAGAACATGCAAAAACACATAACTACACTGTTGTGTCCTGTTTATACCGCCAGTGGGCGCTAGTATACAAGTGATGTATGCAGTGACGGAAGTGATGTATGCACTTCCGGAGGTGAAGAACGGGAGTTGAATAAATGGCGAATTGAACAGCAGCAGCGTGTCTCCCGGTCTCATTCTTTTACTAACTACTTGCTTACTACAGAATACCACATTTTTGGCGACGAGGATGGCTATTTCCGTACCCTTACCTACACCGTTCATGCCTGTGCCAGGCGAACCTGCTATTTCTTTTCCTACTTGGTTGAGAATGTTTGAAAATTACATGCTAGTAATTGATGCTACCGGAGAACAATGGCCGGAGGAAAGAAAGCGCGCGATTCTTCTCCATGCTCTTGGGACCGAAGGACAAAGACTGTTCTACACTCTAAAGGATACGGGTGTTACCTACACTTCTGCCGTGGATGGACTGAAAAAGTACTTTGTTCCTAAGGTGAATGTGATTGCTGAACGTCACAAATTTCGACAGAGAGCTCAGGGTCCTGACGAGACGGTGAATCAGTTCCTTGCTTCATTACGCGAGCTAGCTGCAGCTTGTGAATTTGGCGCCATGGAGGAACAAATGATTCGTGATCAACTGATTGAGCGTGTTGCTAATACACGCATACGAGACAGACTTTTGCTTGAATCGGACTTGTCTCTGGACAAAGCTACTTCAATGGCCTTACAAATCGAGGCTGGACTACGGAACTCCAACGTTCTCTCTGGAGCTACAGCTTCGGTGAGAGCCATCGAGAAACAGCCGACGAGGAGGAGGTTCGACAAGGGCAAGAAGAAAGATCCGACGACGACTGCACATGCCACGGTCTACAGCCAGCCAGCTACAACTGGGAATCAGCGCGCCTGCTTCCGATGCGGATCCACAGGACACTTAGCTAACAAGCCTACATGCCCAGCGGTTAAGGTGACTTGCAATACATGCGGAAAAGTTGGACATTTTTCCAAGGTGTGTAGATCGGCTCAAAAAGAGGTGCGTGAGGTAATGGTGAATGACGTTACTGTGCTTTACATGCAGGGGGCCGTCGTGAATGATCAAATTATGTGTACTGTACGAGTTGATGCAAATTATCATTCCCATGATGTTGAGCTGATAGTGGATACAGGCTCATCTGTTTCTATTATTCCAGAGAGTACTTACCAGACACTTTTCCATACATGTGTCCTTGCTGAGCCTACAGTGAATCTGCTTACTTACTCCAGAGAGAAAATTCCTGTTAAAGGTTGCATGCATGCTACAGTTGTTCATAATGGACATTCAGTTACAGGTTCATTGATAGTGGTTGAATCAGGAAATGCATTGCTGGGACTAGATTTATTTGTAGCATTGCAGATGTGCATTGAGGGTAACAAAATTATTACTGTTAGCTCTGCTAGCTCTCCTACTGTGCTCCGAGCACCTACTGTACAGAGTACCACTCCACAGACCGAACCAGAGGTTCTAGTACAGGAGTTAGGGTGTGCAAAAGGTTTTATGCACAAAATACAGGTTAAACCAGATGCTGTGCCAGTACAGCAGAAACTGAGGAGGCTTCCGTTCTCAGTGAGGCAGGCTGTGACCGATGAGCTCGCAGATCTACAGGAAAAAGGCGTTATAGAACGTATAGACGCATCTCCATGGGTTTCCCCTATAGTTGTGACCCAGAGAAAGGGGGGAGGAAAGCCTCGCCTGTGTGTTGACCTCAGAGAACCTAATAAGGCAATCATCAGTGACTGTCATCCCTTACCGCACATGGATGAACTGTTCGCTGAGCTCCGTGGAGCCACAGTCTTTTCTACTATAGACTTAGCCTCTGCTTATCACCAGTTGCCATTGCATCCAGATAGCCGTGATTTAACTGCGTTTATCACGCATGAGGGTCTCTTTCGTTTCTGCCGAGTGCCATTTGGCCTCGCTTCTGCTCCTTCAGCTTTTCAGAAAATGATGTCGACTGTACTGACAGGCCTGCCAGGCGTACAGGCCTACCTGGATGATGTGATTTGCTACGGCATCACACAGCAGGATCACGATGTCAGCCTACGGAGAGTGCTACATGCTCTAAATGAAGTGGGACTTAAACTGAACATGCACAAGTGTAAGTTCAACCAGAAAGCTCTGCGCTTCCTGGGCCACACTGTGTCCAAAGATGGTCTTCATCTTGACCAAGACGGGGTCAGTGCTGTGGCGAACGCGCCTGCCCCGCACGACACATCCTCCCTGCGGTCCTTCCTAGGACTTGCATCGTGGTATAGTAAATTCATACCTGACTTCTCTACTGTGGTGGAACCGCTACGTGCTACACTCAGGGAATCTACTGACACTAAGTTTGAATGGACAGCGGATGCAGAGTCCAGTTTTACTGAGGTTAAGAGACTGATTACTGAGAGTCCTACCTTAGCATTATATGATCCTGAGTTACCTACTTATGTCACTACCGATGCTTCTAACTATGGATTGGGGGCTGTAATGAGCCAGATTCACCCAGACAATACAGAAAGAACCATAGCTTTTGCGTCCAGGACACTTTCTCCTGCAGAGAGAAAGTACTCTACCGTCGAGCGTGAGGCGCTGGCATGCGTTTGGGCGGTGGAAAGGTGGAGAACCTACCTGTGGGGACATCGTTTTGTCCTACGCACAGACCACCAAGCGTTGACAACCCTACTCACTTCCAGGGGTACGGGTCGCGCAGGTCTGAGAATAGCGAGATGGTCGGCACGTCTACTATGCTTTACTTATGATGTCACTTACCATCCAGGGAAACGTAATGTGACTGCTGACTGCTTGTCCAGACTCCCTCTGCCTTCGACAGGAGAGGTGGAGGAGGAGCCAGACATGGTGGCTACTGTGTTCACAGGTTCCTCACATGCCATATCTGTGACCGAGTTCACTGCTGCCTGTGAGGCCTGTCCTGAACTGACTCAACTGAGACAGCAGATACAGAAAGGTTGGCCAAAATGCAGTAAGAATGTGACAAAGGAACTTGCTCCATATTTTAGAGTGAGAGATGAACTGGCTGTGGATGAACTACTTGTCATGAGAGGCCCCGACCGTGTGGTTGTTCCTACTACACTACGGTCTAAAGTTGTAAATTTAGCTCATGAAGCGCATCAGGGAATAGTGCGTACTAAACAGAGACTACGAGAGCTATATTGGTGGCCGCAAATGGACAGATGTGTCCAGACATTAGTAGGCTCATGTGTACCCTGTCAATACAATGACAAAACAGCCAAAACTGCGCCTGCACCACTTACCCCAGTGGAACTGCCAGGTGGACCATGGGAGAAGGTGGCCATTGACATTGTTGGTCCCTTTGACTGTGCGACATGGGACTGCCGTTATGCTATTACACTCACAGACTATTACAGTAAGTGGCCAGAGGTGGCGTTTGTCTCTACTGTAACTACAGAGGCGGTTATTAGCTTCTTGACTACAGTGTTTAGTCGTGAAGGTAACCCTTCCTTCCTGGTCTCTGACAACGGATGTCAGTTTACCTCCCATGCTTTTGCAAGCTTTCTGGGAGAGAGAGAGATAAAGCACCTGCGTTCCAGTGTTTATTATCCAAGAGCCAACGGGGCTATTGAGAGATTTAATCGAGTTCTCAAAGAGTGTATTCAGACGGCTGAGAGAATGCACAAGCCATGGAAACATGTAGTAACAGAGTTCTTACTGAACTATCGCGCTACGCCGCATGCTACTACAGGAGCTACTCCCTTTGAGTTGCTGAGGAACAGAAAGATGCGTACAAAACTAAATGTCCTCCCTGTCTCACAACAAATTAAGTCACATGAGAAAGTGCAGGAGACAGTGAGACGCAAGCAACAGGAGAGTAAGGAGTACACAGACAGAATGAGGGGAGCGAAAGTGCCCATGTTCCAAGTGAATGACACCGTACGTGTCCGCAGACCGGAGCATGTAAAAAAGGGATCATCAAGATTCACAGAACCGCTGACAGTAGTTAGTAAAGCAGGACAGAATACATACCTGCTCAGTGATGGTCGAAAATGGAATGCATCCAAGCTTACACGCTTCCCCAAGGATGCTCTGTCTGGCACCAGTGGTGAAAAGGAGATTGAGCTAGAGGAGTTCATGGTGCCCGAGACAGAGAATGTGTTTAATGAACCAGGTCCAAGAAGGAACCTGAGAGTCAGAAACCCACCTAGGTGGCTGGTAGACTTTGTGCCGTAGAGAACGTACTAAAAGGGTAGGATAGAACACGGTTCTAACTTAGTACAAAAAGGTCCTACAATGCAATGACAAAAGTGAATGTTCATTTCATGTTTCACTGTCATAAACTGTTTATTGTTGTTATTCATTCTGCTGATTCATTCATTTTCATTTCCTTCGTTTTCATTTTATTTCAATTGTACTGACACCAGTCTACAGAATATTGCATTCGTTGAGGACTGTAATCCCTTTAAGAAAGGGGGAAATGTTGTGTCCTGTTTATACCGCCAGTGGGCGCTAGTATACAAGTGATGTATGCAGTGACGGAAGTGATGTATGCACTTCCGGAGGTGAAGAACGGGAGTTGAATAAATGGCGAATTGAACAGCAGCAGCGTGTCTCCCGGTCTCATTCTTTTACTAACTACTTGCTTACTACAGAATACCACATACACAAAACTGGATTATCACACAGTCCCTAAACATGAACAAGACATGTATCACCATGACAACACTCACCCGAGTACAAAGCTCAGAACGTGTTAGAGCAGACGAGTGTTGTGAATCACGTCATGAAAACAAGCTTAGTTTGCTGACAAATTATAAGTATTTAAGGATCCTAAAACTGTTGATTGTTATATTGAGGGGGCTCTACAACATTTAAACTTTCAGAATATGAAAACAAATAAAAACACATTTAAAAAACAAAACATAAAAATCATCAGCATCATTAAACAATGTCAATATGTCCACACAGGCTAGAGGCCAATCTACCAAATGTGGGGGAGTAATAGTGTTGGAGTACGTCCAGGCGTACCGTATTTTCCGGACTATAAGTCGCACCCGAGTATAAGTCGCAGCAGGCCAAAAATGGGGCATGAAGAGGGAAAAACCACATATAAGTCGCACTGGACTATAAGTCGCATGGTTCAAGGGAACGGGCTTGGCGGAATCAGCGGGGAAAGAAGACCCTGTTGAGCTTGACTCTAGTCTGGCACTGTGAAGAGACATGAGAGGATTTGTAAGCCCAGGAAGGACATAATTCACGTTAAAACTTCTTCTGAAAGGTTAGAAATACTTAAATTATCGAGTGTAAAGCCAGGGCTAGCTAGCGCGTTGCTAACGAAGGTTAGCAAAATGGCGTCGCGGGAGCAAGCAAACAGGATGGAACAGCCTCTGAAAGGTAATAAATGACTTTAATATCGTGTATAACGTTCATAATAGCGTGTATAACGTTCATAATATAGTGCTTAATGTCCACATTGTCGAGTGTAACGACTATTTATCGTGTATAAGGCCATGACAAAGATAGCTTGGTGATAAACGGAAGTAGTTAGGATGAAGGGCGGCCTACAAACAATGCAACATTGAACAGTCTCTGAAAGGTAATAAATGACTTTAATATCGTGTATAACGTTCATAATATCGTGTATAAGGTCCATAATATCATGTTTAATGTCCACATTGTCGTGTTTAATGTCCACATTGTCGAGTATAATGGCTATTCTATCGCGTATGTGGCGCTAGCGGAAGTAGCAAAATAGCCTCGCGGGGGTAACTTAGCAACATAGAACAGTCTCTGGAAGGAATAAATGACTTTAATATCGTTTATAACGTCCATAACATTGTGTATAAGGTCCATAACATCATGTTTAATGTCCACATTGTCGTGTTTAATGTCCACATTGTCAAGTATAATGGCTATTCTATCGTGTATGAGGCGCTAGCGGAAGTTACTCCTTGGTTCATGTCAGTCAGAGATTACCATATGTCAGTTCATGTCAGTCAGAGATTATGAATTATTGATATATAAGTCGCACCTGACTATAAGTTGCAGGACCAGCCAAAGTATGAAAAAAACCGCGACTTATAGTCCGGAAAATACGGTATGTCCAGAAAATAAGCTGATCTAATAGAAAACTGAGAAGTGATAGGATGTATATCTTAATATGATATGATGTACAACATCTTAGTCTGATCAACAAGTAAATATCCATACAGTATATGATGGTACTGCCAGCAGACCCCCCCCCCCCTTCTTCTTTAGGGCTCCTGCCTCCTTTAAACACCTCCCACACTGGGAGCAGTCGTGTTAACTAGTGTGTGTGTTCTCTGATGCCTCTTTAGGGATCCTGCCTGACTGAAACTCTTCCCACACTGGGAGCAGTAGAATGGCTTCTCTCCTGTGTGTGTTCTCTGGTGACTCTTTAGGGATCCTGCCTCACTGAAACTCTTCCCACACTGGGAGCAGCAGAATGGCTTCTCCCCTGTGTGTGTTCTCTGGTGTTTCTTTAGGTCACCTGCCTCACTGAAACTCTTCCCACACTGGGAGCAGCAGAATGGCTTCTCTCCTGTGTGTGTTCTCTGGTGTTTCTTTAGGTCACCTGCCTGACTGAAACCCTTCCCACACTGGGAGCAGCAGAATGGCTTCTCTCCTGTGTGTATTCTCTGGTGTCTCTTAAGGTGTCCTGCCAGACTGAAACCCTTCCCACACTGGGAGCAGCAGAATGGCTTCTCTCCTGTGTGTGTTCTCTGGTGACTCTTTAGGTTTCCTGCCTTACTGAAACCCTTCCCACACTGGGAGCAGCAGAATGGCTTCTCTCCTGTGTGTATTCTCTGATGGCTCTTTAGGTCTCCTGCCCGACTGAAACTCTTCCCACACTGGGAGCAGCAGAATGGCTTCTCTCCTGTGTGTATTCTCTGGTGTCTCTTTAGTTTGCTCATACAACCAAATCTCTTTCCACACTGAAGACAAGAGTGAGTCTTCTGTCCTCCTTGAGTCTGTGGTTGTGATTTAAGGTGAGTTGGACAAATGAAACTCTCACTGCAATCTAAACAGTGGTGATTCTTCTGTCTTGAGCTCCTCCTCCTCCGTCTGTGTTGTTTATGGCTTCCTGATGCGGTGGAGCTGGGCTCCATGTCTGAGTCTGGGTTGGAGCTCTCTCCTGTAAGAATAGGAACATATACAGGATTAGAAACAACATGAGAACAAGTGCTGCTTCCATAGACTCAGCAGTGCCAGAAGTAACACCACATCTCTGGAGTGTTTCTAAAATAATTTATTGCAGCTTATATATTTAGCTTTGGGTATCTGATTAATGGATTAACTGAATCTGTCATAGCTAGGTAGAGTTTGATAAGGACTCCAGGTGGACTCCATTGGCCAATATGGCAGAACCAGGGAGAAACAAATGAAATCTTTGAGAAAGAAGATACAAGAACACAGTGTCTCACAGAGCCACAAGCTAGCAGAAGAAATAGTAGAAAAACAAACAAAACAAAAAACAGGGTGAAAACACTTTGGAGTCAAACTTTCTGAAAACACAAGAGGAGTGTCTAGCCTCCACTAAGAATGTCTTCAATATAGCATATTATATTGCCAAACATAATAGACCATACACAGATCACCATGCATAAAGCCCTTCTTAAACTCAGATATGCAATTGATACCATTCAGGGTTCGACAGTGCGACTGTTTTGGTCGCATTTGCGAGTGAATATATTTCTGTGCGACTTCGAAATACATTCAATCGCACCAGTGCGAAAAAAACAAAAGAGCTGAACTACTGTCATGCGCAGTCAATCTTATGTTCGTTAATAAGATCACAGCGCATCTAAAACAATGCAATCCTTTGAAAACAGAAGAAAAAAAAACAGACACGTGACCCGCAAGCACAACAAGCGCGCATTTACATTTGAAAATCCTGTCAGAAAAAGACCGCTGTTAAAATGAATCCGATTACGGCATACTTTAGCAAGGCTAATGTTAGCACCGTTCCAGACAGAGAGGAGGTAGAGGGGGGTAGTGGAGTCAACATTACAGCTGGAGACGAGAGTGACGAAGAAAACAGAGACGGGGAAAGCGAGGAGGAGAGCGCCCGGTCAGAAAGTGTGTCAGGGGAGGGGGAAGGTCATTATCCACGCGGTGATAATGGCGGTGCCACTGCCAACGCGAAGTCTGGTCTGACAAAAGTGACAAAGGTCTACAGGTACAGTGCCGAGTGGCAAACATCTTTCCCGTGGCTGTTGCTGAAGGAAGGGAAGATGTATTGCAAGTGGTGTGTCGCCCACATGAAGTTAGCTGGAAAGACCGCGTTTGTGTCAGGAGACGCACAGCTGAAACGCGACACAGTGAAAAAACATGGTCTGTCTCGCAAACATGTGAAATGCAGGGAAGGAATCATGTCAGCTCAGAACAAGCCCCTTGAGAAAGCTGTTGGACGCCAGAAGGCTAGCTCCAGTGAGGAAATTAAAAGACAGCTCAAGTTAAAGTTTAACATCGCTTACTACGTGGCAAAAGAAGAGATCCCATTTGTTAAATTCCACAAACTATTCGCCCTTCACAAGAATAATGGCGTTGAATTAACCTATCCAACCTATAGTAATGACAAACGATGCGCTGACATGATCGGGCAGATAGCGGATGCCATGAGAGAAGACCTTGCTGTGAAGATCAATTCCGCACACTATCTCGCCTGGGCTTAATTATTTATTTATTCATGAATCATTTATTAATAAATGAATATTCTTACTTCCCCTTTACATTGTGTGAGTCTCCATTTTTATTAAGGCCAAACGCCGGTTATGATAATTCTGATATGTTATGATTATGATAATTTGTTGTCGTCATACGAAAATTGCGCAATTTTCATTGTGCTACTGAAATTCTTGGTGTGCTACTAAATTTTTTGACATGGTAGCACAGTGCTACCTGGGGAAAAGGTAAGCGTCAAACCCTGCCATTCCTGTGAGTAGTGCAGATTGGGAAAGAGGTTTTTCAGAAATGAATAATGTTGTCACACCTTTGCGCACACAACTGAACATTGAAAACACCTCAGCTCTTATCTTTATTTAACTAGTTGGACCTCCTCTTGAGTGTTGGAACCCCATGAAATATGTAAAGAAGTGGGTGCCTACTAGAAGATCTGCTAGTCGTAAACTTGTTTATATTTGTGTGTGTGTAGATGGGCAAATCTATATGTATATATGCATGCAGACATGTTTGAGAGGGAGGGGTGGGTGGAGGGGAGGGAGAAAAACAGAAAATATTCATGCCTTTTTCAATGTATCAATCTTCTATACAGTTTGTATGTCTTGAGATTGAGATTGAGATTGAGATAACGTTTATTGCCACTATGCGTTACACATATAGGAATTTGCTTCGTCACCACAGCAAGTGCGTTTATACTTTTTTCACATATCAAAAAACAGGACAACACAACAACAACACAGGACAGACAACAGTGCATTGGATAGTGCGGTATAAAGTAAAGTGCAGTGCAGAGTTTTTTTTTTACAGAGTCCAGTTCAGTCCTGGGCAGACTTGGGGGCGGGGGGGGGGGGGAAGCCAGAGTCATTTAACAGCCTGGCGGCTGAGGGGTAGAAGCTGAGCCTGTGGCGGGCCTTAAGTGCCTTAGGCAGCCGCAACCTTCTTCCAGAGGGAAGCAGGGTGAGGAGGCCGTGGCCGGGGTGGAAGGGGTCAGCCATGATCTTCCTTGCCCTCCTCAGAGCCCTGGTGTCATGCAGGGAGTTGAGGGAGGGCAAGGGACAGCCGATCACCCTCTCTGCTGAACGTCGCACCCGCTGCAACTTGGCCTTGTCCTTGGTTGTTGCAGCAGGGAACCAGGTGATGATGGAGTGGGTGAGGATGGATTCTATGATGGCCGTGTAGAACTGGACCATCATGGACCTCGGCAGCCTGAGTTTCCTCAGCTGCCGGAGGAAGAACATCCTCTTCTGGGCCTTCTTTGTGAGGACCTCGGTGTTCTGCTCCCACTTTAGGTCCCGGGAGATGGTCATGCCTAGAAAGCGGCATGACTCCACGGAGGCCACCGGGGTACCTCCCAGCGTGATGGGAGGGGGCAGGGCTGCTTTCCTTCGGAAGTCCACCACCATCTCCACTGTTTTTAGAGCATTTAGCTCCAGATTGTTTAAGCTGCACCATCTCTGCAGCCCCTCGATCTCACCCCTGTAGGCAGATTCGTCCCCCCCGGAGATGAGGCCCACCAGGGTGGTGTCGTCTGCAAACTTCAGGAGCTTGACCGAGGGGTGGCGGGAGACACAGCTGTTGGTGTAGAGGGAGAATAGTGCTGGAGACAGGACGCAGCCCTGCGGGGAGCCCGTGCTGGTGGTCCTGGAGCTGGAAATGCTCTTCCCCAGCTTCACCCGCTGAGACCTGTCAGTCAGGAAGTCCGTGATCCACCTGCAGGTGGAGACCGGCACCTGCAGCAGGGATAGCTGGTGCTCCAGGATGTGTGGGAGGATCGTGTTGAAGGCCGAGCTGAAGTCCACGAACAGGATCCTGGCGTAGTTGCCTGCAGTGTCAAGGTGTTCTAGTACGTAGTGCAGAGCCATGTTCACGGCGTCCTCCGTGGATCTATTGGCTCTGTACGCGAACTGCAGGGGGTCCAGCACAGGATCCGTGATGAGCTTCAGGTAGGCCAGGACAAGGCGCTCCAGGACCTTCATGACGACGGAGGTCAGAGCGACGGGTCTGTAGTCGTTGAGGCCTGTGACCTTGGCCTTCTTGGGGACGGGGATGATGGTTGATGCCTTGAAGCACGCTGGGACGTGACACAGCTCCAGCGAGGCGTTGAAGATGTTGGTGAACACCGGGGCCAGCTGGTCGGCGCAGTGCTTCAAGACAGAGGGAGAGACGGAATCCGGACCAGCTGCCTTCCGGGGATTCTGCCTCTTAAACAGTCTGTTTACCTCTCGCACTGTGACAGAGAGAGGGGGTGGGGAAGGGGGGGTGGGGGTGGGCGGGGCGGGTGAGGAGGGGGGAGGGAGGGGGGGGGGAGGGGGGAGGGTGGGGGTAGCAGGAGGGACATTGGCCCCCCTGGGGGACGGGGGTGGTGGTTGTAGCCGGGGGGTGTGGAGGGAGAGGGCGGGGGTGGGCGGGAACCTCTCTTTCTCAAACCTACAATAGAACTCGTTCAGCTCGTTAGCGAGGGGGAGGTTGTCGGACATCAGCGGGGACCTGGGTTTGTAGTTGGTGATGGTCTTTAGGCCTTTCCAGACGGAGGCGGAATCCCCCTCAGAGAGCTGTTTCTGCAGCTTCTCCGAAAAGCGATGCTTCGCCTCCTTCACCGCTTTGGCGAACCTGTACTTGGCCTGCTTGACCCGGTCCACGTCCCCACTGCGCCTAGCCACCTCCTTCTCTGACCTCAGACGCCTGAGTTGGGATGAAAACCAGGGCTTGTCGTTGTTGAAGGACTTCCTGGAGCGGAGGGGGACACACACCTCCTCGCCAAGGCTGATAAATGATGTAACAGTGTCTGTGTATACATCCAGATTGTTACCAGCCTCTGGCCCCGCCCACTCCACCAAGTCCTGGTCACAGCCTGCACTCTCCAACCAGGCGCAGAGTCGCTCACATGCCTCACTGGACCACACCCTGAATCGCCGTACAACAGGTTTAGACAGTTTTAACCTCTGCCTGTAGCGAGGGATCAGGTGTATGAGGATGTGGTCACTGTAGCCCAGTGCAGCACGGGGGACAGAATGGTAGGCTTGACGAGCTGTACAGTAGCAATGGTCCAGAGTGTTCACCCCCCTGGTGGGACACGTGACTTGCTGCCTGTATTTGGGGAGCGCCCGGCTAAGATTAGCCTGGTTAAAATCCCCCAAAACAACAACAAAACTGTCCGGGTAATTACGTTCCACACTCATCAATTGCTCTGCCAGTGTGTCTAATGCTGCGGTGACGTCCGCATCAGGTGGAATGTAGACACACGCGAGAATGAATGAGCTGAACTCACGGGGTGAATAAAAAGGACGGCAGAGGATGAATAGCGATTCTATAGCCGTGGAACAGTGTTTGTGGAGCACTGTCACCTCGGAACTCCAGCGCACGTTAACAAAGAACATTAACCCCCCACCCCTAGACTTGCTCACCGCCTCGAAGTCTCTGTCAGCCCGGAACGCGGAGAATCCCTCTAGCTCCACCGCCTCGTCGGGGACAGATGGAGATAGGTGCGTCTCCGTGAACGCGAAGACAGCCGAGGAGTGGAAGTCGCTGTTCCTTGCAACGAGACACCGGAGTTCATCCATTTTATTGTAGAGGGAGTTCACGTTGCTCAGGAATATGCCCGGGAGTGGTGGTCGCGTTCCTCTCCGCCGAAGTCGAACCAAACAGCCAGCTCTCCGACCTCGCTGCCTTCTGATCCAACTCACGGCTCTGGCGAAAAACGCGGTCCCCCTCACAAGCATATCCAAAATGTCCGTGGAACGGGTGAGTAGTTGTCTTCTTGTCTTCTGGTGTTAGTAACGTTAGCTATGTAGCTGGCTAGCTACGGTAGCCTATTGTCATTGTGGTGCTCGCACCTACGTTATCTAGCTCGTAGCTCGCATGCTACGTTAGCATCAATTTAGCTAATCATAACATAGCAGCGAGAGTAATGTTAGCTAGCCATGTAGCTACTAGCTAGCTATGTGTTGTGGTGATGGACAGACTTCTAAATGGCCAGGGTTTTTCCTGCATAGAGAATTATGAGGCGGCCGCCTTCGTCATATTTCTAGCCGCCTCCAGCTCTCGACAAACTGACGGTCGTATTTTCTACAAGCGTTGCACTCTGTGGATTTCTGTCATTTCTAACTGCAATTGCTGCACTGCGCCGAAGTAGTGGCGGGGGCGCTGTTTCGCAAATAAGTTAGCTTTCGTTTCTGCTAGCAAAATAGCTGATAGTATGTTGACTGCTCAAGGAGAATACATATTTGAAAGTACAGAATGCCTGAGAGCCTTATATTGCATTATATTACATTATATTTTGAATGGTCATCTGGTGCCTGAATATTGTGTTTTCCTTTACATAAATAATTCCACCATAAATTGATGCAGAAAAGGCACAAATTGGTGCATATTAATTCACCAGAAAGCAAGAAATTAAGTGTTTGATGTTAAAGGACCCCCAGACAGCCCTGCTTCATGGGTCCCCCCCGATGTCAAACACCACTGGTACCACCTCCGCCTCATTTTGAGCCAGGAAAAACCCTGATGGCCATGTTGGCATTCAAGTTGGCTAAACATAGCAGTGAGTCTGCCCTGTGTCTGGGGCTGTTTGACAGAGGCAGTTACAGTAGTAGTAGTAGCAGTTCGCCGAATTAAAGGTGTCGGTGTTTAATTGCGGGCCCACAGACAGCCCCCATACATCAGCTGATCATTTAAAGGGGTGGCCGTCTGAGTAATGTGCATGTCATACGCTGCTTTGTTTTATAAGAGCAGCAGCTATTACCCAGAGTGCTTTATATAGACACTGTTAAACAGAGAGAGACAATACAGCCATTATTTTGAGGAAAATTAAGTGATACATTAACCGAACAGTAAAAAAATATATTGTTAGACTAATTGTTAAATTAGTCGTTAGAGTAACCGACTAATCGAAAAAATAATCGCTAGATTAATCGTTAGAAAAATAGTCGTTAGGGACAGCCCTATCAATGACGCAAACAACTTGAGCCAATTCATTGTCACATGCTCATTAACCTAAACGAGCCACTCTCTCATGCTTGTTAAACTAAAATATGTCAGCAGTGTGTCTGGTGATATGTGTTTATAACCTTAGGACTCCAGTTCCCAGTATGCACCAGAAGTAGGGGTGTAACGGATCACCTAAGTCACGGATCGGATCGTGTCACGGTTTTTGAGTCACGGATCGGATCATTCTGTAAAAACACCACTTTTACTGTGTAAAACCCAACAACATTCAAGATGTCAAAACTGGTATATATATATATATATATGTGTGTGTATATATATATATACATAACATATTCTACACTCAAACATTAGGCTACATATTAAACAGAAACACACATTCAATGTGTGAATGTGCAATAATACTATGTGCAATATGACAACCCTCGTGCACATAAGGTTCAGAGATAGGAAATGTTAGGATATTTATAGCATAGCATAGAGTACAGCACAGTGTTTTATTTGTATAGTATAGTATAGTGTATAGTGTATATAGCCTTTATTTATGTAAACCAGCTCTTTTCCCTTCTTGTTTTTAGTATTTTTTTCCTAGCACCAGGGGAGCCCCCCCTCACAAATTTCGTTGTATGGTACCTGTACTATATTAATGACAATAAAGACCATTCATTCATTCATTCATTCATTCATTCATTCATTCATTCATTCATTCATTCATTCATTCATTCAACTTAAATGATGCAGTAGGAGAGAGGGAGGAGGCACCTGGTTGCAGCAGTGAATCACTGGGCTCTTTAAAGCAGACAAATAAACATGTTTTCTGCTACTTTTAACTATATAATAAAGTGAAACCTTATTTTAAACATGGTATGAAAAAATTGGCTACATTATCAGAAGTTATCAAGCTGCCTTTTTCATGCCTCCCGTCAACACTCCCGTCAAATATGTGGCCATGCTCGTACGACTTTCTCGTTGCACAACGCTTAAACACCGTAACTTTTTTATCAACCACACTTCCAATGACACTGTCCGTCATTGTTATAATTGACAGAGAAGCCAAAGTGTTCCCATACATGGGATTTAAATGACGAGGGAGGCATTTCGAGTTCTTCTCTGTCGCCAACATTAGCAGCACTCGCCATGAAACACTTGGGCTGCGTTCGTAAATTTTCTCTGAGAGCGCCGGAGAGCACACTGGGTCCGACGTCATAAAGGGACCAAGTAATTTGATTGGACAAGAGGCGTTCCATGAATGCTGATCAGATTCCAGAGCGAATTTACGAACGCAGCCTTGTTGTTCTGGATTTTTTTCCCCCATTATCAACCTATCATTGCGCTTTAGAGTAAAAGAAAGCACGCAACTGTCGCGTCTATCTTTTCATGGCAACTCTACATTGTGATTTACAAGGGATATTAACTAATATTAAGTAATATTATTACTTGGTTACATTTTGCAATTGATCCGCGGTACACATGCGTGCCGAACCGTGGGGGGCGATCCGTACGGATCACGGATTATCCGTGATCCGTTACACCCCTAACCAGAAGCATGTGCAGAAGTTGCAGATACGCAAATGTTATCTGTGTTGGAGTGCCACTTGCTTTGGAGCCAAGGCCTCTGAACAGAGCCACAAGCCATAGTGGTTGAAATCTTTCCCTATGAAATGGGACAACCCTTCAAGACCCTGATACGTCATCAGTAGTGTCATAGAAAAGCATTGACGCTCGGTTTTACACTATTAACGGATCAGAGTCATCAAACAAAAAAGAACAATGCTTCATTATCAGACCATGGCAGAATAGGTGATCTGTAGGCTATCATCCTGTGCTCCTACCCTGCCAGTCTGCACTGAGATAGGAAAACCATGCAAGAACTTCACGGCTGAACTTAAGGTACATTTCAGGCATCATCTGCCATCAAAGGGGGGAATGCAACATGAAGTATGTCAAAATGCACCAGTATCATGCACAGATCAGCCTTAAAACATGTAACGTTAGATAGATAACATTAGACACGGAGGGCAGATTTATTTTCATGGCGTTCCGAAATTCGATGTGACAGGAACGCTGGAGAAACAGCCGCTGTTAGTCAGAACATGATATAACCCATCAATAATATTACATAATAACAACTGCTTGGATTAGATTGCGTGTTTTGGTTTAATAAGTGCCATAGCTATAGCGTCATATGCCATCAAAAAGGAGAAATGCGACATGAAATAGGTCCTAACTAGTGATGCTCGGTTTTGATCGGAGTTCTCAAAACGTCCGATCAAACACGACCGATCAGTTTACAAAATGGCGTCGCCAGTCTGGAAATATTACACTGTGTCGGAAAGAGACAACAAGTATGCCGTTTGTAATGTCTGCTCAAAAGAAATACCTCGGGGAGGAACGCACGCAAGGTCTTTCAATACCACGAATATCATACGGCATTTGCTGCGTTCGTCGATTCGCTCAGAGAGCGCCGAAGCGCACACTGGGCTCGACGTCATAAAGGGACCGAGTGCTTTGATTGGACGAGAGGCGTTCCACGAGTGCTGGTCAGAGTTCCAGCGCGACTTCACGAGCGTAGTGTAGGTAGTGTTCAGCGACGTCATGTGACCCCGCGAGCAGGAAGTCACTTGGCCCATAGCAACAACTATTAGCACGTGAGTTTTAGGTCTTCCTCTGTGCACCTTGCACAAGTGTAGATAGTGAGTGACTTTTCAGCATAGCAGGACATATTTTAGATGATAAGAGGAACAGGCTGAGTGCCAAAAACGCTGAGATGCTTGTATTTCTCAAGGCTAATCTGCCAGTGATGCTGCTTAATCAGAAGTAAGGTTTGAGTCTGAAATCTCCTTAGGTGCAATGTTTTGTTTTTTGTTTTATTGATTATTGCCGACTTGCTGTCTTATCTCCTCCTAAATATGACTTGAAACTGACTGACTTGAAACAGTATTTTATATTTGGCTATAGCCTGTTTATGTTGCAGTTTAGTTTGGGTATGTTTATTGTTCCTCAGGAAAGCTACAGTATAAGCTCCAAGTTCTCTAAGAGCCCCTAGTTCCTCTCATTCGAGTGGAATGTTGCACATTTGATGTGACAGTGTACATTTTATTTATTATGAATTTCATTTTCACATTTTATTTGTTTTAGTAAGCTACAGGTGGTTGTGAATTCAATAAAACAGATGGTCGTCAATTCATGATACTTTCTCATCTCCTAATTTCATTTAAATACTTAATATACAATGTCAATGGTGTTAAGAATAATTAAAAACATAAATAATGCTACACAATAAATAGAATGCTTCAATTGCCATTTTCGACGCTGTGATCGGTGATATCGGATCGGCAGATCACTGATTCCAGTGATCAGTGATCGGTGATCGGCACCAAAAACCCTGATCGGAGCATCTCTAGTCCCAACGCGTGACTATCATTCACAAATCAGCCTAATGTTTGATAGATTAACTTTACATCAAATCCATCACCCGCTGTCAAACGACACATGTAAGATTATTATTATTTTATTTTTTTAAACAGGATTGTACATCTGAGAAATGTGAATCGCGCTCCGATGACATGGTGTATTTCTATGGGGAGGCTGTGCCTGGCGCTTCTATTGGACAGGGACGCCGGGGCGCTCATACAATCTCTGCGTTTGTTGCAGAGGAACAGGGTGACAAACGCACAGATATGAGTGCTCCATTGTCTTGCTTTTGGTAGTCTAATGGAAGTGCCCAGGTTATAGTTTAGCTATTATTGTCCTCTACTGCTGAGCACCAAAACCCTCAGATCTTAAACTTGGCTGAAGCGCGCTGGACTTTGGAACGGTGTATTTCTATGTTAAGCATAGGCACAGCACATCAGCATTGGTTATTTTTAGTTATATATTTTTGGTTATGCTTGTTATAAAAAAAGGTCTACAATGCATTGAATGACATTAAACTAAGATAATGAGATAATTTTCATAATTTTTCAAATCTTTATTACCAAGTAATCACAGAGTAAAAAGTAATGACATGTGTGGTTGTCTTCCGCATTGCCTAGAGCGGAATCAGATTTCTGTAGATGATTCGCAATGCATCCTGGGAGGTAGGGTTATGGCTCCGAAATCTAACGTGGTCCCAAAAAATCTCCAAACTGAGCCGTGGATAGCCCTCCCCCTCCCCCCTAGCCCCCGATGAAAACATGAAACGGAGCAGGAGGGGTGAAACAGTCATAGGGGTGAATTGGGATCGGGCCTTACTGTGCATCACGTAGCAGAGCATGGCGAGTTTGAAAAGCTGACCGCAGAGAAGGAGAAGAAAAAGGCAGAGAAAGTGTACAGACACAACTCGGCCAGCCTAGCAAAAGGTTTGTGGAGATTTTTTAAAAGACTTTTAAAACATTTAGGCCTAGGCCTCGCTTTATCGGATGCTCTAAATGTCAATTGTCTCATCCACACTAATTTTCTTTTTTTTATTATCCTATTAGTATTAGGCTATTATTTGATAGGTATCGGCAGTATATCGGCCGATATTTCTCATAGATTATCTGTGATCGGTATCGGTGGCAAAAAACAGTATCGGGGCAGAAGTGACAACATCTCTGGGGTCTGTAGAATATAATGACTGAACACAGAGTTCAAGAGAGACTTGTCAATGCCACAATAGAAGAGACTAAAGAGGCACTGTCAAATTAAGTATTGACTGTTACAGTAGTACACAATTAACACCATAGAGCACTGACTAGGAGTTGTCCAATGAATACCATTTTAACATTAGCAAATTCATCACATGAACTTACCACCCAAATGTGTGTCCTCTATTTCCTCTCCTATCACATCTTTCTGCACCACTTCTCCTCCTTCCTCCTCTTCTTTCACCATCACTTCTCCCTCCTCCTCTTCCACTACCACATTCTGTTCCAGTGTTTGACTGCAGTCCTCCAGGTTCACTGCCACCATCTCTGGACCCCGCTGTGTGCTTGTCTGGGCTGGAGAACCACAGTCCGAACCCAGGGAGTCTGTGGACTTGTGTTCAGACATGGTAGCTGGGCTGTGAGGTGGATCTGTGTAGTAAACAAAGGAAGAGGCACATAGTGGAGAGTTAATTTCACAAACATACAAATGACCAGAAACCTAACAGAAGATATGCACTACTATGAGATGCTGTAGTAAAGCGTCTTCCACATTGACTGAACAGAAGAACAGAAAAGGTGGTCTGGTTTTCTAAGAAGAATGAGAAATAAAAGTATGGGGTTAGCTCCCCAAACGGGTACACCTTACGATCAGTGCCTGGGCCAGCTCCATCTGACCCTAACCCTATCACTGCCTGGGTCAGTCTGACCCTAACCCTATCACTGCCTGGGTCAGTCTGATCCTAACCCTATCACTGCCTGGGTCAGTCTGACCCTAACCCTATCACTGCCTGGGTCAGTCTGACCCTAACCCTATCACTGCCTGGGTCAGTCTGACCCTAACCCTATCACTGCCTGGGTCAGTCTGACCATAACCCTATCACTGCCTGTGTCAGCTCCATCTGACCCTAACCCTATAACTGCCTGGGTCAGCTCCATCTGACCCTAACCCTATTACTGCCTGGGTCAGTCTTACCCTAACGCTATCACTGCCTGGTTCAGTCTGATCCTAACCCTATAACTGCCTGGGCCAGCTCCATCTAACCCTGACCCCATCACTGTCTGGGTCATTCTGACCCTAACACTATCACTGCCTGGCCAGCTCCATCTGAGCTCCCTTGAGTGGCGTGACCTGGCGGTGGTCTATATGATAGTTTGTTCAGGTTTGTGGTTTTTGGTTGGTTGGTCCGGTAACAGAACCAAAATGTGCGCACTTGTTCACACACATTTATCAACAGTGATTCACACCAATATTTCTCAATAAAAACCAGACCATATGAAATGTAAAGGAAAGGAGGGAAATGGAGAGAACTATCTAAATATCACTTTCCACTCATCCTAACATTAGACAACTTCATAACATTAACTTACCATCCATCTCCTCCACATCCTCTACTCTTTCCTCCTCTTTCACCATCATGTCTTTCTCCACCACTTCTTCTCCTCCTTCCTCTTCTGTCACCATCACTTCCTCCTCCGCCTCTTTCACTACCACATTGAGTTCCAGTGTTTGACTGCAGTCCTCCAGCTTTACTGCCACCATCTCTGGACCCCGCTCTGTGCTTGTCTGGGCTGGAGAACCACAGCCAGAACCCAGGGACTCTGTAGACTTGTGTTCAGACATGGTAGCTGGGCTGTGAGGTGGATCTGTGTAGAGTAAACAAAGGAAGAGGCACATATAGTGGAGAGTTAATTTCACAAACATACGGATTACCAGAAACCTAACAGAAGATATGCACTACTATGAGATGCTGTAGTAAAGCGTCTTCCACATTGACTGAACAGAAGAACAGAAAAGGTGGTCTGGTTTTCTAAGAAGAATGAAAAATAAAAGTATGGGGTTAGCTTACCAAACGGGTACATACACCTTACGATCAGTGCCTGGGCCAGCTCCATCTGACCCTAACCCTATCACTGCCTGGGTCAGTCTGACCCTAACGCTATCACTGCCTGGGTCAGTCTGACCCTAACCCTATCACTGCCTGGGCCAGCTCCATCTGACCATAACCCTATCACTGCCTGGGTCAGTCTGACCCTAACCCTATCACTGCCTGGGTCAGTCTGACCCTAACCCTATCACTACCTATCTAAATATCACTTTCCACTCATCCTAACATTAGACAACTTCATAACATTAACTTACCATCCATCTCCTCCACATCCTCTACTCTTTCCTCCTCTTTCACCATCATGTCTTTCTCCACCACTTCTTCTCCTCCTTCCTCTTCTGTCACCATCACTTCCTCCTCCCCCTCTTTCACTACCACATTGAGTTCCAGTGTTTGACTGCAGTCCTCCAGCTTTACTGCCACCATCTCTGGACCCCGCTCTGTGCTTGTCTGGGCTGGAGAACCACAGCCAGAACCCAGGGACTCTGTAGACTTGTGTTCAGACATGGTAGCTGGGCTGTGAGGTGGATCTGTGTAGAGTAAACAAAGGAAGAGGCACATATAGTGGAGAGTTAATTTCACAAACATACGGATTACCAGAAACCTAACAGAAGATATGCACTACTATGAGATGCTGTAGTAAAGCGTCTTCCACATTGACTGAACAGAAGAACAGAAAAGGTGGTCTGGTTTTCTAAGAAGAATGAAAAATAAAAGTATGGGGTTAGCTTACCAAACGGGTACATACACCTTACGATCAGTGCCTGGGCCAGCTCCATCTGACCCTAACCCTATCACTGCCTGGGTCAGTCTGACCCTAACGCTATCACTGCCTGGGTCAGTCTGACCCTAACCCTATGACTGCCTGGGCCAGCTCCATCTGACCATAACCCTATCACTGCCTGGGTCAGTCTGACCCTAACCCTATCACTGCCTGGGTCAGTCTGACCCTAACCCTATCACTACCTGGGTCAGTCTGACCCTAACCCCATCACTGCCTGGGTCAGCTCCATCTGACCCTAACCCTATCACTGCCTGGGTCAGTCTGACCATAACTCTATCACTGCCTGGGTCAGTCTGACCCTAACCCTATCACTGCCTGGGTCAGTCTGACCATAACTCTATCACTGCCTGGGTCAGTCTGACCCTAACCCTATCACTGCCTGGGTCAGTCTGACCCTAACTCTATCACTGCCTGTGTCAGCTCCATCTGACCCTAACCCTATCACTGCCTGGGTCAGTCTGACCCTAACCCTATCACTGCCTGGGTCAGCTCCATCTGACCCTAACCCTATCACTGCCTGGGTCAGCTCCATCTGACCCTAACCCTATCACTGCCTGGGTCAGTCTGACCCTAACCCTATAACTGCCTGGGTCAGTCTGACCCTAACGCTATCACTGCCTGGGTCAGTCTGATCCTAACCCTATAACTGCCTGGGCCAGCTCCATCTAACCCTGACCCTATCACTGTCTGGGTCATTCTGACCCTAACACTATCACTGCCTGGCCAGCTCCATCTGAGCTCCCTTGAGTGGCGTGACCTGGCGGTGGTCTATATGATAGTTTGTTCAGGTTTGTGGTTTTTGGTTGGTTGGTCCGGTAACAGAACCAAAATGTGCGCACTCGTTCACACACATTAATCAACAGTGATTCACACCAATATTTCTCAATAAAAACCAGACCATATGAAATGTAAAGGACAGGAAGGAAATGGAGAGAACTATCTAAATATCCCTTTCCACTCATCCTAACATTTGACAACTTCATAACATTAACTTACCATCCAACTCGCCATCTATCTCCTCCACATCCTCTACTCCTTCCTCCTCTTTCACCATCATGTCTTTCTCCACCACTTCTTCTCCTCCTTCCTCTTCTGTCACCATCACTTCCTCCTCCCCCTCTTTCACTACCACATTGAGATCCAGTGTTTGACTGCAGTCCTCCAGCTTCACTGCCACCATCTCTGGACCCCGCTCTGTGCTTGTCTGGGCTGGAGAACCACAGCCAGAACCCAGGGACTCTGTAGACTTGTGTTCAGACATGGTAGCTGGGCTGTGAGGTGGATCTGTGTAGAGTAAACAAAGGAAGAGGCACATATAGTGGAGAGTTAATTTCACAAACATACGGATTACCAAAAACCTAACAGAGGTTAGGCACTACTATGAATTGTTGTGCTAAGGCGTCTTCCACATTGACGGGGCTGCGGCCTGATTCTCTACCCCTCTCTCTGAATGGTGCACTCTACACTGGATGGATTTAAAAGGAATAGACTGGTCTAAGCAATATGGTGAACTCTCGTCTCGTGCTAACACCAATCAAATGTTTTTGAATGCGCCCAGGATTCGTAACCAAGGCTAAATCCTGTTTCCCTTTTTCACCCCTACCCCTTGTTCTGGAGAGCCACTCTCTTTTCGGCTTGCCCCTCAGAACAGTTGCAAGGGATAGTGGTTGAAAGCTTCCCCTATTAAATGGGATAACCCTTCAAGTCCCTGATACGTCATCAGTAGTATCATAGAAAAGCATGGACGCTTGCAATTCGACATCAGCATACTAGCGATTTTTTGTTATGCTTGTGATAAAGAAAAGGTCTAGAATACATTGAAAGGACATTAAACTAAGATAATATGATGATTATCATCACTTTTACAAATGTATTAAAGAAGAACATAATGACCTTTGTGGTTTTCTTTTGTTGCTTGTGCGTTCGCCACTATCTTACCGATGATTCGCAAGGCATTCTGGGAGATTTCTCATAACACTTGATTTGGAGTGTGCCTCTGAAACAACTCTGTTTGGAGTGTGGCTCTGAAACAACTCTGTGTGGAGTGTGCCTCTGAAACAACTCTGTTTGGAGGGCCATGTAGCCCTAACACTTCACCCTACCCCTCCATCCCGACAAGAATCGGGACACTCTACCCCTACTTGTAAATGTGCAAAATGGAGGGATAGGGCAAAACTGTAGGGGCAAGGGGTGTGTTGGGATTGGGGCCTTACCATCTACGATCTAGCTACAGCTACATTAAAGTCAGCGTGTCTAGCTACAGCTACATTACAAGGTTGCTCACTTTATATAATAATACAAGGTTTCTCACATGATATAATAATAGCTATTGAAACGCCTCCTTACAGTTGTAAAGTAAAACGTAGTTCGCTAGCTACTTAGCACTCTCCATAGCTCGACATTGAGAGCTAGCTAGCTAGCATATCCATGGTGTTTCCATGTTAAACGCATTTTGGTGCTCAGCCCGGCTAGCATCCCATATGCCTCAGTCATCAAGATCACTTGGTCTTCACATTAAAACGGAGTAGCAGCTAGTTGCAGCCTTGAGTGTAGTACTGTAATAAAAACGAACCTGTTCTATGAAGCTTTATCTCCGGTTGAACACTGATGCTTAGCAACGTCCGTAGACGGTGGTTCTCCTCCTGGCAACGGGAGACTTCTCCTTGGTACTCTGACATCGTTCTTTCCACCGCCCCGAATATCTCAAAAGCTGCCGCTGTTAATCGCTCGGAGATAAACACTTTCAACTGCTGTATCTCTGCCATTCTGATATCATAACAGTCTAAAAGCGATCTGGTGGCCAACACATGTGAACTTCCTGTTTCCGCGTCTTCTTCTTCGTTTATTTGGGGGGGATTGGCGGTTGGCAACTAACTTAAGGCACATTACCGCCACCTACCGGACTGTGTGGAACGTCCGATTGACAGGGGAAAGAATTATAGAAAATGGAAATAATAAGCAAAATTGGGGAGGGGCGGTGTTACATTTGATCTATTAATCCAGTTTCTTTCAAATACTTTATTATCTGGTTGTATACTTTAAATGTGTTTCCAAGTAAACTCCCTACAGTAAAACGTTCTGAATTGCTGATTTCAGTAGCTTTCTCTGTTCCTCATATTTCTCACATTTCAGCAACATATGCTGAGCAGATTCCTGGTTATTACAGTGGCACAAATGCCAGTTGGGTGTTTTCCTTTTCTATGCAGTGTGTCATTCAATCCAGTGTGACCTATCCTGAGACAGGAAATGACTCTCTTCTTTCCGGTTCCTGCCCATCCTACTTCCTATTCCAACTTTCTTCTGAATGCTATACAAATGTCTTCCTGTTTAATTTCTGTTCCAGTCTTCTTGCCATAATTCCTGCATGTGTGTTTTAATGATTGATTTTACCTCAGCTTTGCACAGTGGAATATCAATTTCTATTGTTGTGATTTAAGTGACTGCTTAGCTAATATATCTGCATCTTCATTTCCTTCTACCCCTACATGAGCAGGAACCCAAACAGAGCCAACATATCTGTGCTATATATTCCATACATTAACTGATGAATCCTGAAAATAATATCCTGTCTGCAAGATTTCAAAGATCTAATACTAGACAATGCTGCCCGGCTGTCTGAAGCAATTAATGCATTATTTACCCTGTTTATCTACCAACCGTTCCAATGCTGTCAAAATTGCTAGCAGCTCCACTGTGTATACTGATAAATGATCGGTGGTTCTTTTTTTAATTCCTGTCTTATACTGAGGGAGATATACTGCAGCTCCTGTTCGGCCTGTCTCTGGGTCTTTTCACCCATCTGTAAAAATTAGAGCCTTGTCACTGTAGTGCAGACCAATATAGTTTTGTGCTATGTTCCCAAACTGTGCATATTTAGACTTCTTTCGAAGTTTTGGAGTATCAGAATGTTTAGTGCTCACAGATATTATGGTCTTTAAAGGGATGTTTCAGCCTATTTTCATGTTTAGGTGAAAATGAATTTTACTCTGAGTTGTTCTCATAGGCCAATAGTGAAATGAATATGAGGAGAGCTAGTGGGCAGTGCTTTTAAATGTGTGTGTGTGTGTGTGTGTGTGTGTGTGTGTGTGTGTGTGTGTGTGTGTGTGTGTGTGCGCTCGCCTATGTGCATGCAAGCGTTTAAGAGAGAATGCATTATACCTATCGAATATGTTAATGGTTGAAATAGTATTTTATAGAGTTTTACCTTGTTTAATCTTGCTTGTGTTTTTCTGCCAACATTAAAATTACATTTAAATGAACCTTGATTCTTGAGTCTATGGATAAACATTTTGGCATACATTGAGGCCCAAAAGAATGAATGATTATCAGAAACAGATCTAATTAGTCCAGGAGCCATGGGGTTGAACCTTGTTTTGTCGGGTAAAGTTGCTGTTTCTTGTTGCTTGGTGGTACCTCTTCAAAATACAGGAGGGTGCCTGGTGATATCCCATGAGCATTTTCAGATATTAACCCTGCAATCAAGTACGTTTACTTGAAGGTAAATTGTCCACCACCCTTTATACCAAATCCACAGACAAGAATAGCCTGTTACATGCTACTAGTGCACATCCGCCTCCCCTCAAGAAGGGTCTACCATATTCTCAATTTCTTAGACTGAAACGTATCTGTAGTAATCCATCAGATTTTGAGAAAGAGAGTAATACCATGTACAATAACTTTGTCGATAGGGGTTATCCCAGAAAGTGGCTTGACTCTGCCCTAACCAAATTACATAACCAGAATCCCAACCCAGGGGCACAGACCACTAAGAAATATTCATGTACCTGTATCACCACCTATAACCCTCTTATCAATGATGTTCTCACATTATAGATCTCGAAGCATCAGGGACTATATGGTGAAAGCAGACTGTTACATACCACCACAGCACCACACAGGGCGTCTTGATGGAGTGACCGGCTTCTATCCTTGTCGTCACTGTGTACCTTGTTCTCACTCTAAGAAAACCAACACGTTTAAGAGTGCAGTCACTAACAAACAATACACTATCAAACAATTTGTCAACTGCAGCTCTCCAAATGTCATCTACATGATCTTGTGTAAATGTAATCTCCAATATGTATGAAAAACATCTAGACCAGTCCGCACACGTATAATAGAGCATATGAGTGCCATTAGACGCAAGGACATTACATCTCCAGTTGCCAGACATTTCATGGAAGCCAGTCACTCGACCGCAGACTTGACATACATGGTCATCCAACAAGTAAACAAATCACGTAGATGTGGAGATCTTGACACCAGACTCCTCCAAACTGAATGCAGATGGATTTTCTATTTCCAGTCTGTTAACCCAGGAGGCATGAATGAGGACCTCTCCCTCCAGTGTTTCCTATAGGACTCCACCGTCTCCCATTCAAATGTATCTTGTCTGCTATGTTACCTACTAAATGTGCTATATTTGTTGTTTGTATGAACTATGACAGATTTACTATGTTACCCCTTGGTCAACTTGTAGTTATGTATTTACATATATATAGTGTCCAAGTTAACTTGCCTCTTTATTATGATTATTTTGTTATTTTTCTATGTCAATGTTTTTTCATTCATTCATGATTGGTTGTGTAATCCTGATGACCCTGATCATCAACACCTGTGTAGGCCTGTGGCCCTATCATAATATCATGTCTGTCTGTTGCCCGGTGACTCTGATGATGGTCGTATGACCGAAACATTTGTCCCGCATCTTGCACTTTTTGTACCTGAGTACTTTGCACTTTTTGTAAAGAGTATGACAAAATAAAGATTTTTTTTTCTTCTAAATCTCTGTCTAAGGAGTTTTTCCTTAAAGTTATTGCAGAGTGCGAGTTTCTCTACTCTCACTGTCCAGATATTAACCCCTCCATGCCCAAAGTGCCAAAATCCCAGAAAAATAGGTATTCATGAGATTCCATGCAAAATACTCAAATAAAATGCATCAAATTTGCTTTCTCCAATGTTTATTCATGAAGGAGGTCATGTAAAATGTATTGTATGTATTTCTTATTTAAATAAATAAATATCTTCCAAATTAATGAATAGTAACACTTTTAGGCCATACCAGCAAAACACACTTAATGACAATACAGGTCATGCTGGATGAACCTTCCTGTTTTTGTATAAAATGATAACTGCACAATTGCATTTGCATCACAGTAACCTATTTTTGTCTCCATCAAAATAGCAAATACCGTCTTTGTTACCAGCATTGATTAATAAAGCAAAATAGCATTCATGAAATGCTTAACAATTATTTGTATAAAATAACAAATATGGTCTTTGTTACCAGCAAAACTGATAAATAAAGCAAAATAGTATTTGGTCTGAACAATGATTTTGTATAAAATTATAACTGCATAGTTAAACAAAACACATTTGGATCACAGTACTTTTGCCTTTAACAAAACAACAAATAAGGTCAAAATAGTCAATGCAACAAGTCGTATCCAAAATATTGGCACTTAACTGATCAATAAGATAACTGATCAATAAGGCAGGGGAGCGTTTTGTGGGGTTATAAATCCTCCTCCTCCTCTTCGTCTGTGTGTGTGTGTGTGTGTGTGTGTGTGTGTGATAAATATAATTGTTAAATCTCCGACCCAATCATGTCATCATCCATAGCTTTGATTTGGCCACAAATATTAAACATGCCATCGTTACATTTACCTGAAGTTAGTAGTGGCTGTATAAACAACTCTGGACCATGTATTATTACAGTTTCTCCTGATCTATGGACATACAGGTTACATATGGGTTACATACAGGTTACATGCATGTTATGAAACCATCTATAATGTGTACTGATATATCCCTTTAATTAGTGTGCAGAGGAAGGTTGTGGGTGAGTTCCTGTAGCGTTCCATGTGTGCATGGGGGACTGACAGTGTTGTGATTGTCTTGTGTGCATTCTGGTGGAGGTGGATTTTTCAGAAATAGACTCTGTCCAAAGTTTGAGTCCTAAAAACGTTTAGTAAAAGTTCGTGAATTTAGCAGACCACAGAGAGAAGATTGAGGAATGCTTCCTGAGCAACGACTCCAGGCGGGTGTGGCAGGGGGTTCAGCACATGACAAACTTCAGAGCCAACAGGCTCACAGCCGCGGAGGACGACCCCCTGCTGGCGGAAGAGCTGAACTCCTTCTACGCCCGGTTCGACGAGGGTCGAACAGAGGTAACCACAACACAAACACCACTCTCTCCAGCTCTCAGCAGCCTCACCCTCACAGAGCATGAAGTGAGACGCGTGCTGAAGGCGGTGGACCCCAGAAAAGCCTCAGGGCCGGATGGCGTCCTGGGACGGGTGCTGAGGGACTGCGCCGACCAGCAGGCCGGGGTTTTCACCAACATCTTCAACCAGTCCCTGTCCCAGGCCACCATCCCACCCTGCCTGAAAACCTCAACAATCATCCCAGTCCCGAAGAAAAGCACGGTGAGCTGCCTAAACGACTACCGCACGGTGGCACTCACACCAATCATCATGAAGTGCTTCGAGAAACTGGTCCGGGCCCACATAGTCACACGCCTCCCGCCCAACCTGGATCCATACCAGTTCGCCTACAGAGCCCACAGGTCCACAGAGGACGCCATCGCGACGACTCTCCACTCCACTCTATCCCACCTGGAGAGGGGGAACAGCTACGCGAGACTGCTCTTTGTGGACTTCAGCTCTGCCTTCAACACCATCCTTCCAGACAGGCTAGTGACCAAACTACTAGACCTGGGACTAGCACACTCCATCTGTGCATGGATCAAGGACTTCCTGTCTGACCGCCCCCAGAGAATGTGGGTGGGCTCCCACACCTCCACAGCCCTCAGACTCAGCACTGGGTCCCCCCAGGGCTGCGTGCTAAGCCCCATCCTCTACAACCTCTACACCTACGACTTCACCCCCGTCCACCCCAGCAACTCCATCATAAAGTTTGCAGACGACACCACCGTGGTGGGCTGCATCTCGGGGGGGGGACGAGGCGGCGTACAGGGATGAGGTGGAGCAGCTGGGCAAGCTGTGCAAGGTTAACAACCTACTGCTGAACCAGTCAAAGACCCAGGAAATCATCGTGGACTTCAGGAGGAAAAAATCTGAGGTCCAGCCCCTGCTCGTCGATGGAGGGAGCGTGGAGAGAGTCTCAACCCTCCGATTCCTGGGGGTGCACATACAGGATGACCTGTCCTGGAAGACCAACACAGCAGCCATCATCAAGAAGGCACAACAGCGGTTCTACTTCCTGAGAGTCCTCAGGAAATACTACCTCAAACAGGAGCTGCTTGTGACCTTCTACCGCTGCACAGTGGAGAGCATCCTCACCTACTGCATCTGCGTGTGGTTCTCCAGCTGCACAGCCGCAGAGAGGAAAGCGCTACAGAGAGTCGTGAGATCGGCCCAGAAGATCATCGGCGCCCCCCTCCCCTCTCTGGAAGAGCTGTACAACACACGCTGCCTCAGGAAGGCCTCCAAGATCTCCAGAGACCCATCCCACCCTGGGAACGAACACTTTGTTCGGCTGCCCTCGGGCAGGCGGTTCAGGACCATGTCCGCAAGGACAAATAGACTGAAGCTCAGCTTCTACCCTAGGGCCATTCAGGCCCTGAACACAGCAAAGACCTCGGTTCTAGGCCCTGGACAATCTAGACAATTTGATGGCAGCTACTAGATTGTAATCAAGTGAAATACTGAAACACAACTGTGAACATTTCAAACCTGCAAACTGCGACACTTTAAATGAATGTGCAATAATACTATGTGCAATATGACAACCCTCGGGTACATAAGGTTCAGAGATAGGAAATGTTAGGATATTTATAGCATAGCATAGAGTACAGCACAGTGTTTTATTTGTATAGTATAGTGGATAGTGTATATAGCCTTTATTTATGTAAACCAGCTCTTTTTCCCTTCTTGTTTTTAGTATATTTTTCCTAGCACCAGGGGAGCCCCCCCTCCCAAATTTCGTTGTTTGGTACCTGTAATATAGCAATGACAATAAAGACCATTCATTCATTCATGAGAGTGATGTGATTGAGAAATA
Organism: Nansenia antarctica; assembly: GCF_963989245.1. Lineage (NCBI taxonomy): Eukaryota > Metazoa > Chordata > Actinopteri > Argentiniformes > Microstomatidae > Nansenia > Nansenia antarctica. Next base: position 26,687,286 of record NC_137677.1, on the reverse strand, counting down.
TGGTTTTCTTTTAAAAGGGACATTAACACAGCATAACAGGGTGGGCAGTGATCGCAGGGACAAGCAATATTGTAAGCAAAACCTTAATTTTTTGTACAAAATAAAAAAAAATGGATAAAAACTATATTTGATTTCAATAGATATTGATCAGGAAAATGAAATAATAATAACATATTTGGAAATGTATATGTTTTAAATAGTTATTTTTTGGATTGAAGTTGAATGAACAACACTGGGGACATCCCAAATCCCATGCAAAATCCCATTTACATCTTTAACCAAAGCTTTTAAAATGTAGAAAACAACAACTTAGAAGCCCATGTCATTGTATTCATAATAAATAACAATTGACTATACATGAAAAACCTAATGGAATTAGTATTTGTCCACATTTAGACAAAATACAACATGATTTGTACTGGGGACGGAAAAGACACCGT